>NC_079312.1:78929425-79232455 GCF_029931775.1 Euleptes europaea | reverse complement strand
TTCTGATTTCAGCCTTCTGTCTGAAGCTGGCCCAGATACTGATTATTCTAACTAACTAAGGCTCCAACAAACATACACAGGGAATAGCTAAAAGGGGGCTAAAAGGCTACCATGAACAACTGGAAGGTAAGGCAGACATTTCACAGACCTGGGCCATCTTCAGCTATGTCCTCTCCTGTGCCATTACAATACATGGCGTGTTGCTCAATTTCCGAAACAGGGAATCTGTAATCGCACAATGGACAGGAGATAGCACCATCAGCCAGAAGGCGGGGTGCAGACACACTCTGCCTGGCATCTTCATCCGCATCAGCCTGAGGACAAGAGGTAAGATATAAGTCAAGTTGGTCTTCTGGGCAAGGTTAATTCATCATGATCGACCCCCACCCCCTTGATCTCCTGCAGTTTCTGACCCTCCCTGGGCCATCTGCACTTCACTTCTGGCCGTACTTTCCATTCCCACCGATCAGGCCAGTTGTAGGAACCATGCACTAATGAGCAAGCACTGCAGCACTAATATCTACTGCTTATTTCAAAGGCAGCATGTCCTCCCAAAACCGCCATGAGGCTCCCCTGGAGAACCACATGTTCTATTTAAGGCAAGGATTACCTGTGCTCTGGGGAAAGGGTAAAACATATTTAATGGAGAACGTGAGAGTGTCAGCAAGCAAAAACAAGTGAAATTGACACAGAACTCCAGCGCCTAGTCCACAGCTGGCAGCACGACCTGCAGGGAATATTCTCCTGGGGAGTAAAATGAGATCACTGCCACGGCTAGCTTGAAGCAATGGGAAGGTTTCGCCTAGTGGCACGGACTGCATGGTAGCCAATTATGGGGTACCCATGCATTTGTATGGGGAGGTCTGCGCTGGTCTGAACATCAACTTTGGTATGTGCTTTGACCAAAATACAGTCACTTATAAGATATCACATTTAACTGACCCAAAGGGATATTATCACACTGAGAAAACTAGTGAAATGCTCATGCAAAGCAACAAGCACCATGCATTTTTTTCCTCCTTTCCTGACTCCCATTTTCTTATTTGAATACAGCCAAAATGCTTCTTTAAAACCCCTTGCCTTGGAAAGGGGATTTATACCTGCACCCAACAGCCTTACTTTTAACCCTTTCAAGGACAGCATATTTTTGTTACTGGAAAACCAGCAACCAAAAAGCACAGCATGCTTAAAATCCAGATTGACAATTGTGTGAACAGAGGAGGCTGCCTTATATTGAATCAGACTGAGTCTATGAAGGTCAGACTTGTCGACTCTGACTAATAGTGGCTTTCCAGGGCCTCAGGCAGAGAGGTCCCATCTCCTCCTACCAGATTCTTTTGTCAGGACTTCAGCCGAGGACCTTCTGCCCCCAAAGCAGATGCTATACCACTGAGCCATGGCCTCTCCATTTTGTTCTTTAACAGGCAGCGTTGCAGATGGACTGCTGGCTTCAAAGGATTCTGTTAACTAAGCTTCCTGCCCTGACAACTCTAGCCAAGTTAGAATACAGCTAATTGAACATGCTATTTTTATGTCGATTTTCTTACATGCCTGATTTTATAGCCTGCTTCTCCTGAATAAACCTTCAAAATTGTCTGCCATGCTTCAAGTTATTCAAACTCTAGCTGCCAACAAGCAATATTACTATTGCTATGTGGATGCCATATTCCTGAGGCAGGAAATAGAGAAGGATAAGAACATTAGGGGTGGGGGGAGAGAGAGAATTGCCTCACAGCCCCAGGCTAGTTGCTGGGGAACCAATAAGGGAGTGTGTCTGTTGTCTTCATGCCCTGCTTGTGGGCTTCCTGACAGCATCTGGACGGCCACTGCTGGAACCAGGATGCTGGAATGGATGGACCATTTAGCCTGCTCTTTTCCCATTTTTACCCATCAAGTTCAGTGCTCTGTAACTGACCCAGTGCACGTGACTTAAACAGACTTCACTAGCCGGCCCTGTTGCTTGTCCCAAGCAGCTGGTGGTCTGGATTTACTCCGTTCTGCTTTGAATTCAGAGGTAACTTTTTAGCCTTCAATGGACCTATTCACCACGGAGGCATCTAGACACAGGTGAAAAGTACCCCCTGATGAGTAAGAATGAGGAGCAAGGATTTCACGTCATTTCTAGGTAACCCTGGCTTTGTTGATCAGACACATCTATCTAGCGGAGTCACAGTTGTCTCCCTAACTCTTCCTCTGGGGCGCTCAGGGTGGGTTATATGGGCTCACTCCTTTTATCCCCACAACAGCCCTGTGAAGGAGTTAGGCAAAGAAACAGCAAGTTGCCGAAGGTGAGCTTCATGCTGGACAAGACTGAGACCCAAACCTCCCTGGTCTAAGCACAACACACTTAGCATACCACAATGGCTTACTAGTGACACAATATGCAGTGAAGTTAAAGCAACTGCTTTGGGTATCACCCCTCCCCCCCCCCAAAAAAGGAATCCTAGTGAGCTTATTTTTTTTTCCTTCAGTGTTAAATGTCACCTCAGGGCTTGGTTAAGAGAATAATGTTGGTTCAACTAGATCAGCCCTAGTTCTGTAGCAGGGATATAAGATGAAAGAAAACACATCAGAGTTCTTTCTTGGCTTTTTTGTGGGATAAAAAAAGTTAAGCACTGTTATCTGCATGTCATTAAGCTCACCCATTTTTTTTATCTCCAACGGAGCCTCATTGACACAGTGCGCTTCTCCCTCTGAAATGCAGAGCTTCTGCCTTAAACTATTCATGTTTGTAAGAGGCAGAAGGCCAGCTACCGCTCCCTTATTCTTAATACTGGAAGCCTTCTGCATAATGTCAGTCTACCACCAAAAAAAAGGTCAGTCTAACCACACACACACCCAAAAAATTAAAGGGTCCTAAACCTTTAAAGCAAAGAAGGTTTGCCAGAACCATTAAAATGTCTGTTTAAATATTGAACTAGCTAGATGGAACCTGTGGGAAATAACTCAGGAAAGGTGGTTTTTATTGGGGTGAGCCATGGCTCTCCCTCTCTCTCTCACACACACACACACACACACACAAAACACAAATACAGGGAAATTGTCATCTCTGTCCTTATAAATGCACAGTTCCAAGGAAACCAGAGAGAGCACAACAGCTTAGGCTTGCTTCATTTTTTGTTCTATGAGTGGTCTCCATTATATAGGCCCGTTGCTTAGCAGCTTCATTACAGAATCTACATTGTCAAGCAAAAGCCCAATTCTATGTAAGGAATTTCATTGACTGATTGAGGATTGCTTGCGTGCGTGGGGGTGTGTTGGATTGGTCCTTTTTTAAAAAAAACAATCACTCAAATGTGCCAAACGCCCCGCTGACAGGTGATCAGTACTGAGCTGCAGGAACCGTCAACAATTCCGCAGTCAAATCCCACACACACACAAAAAAAACCTTCCCTAAAAGAGAGCAGATGGCAAAGCGGAAGACTTGGACTGAGAGTTCTGCGGTCGTTCATCTACACCGCAGCTACTACAACACCACCACATCTTCCTTGGGTGTTTCACATCCCGGCACTGCTACATCTCGTTAAGTGCTGATATGCGGCGGTGTGTCACGAAGACACGCCAAGCATGGAACGAAACATGCCAAAGATGAAGAGTTTTGATCAAATCGGTGTTACCCTAATAAGATGACACGTACACAGATGTGAAGAGCTCTCTGCTCCTTCCCGCTTCCACTTTGCACAGCCGCGCAAATCACATCTTTTGCAAATACCAGGTGTCCAAATAAGCTGCTTTACACTCCCACAGTAAATAACTCATTGCAAATGTAAATGCGGCATTGTGTAGTAACACTTGTCAGCCCCCTCCTCCCCGAATGGCTTCTGACAAGCCCTGGGAGCACGACTGAAAGAAGCCTTCCCCGCATGATTGGCTGCCCACCCAGCAGAAGGGGAAGCGGCACCAGCCCATGCTGCTTGCGAGGAGAAAGGCCCCAAGCAGCCCCAGGCCTCCTCCCTTTGCGCGCAGAGCTCCTGCCTTTGGGTCAGCAGAGGCTGCACCTGCGTGGATAGCGTTCACCATAGAGAAAACCAGGCAGGCTGCTGCATGGCTCGCCTCCCATTATCTGCTCACCCATATGACACAAGGTGCTTTCGATCTTTGTCTGGAGGGCTGAGATTCAAATCCGGCCACTTCACCGGAGCCTTGCAGTTCGACAAGCGGACCACTAGAAGGCCCAAGGGCTGCTGCCCTCTTCAAAGACTCCTGTCATTCCGACCACCTGCTGAAGGCCTGCCAGGGATAAGCGGCTTGAAGAGAAGCCCCTTGCTCACTGCATAACTCTGGCCTCCCAAGAGGTGCCTTGCGCTTCCATACACCTTGTGCGAACATAGCATCGGCTGTGAGAGCACAGCAGCTCGGTGGGTGCAACGTCCCACTCCTAGCAAACCGATGGCACAGCGCTTGACAAAAACTGAGCTCTGAAAAGTGCCAGAGAGGCAATGGGGCGCTATTAAGACACCACCGATTATGTGAGGCTCCTCTTACTTGCAACAGCCATCCAGCAGGGACCGAAGACTCCGAGAATTCGCCTTTACAAATGAACCTTCTTGTTAAGAGCTCTCCAGTTCTCCGGTATTCATGTATCCTGCCAGAACAGCTCTTGGAAATCCCTTTGATATTTCCCCTCTTAAAAAATGCAACCTAAATAGAGCTTTCTCTCTCCCCGCCTGCCCGAAGCAGCAACTGAAGTCATATGCCATTATTGTGGCAGCTGCATGGCAACTGCTGCACAGGTGTGGTGAGGCAGGAAAGACAATTGCACCGGCTCAAGGGAGGAGGCAAGCAAAAGAGGCCTCCCTTGGGATTAATCGGCCAGACATCTAACATTGATCAGCTCTCTGGTAAAGCAAGAGGCAAACTTCGGGACAAGTCAAATAGCCAGAGGGCCCCGCATGAGCACAGCACACGTCCCAAAAGGAAGCGGCCTCCAGGCCACTGCCCAGATATCTCACACACATTTGACAATGAGATGCTCTTGGTGTCCCTGCAGAGGTATGGAGGCCTCAGGAGACAGAACTGGCCCGCTTCCCAGCAAGTCAAGGGCTCCTCTTGTATATATTACTTTTTACAAAATTGCTAGCCATTTCGAAATTTTGCAAAGGCGGCTTGATTTGGCAAGTAAACCAATGTCTACTCGGATGTCAGTCCCGCTAAACTCCACAGGGACTGACCATGGTGGATATTGCAATCCTTGATTGGATCAAGAAGACTGTACTAGATCTAATTATACGTAAGTGTTTTTTTAAGGCTTCTTAGGCCAAGATTTCCCTGATCTGGGCCAAGGGATCCTTTCCTCCTGCCAGCCCAAACATAATGAATAACCTCTATAAAATATAAAATAAAATATAAAAAATTGACTCGGTGAAATTACACCAGGGGTCCCAACGGCCGACCACGTGCTTCCACTAGCACAGAATAAAAACTCCAGACATCTCACACTCTGCCTGCACCCTTGTTGCAGAAGAAGGATGCAACAGTCTCATCCCCAGAGAGGAGCGAAGAGCCAACAGCAAAAGTCAAGTAACGTGCCAAGTCAAAGTTTTGCCAACGTGCTTGTAAGCCCTTTGTTCATTCAGACATTTGTGCGAGGAGGGGGGGAGGGGAGCGACTGACACCCTTTCCACCCTTTCCTCAGCAGGGCCCAGAAGCATGTCACACAACCCAAGTGACAGGTGTTGCATGCAAGATGACCAAAGATGAGAAAGTCGACAGTGCTCCCCTTCAGCTAATGAGAGTGCCGGGTTTGCAGTCCCTGGCCACAGAAATGGCAGAACTGAAATCCCTGGGAAGGGGCCGTGCGCAAAGGGTGGGAGAATGACGGGCAACCCAATGCAAAGACACGCACAGGCTCCCTCACCAATATTTCCTAGCAGGCTGCATAGTTTGCACAGCAGCTCATTTTGGAAGACGGGCGGGAAACGAGACTCTGCATTCCAGACGCTTCACTGGCTGTTATCCCTGAGGGATTTGCTTACCTGCAGAGAGACATCTTTGCTGGATGAATGGATTTCTCTGCTCTCGGGCTCAATAGCTTGCGATGGACTCGGCTGGGTCTCTGCAACAGAAGCTTCCCATGTTAACAGCCGCTTGCCCCCTCCCCCCTCCTCCGCAAGCCCTCCCCCCGCCACCCCCCCAGCACATTCCACACTAGCTGATAAAACTTATCCCATTTGCTTTACAGTGTCTTCACAGTTTCTAAACATTTTTTAGACTTGTCACAAATGTTAGCAGACAACGTGCAACAACATAGCTAGAGTGGAAGTTTAAAGCTATAGTGCAGCGGTGTGTGTGTGTGCGGATAAAACCAGTGCCACTCTGTAGCTCGACGGGGAGCAAGAATCAACAGGGGGTGCAGACTGTACACTAGGTGAGGTGTTTGCTGGTGAACGGCACAATGCAGGAGCAAACGCTGGAGAAAGACAACAAACCCGCTTAGTTGGTTTTTTTTATATAGCTTCCTTACTCTTTGTATTTCATTTTTAATACCCTTAGACCACCCCCACCCCACAGTTATTACCCACAATGAAAACCTCATCCAGCCTCCTGCAGGGAACCTCTCAATTAAACCTGCTCCTGCCCCAGATGTGACACTGAAGAAAGCTCGCTGTAGAAAAAAAAATCATTTCAAAACCAGATCGGGTCTCAAAGAGAACAATTTAACCTTGAACAATTTTCTTGCTTAGTGAGTGTAAGAAAATTCCTTTCCCCTAGCAGAGTTTTGAAAATGCGTGATGAAGGCAGAGAGATTTGTAAGCACTGCTGTACGACTGATTTGCTTTGGACTGAAAAGAGAAAGACATAATTCAAGATACCCTCGAAACCACTAGTGCGCAAGGGCCACAGGCTTTTCACCGAGCAATGCTTCGCTGTGGCTGGCATCGCTGGGATCTGATGCCCAAGCAGCCACGGCTACTGTAGCTTCCACAAACAGACTGCTATAGGGGGCAGAAGGAGGTGAGGGGGCCTTCCTTTGCTGAACCAGAGAACAGGAAGGATGAAAACAGCACGTTCCATTTCTGAAAGGCAAGAACAAGCATTCTTGTCCCCGTGTGCTATCCTAAGAAATAGGAACTGTTATAAAACACTTACATAAGTGTTAGTGGGACAAAACAAACCAGCTCAGCTGGTAGAGTTCACTCTCATCCTGCATCTGACGCCAATCCAAAAAAACAAACCAGGAAAAAGGATGCGGCAGAGCTGGTGGGCAGCCAGGATTTTCTTTCAAGTTCCCCAAGGGAGGCAATTCCAAGGAAGCCAACAGGAAACAGCATGAACGCCTCCTGGTTCAATCGATGCTGCTGCCCAAGCAGCAGGATAGAGTGAATCCAGTTGGCTGTCTCCTGGCTGAGTCAAGGCACACAATTTTTGGAATTGGGGTGGGGAGAGAACCAGGTAGGCCTTCCTGTTTTCCCAAGCAACTGTCCTTGCCTCCTCCAAGGCGCTCAGTCCCACTCTGAGAAAAGTGGGATCTCACAATTTTAAAATCCAACACACAGTGCAGAGGTTTGTCTGCTGGAGCAGGTCGTTGCCCTTCTGCCTCGAAATCAAATGAGTCGCAACGGGGCTCTTACCAGGACAAACGGTGATTTCCTCTTCGGCACAAGTCTCAGCAGCAATATCTGGGCTTCTCCTACTATCCAGGGGCGTCAAGGCAGAAATGCTATTGAGAGATAAACAGATAAAACCAGTGTCATAACAGGGGCGGGGGGCCTGAACGTTGGCTGCTGTCTTGGGAGCTCTTCTTAGCAGAGAAAATCAGCAGGACGGTATGCAGGTGAGGCACGGGCTTGAAAGAGCCACCCTGAATAATGTGACTGAGGAGGAGCTCTTTCTTTCACAAGACTCCCCTAAAAGAAAAGAGCAGGTCATTGTGTCATACTAGAGAAGGAAGAATATCTGCGCAGAACTGCAAAACCTTCTTTGATGCTTTCTGTTCTCGGTCGCCGGAGTACTGCAGGTAACAGAACAACCTGAGTCTTAGTGAGGGACTCCATGGTGCAGGAATGGGTGGAAGCCTGCGTGACACTGAACTCTCCTTTCTCCCATCCTTTATTGCTAATATTGTTTTCGTTTTATCATTGCACACGGCTCTCTAAAGCAGCGGGGGTCTGACACCACTCAACGCTTCCCTACAGCAAAGTCCTGCCAACACAAACCGAGCATCTCTTTCATGCAGCATTTAGCTGTGTGTGGCTCCCTCTCTTTTGACCTTCCAGTGCCACCAATTCCCCCGCAAAGCACAGTCTCTCCACGTCACGTGGGAAGATGCAGGCTGAGCGGCTGTGACATCAGTTCTGTCATCCTCAGAGTTTCTGGGTGGCTCTCTGATTGGTTTGATCAAGTATGCAAGGACTCACTTGAAAAACACGAATCCCTGTACTGACAAAATAGAAGATTTATTAAACTAAGCCATGAGCCACTGAGAGTAAGGAACAGCCACCACAGATTTATGATAAATAACAAAATCCTGATGGGAAACCACAAGTGACTCCTCTCTCTCACTAAATAAACCATCTCAAAGCATTTGTTATGAGCCCAAGCTGGGTACAGCTTACTCTGTGTAAACCATCAAGACTTACTTCAAAAGGCCTTGCACTAAACAATTTGCGATGACATTTATAAAATGGGCTAATCAATTTGAAGTCAAATCACATTGCTTGCTACACCGACTATCTCCTAGTAACAAAGCATATAATCATTTATTAAAATCTCAATCTAGCATACTTTACACAACATGGGAAGCAGCAGAGCTGAGTGGCCTACAGCAAATAGGGGGAGGAAGGTGTCTCGGGCGGACATGGCTTCCCCAAATTACTCCGACCGCCTAAGAATCAAACGGCATCTGAAGCCTGCTGACCGGGGCATTTGTTCTTCGCCCAGCACAGGGCTCTTCTGGCGAACTGCCAGTTGCCAGATGGCCACACGTAATACGCTCAAAGCGGAGAATGCTGCGGCCACCGTCGCCTCGATGCAGATGTGCTGCCTGATGAAATTAGATGTCGCAGCGCGCAACGGTCAATCTTGATCCCAGCGGCCTGACGAGGGTGTCTGCCGGCTGCGTCGTAAAGTTCCCAGGGCCACAGCTTGGCAAGCGCGCTGCACTTCATCAACCTTGCTTGTGGCTCGAAAAATGTACGAGACACCTAATAGAACCAGAAGACTAATCCTATTACCCACATTCTGACGAGGAAATGGTGGGGGCCTCAAGGGTAGAGGAGAGTCGCACCAGCACCGCTTGTTGCCTATGTGAAGGAGGTCCCTGGACGGAGCTACAAGGGCTTTTCCAAGTCAAACTCTGGTGAAGAGGAGGAAGAAGAGGAGGAGGAGAAGGAAGAAGAGGAAGAGTTGGTTTTTATATGCCTACTTTCTCTACCACTCAAGGGAGAATCAAACCGGCTTACAATCACCTTACCTTCCCCACAACAGACACCCTGTGAGGCAGGTGGGGCTGAGAGAGCTCTAAGAGAGCTGTGACTGGCCCAAGGTCACCCAGCTGGCTTTATGTGTAGGAGTGGGGAAACAAATCCAGTTCACCAGATTAGCCTCTGGCTCATATGGAGGACCAGGGAATCAAACCCAGTTCTCCAGATCAGAGTCCACTGCTCCAAACCACCGCTCTTAACCACTACACCATGCTGGCAAGTACTTTTAATATTAAGCCCTAGTGAGGAAATAGGACTATTGGGGAAAAAGAGAGACATGGCCTCTCCCCCCCCCCCACCCCATTCCTAGAACCTCCTGACAGCTTTGACAGCAAGAAAGGGATTCTCTACTGAAGCTCTCATCCTGAGTATCAGGGTGAAACTGACATCATTTTTATTAGGCTATGTACACACTGGCGCTCGCCCCACTGCAGGGTGGGAAGAGCTATCACATTAGCCAGTCTGCTCCCTCGCTCAGCATTCAGCCAAAATGCTGCTAGATCAATGAGAAAAGAGGATATCAGGCAGAGAAAAACCCATGGCCCCATGCCAATAGCATTTTAATTATAAAACCTGGGAAAACTAACCACAGAATCAAGTAACTTCTCACAGCTGGACTTGGGGCTGAACAGCAAATACGGAAGCCTCCTTGGCAAATTACTCCATGAATCTTCTCCTATCTGCAACAGCTCCTGCCGCTTCCTTCATTTCCTGAACTCCACTGCAAGCCATCCCAGCCAGCATGTTTCACTCTCGCTTTGGGAAGCTTTAAGGCAGCGGACCTCCCGGGAGGTATTCCAGAAATGGTCGCCACGCTGTGCCCTGCCAAAGGAGGCAGCAGGGACCCAAACGCAAGAAGCAGGCAGCCGCAGCCCAAGCTCTTTATTTAATCATCTGAAGCAAACAGGGTTTGGACCCTCCCTCGCCATGCACGCCACTTGCTCATGCTAAAATTGGCTTTCCTGGAGCATCGCTTGCTGCCTCAAGGAGACAAATGCGCTGCCTACAAACATCCGACGGGTTTTCTTGGCCTCTTCTTCTGTTCTCGCCTCCTCAAAGAAATACATATATGTACATTATAAATAAAATTCCATCATGCTGTGTGCATACCCACCAAGATGATGCAAGACCATTGCTGTAACTCACCTAGATTGACAATATTTTGGGCCAGGGGCCACACTTTCTAATATTTACAGAAAGGGCTATTTCTTGCTTTATATGTTAAAAGCATGGAAGCATTATTGATGGTCACACTCCTCTGCCGGAAAACATTCTAAAAGGCAATGTGGGAATTACAGTAATATATGCAATATGCTCAGGGAGAAATTCCTACAAAGGGCCCGAAGCACCTGCATATTTGGCCATGTATAAATAAAAATGAGGCACCTCTCCTCACATCCTGCACCAACATAGCCTAGTTAAAGGTACAGAAAGAAAATGCCCATGCTATAGCTTTCAAAGTTTCCAATGAGTTCACAAAGACCTGATCACAGCAGCAGACTTATACCTCCCAGGACCAACTACTCCGACACGTACCTACTTACCTTTGTGTAATCTGCATGGGCTCCCCTTCTTCAAGGGCATCTTCTGCAAACAGTACTTGGGAGGCCTAAGCAGAAAGAAAACAGCGAAATCAAACCACCTAGCCATCTTTTTACTGATGGCTTCCAAGTCAAGAACTTTCAACATAAGACAAAAGGGCCTGAAGGTCATTTGGGTCACAGAATCATAACAGTTGTAAGAAGCCAGACGATTATCAAGATCATCCTACAAAACCCTAACATAGGGTGACAGCTCCAGCCCCTATCAAAGCACATCGCCCCGACTATAACGTGCTAGAAGCAAACCACAGTACTGAGAAAATCAGGTAGCAAAGATGAACCAGGAATGGCAAGGCTGACCCCTGAAAGCGTTAAGCCTGAAGGGTTAATTCAGAAGCAGAAATCTTGTGAAAGCCAGAGCTGAGAAAGAAGCTGTCAAAAACTCTCTGAGAAGCAAAGTCGTTATTTGCAACATTGTCCTCTAGCTGGAACATAAACACACACACACAAACCAGTCTCCCCAGACCTTCTGAAACCTCAGCGCTTAGAACTGAATACAACAACAGGAAACTAGCTTGGCAGCAGAATTAGCCAATTGATTATAATATTGGGGGAATGGATTACCATTAGGTGTTGATGGAAGTCACGGGAAAAATTAGTTAAATAATGTGCTAACAGTGGAAGTTGAGTAGAAATAAACTTTACTATAAAAGCTGTGATTGAAAAATTTGAGAAAAATTTGAGAAGCCTCCCTCCCTTACTTAAAGACGTCCAAGTGCTCTGCCCTCCTTATGTAAATGCAAGATTGTATCTCACCTGTTTGTTCTCTCTCAACATGCCTGCTTTTTAATGTAAAAAGGGGGGGGAGAATCTAGAGGTGGAAAGTAAAGTTCTCTAGCTCAATACTCTTAAATCTTTTCAGACCCGGGATCTATGACAGACTTTTAATTATGATTGTACATGTCCAGTTTTGCTTCCCCCGTCTGTTTTTCTTCTTCCTTCTTTCCATTTTCCTCCTCTCCCTCCTCCCTCCCAAGCCCCTCATCTTTTCCCCTCATTACTACAATTGCTAATGATCTCACTCGTCTGATCCACCTCAGGTCAGTGAAAGAGCACATCCCACAATTAAGACCAATGCTTTGGCATCCTACTAATCCCCTTTCCCCACATGTACCAAAGTTCTTGCACAGCCAACAGCATTTTATGACTTGTAAGCTGCTGTGGAAGGAAAGCATAAAGGCCTTAGACTGGTCACCATCTAGTCCTACACCTGTGCTATTGAAGGATCCTCCACTCCTACCAGTCTAAAGAGTTTAAAACAACACTTTATAAGCATCCACACTATACTGTTGAAAAACACCTAAATAGGGAACTGATACCTGATTACAACCTACAGTGTAACACCCCATCTAAAACTACCCAGCTCAATCCTAAAAGACTGCTAATTAGGCTGTTTATTCAAACCTGTCCATAAAGGTTTGGAAAAGGATGCTGATTTTTGTGTGTGTTAAGTATAGGATTATTCATTTTTAGAGTGAATTTGGCATACAGAATAAGGCCACAATTAGACATTATGGCAAGATGCCATGCTGCTATGTCTTTTTCTCCCTAAAACATCTAGAGATAGCCAACACATAATATGATGTTACTGTATTGCAAATGGTCCCGCCCCTAACAAGCAGCAGCCAAGAGCGGAGAAAGAGGAAAAGAGTGGTGCTCAAGTTTTACATCACGCATGGAGCATCAATAGATGTTATGGTTATGAATGCTAACTCTAGTTGAATCCCAGTTATATACAGTGACAAGACTTTCAAAAAAATAAAAATGTTCATATAAATGAACAGAGGCACCTACACATTCCCAGAGAACAGCAGGAAGTGCAGTTTGAAGGGACAGCTCAAGGATCTTCACTGTCCTAGCAGCATTTCAGGGCAAGAGGACTGGACGAGGAGCCACTAGAGAAAACCAGGAGGAAACTGTCGTTGCTGTCTTGATTAACAGCTTTGTAATTCAGCAGATGCAAGGAACATAGTCAGGAAGATCTGCCAGCAGCTTAAGCTGCTGGAAAAGCATGACACAGATTTTTAGCATCCCAGGCTAGAAATGGTTCAGAGGGTAGTCATGATGGTCTGCAATAGAACAATGGGATTTTGGGCGCAGCAGCACCTTAGAGGCCAAAAAGAGTTTCAGGATATAAGCTTTCAAGAGTGAAAACTCCCTCTCTCAGGCTAGAAATGGGTCAGTTTTAATACAGAAGAGCAACAGGTGTTGGGGGGGGGGGGTACCAGCAGCCTGATCTGAACAGCTCAGGAGACACGTTGACACCTTAAATGCATCAGGACTTCCGCTACTGTCAACACAAAAGGGTGCTGAAACAGTGACAAAGAAAGCCGGTGGGTAATTATGGCAGAGAAAAATGTATTGCTCAAATGAGGCTTAAAACATGGGGAAGTGGCCTTTAAATTACCTGCCATCAGCTCCATGTTTGATTATGCGGCTTGGGAGGGGGGCGGAAAGGAAAAGGGTGTTAAAGAAGCACCTGCCACAAAGCATATTGTCAAACCAGGCGGAAGCCTTGACTTTGCTTCCCTGCTACCCCTCAGAATGCTTTGGTGCATATTTTTGAGAGTTGGGGAACTTGAGCTTCTCCCATTTTAATTGTGTTTTCGGGTCGCCCCAACAACCCCATTCGCTTCTCACTGCCCCAGAGCCATTTTAAATGTCAACTCTATTACTCCTTGTTTTTGCTGGAAGACTGCTTAAAAGGAACATGCTAAAAGCTTGCATTCCTTGAGGAAGCAGCAGAAGGAATGTTGAGCCAGTGGTTTCAGATGTCTCTTCTTCCAGGAATTCATTAGGCATTCATATTAAATAGGTGTTGGAGTCAGCTGTCAGTTCTGCCTGTCCCTTTTGGGTCTCCCAACATTTTCATCAGCATTTCACTTGCCAAAAAAATCTTCCAGGTTATAGGCTTGAATTTCTCACAACGGCAAGCAGATACAAACAGTTCTGACACAAAATCACTCCAGTCATCGTCATCTATCATAAAGAAGCAAAACGAGGGCACAAGTCCAACATTTTCCCCTTTGCAGGTCACCTTTAAGGTGTGTTTAAATATAGCCTTGCTGGATCCAAGATTGTGAGGCACAGGCTGAACTGCACTTCTGGTCCTCAAAGAAAATGCAGACGTGACAGTTTTCCCTCAGAGTGTTCAATATTACAAGACAGAATATAAATATCACAAAACAAGTTAAGTATCTTTCCATCACGAGGGTAAACAATCAAATTCACTTGAAAATAGTAACGACAAGGTTGAGCTTCAGTCAGAGAGAAGATAAAGTTATACAATGATCTAGCAGCGAAGTCATTATGAAAAATGAGGGTAGGAAAAGGCTGACACAAACCTAAAATACAGCAGCAATAAATACTTCATCTGACTAGCAATCTGTTTAAACAGCAGCAGTGGCCAAAAGCTCATGAAATGAAACAAACACTGACACCTAGTGGCTATCAGGCAGGTGATAAAATGGCACATTAAAAAAACATTTAAAGCAACTAAGAAACGTGGAAGGAAAAGATTATTTTTGGCCCAGCTTTGTATGCCAACTAGGAAAATTATCAAGTTCTCACTGTCACATATCATCCTATTGTCCAGCAGGATGAAAATTGCTCTTGCTTTATCTGTACCCCATGAGGAACTGGGACCTCTGGCCTCTCTCCTAATCCACTCTGGGTAACAACCACATTTGTTCCAGTCTCTTTGACAGGGGCTCACACCTGAGTGAATTGCAACAGGATTTACAGCAAATCTCTTTCTCTCTGCTATAATTCACTCTCTTTCCCCACCCTGTTTGTAACTTTGGTTATAAATATGTCTGCAAAATGATTACACATTCCATGCTTCTCATGAAGTGAGGTCTCTCATGAAATCTTACGCTGAAATAATGGTTTATTAGTCTTTTAACCTGCCACAATACTCCTGTTTATGTTTTACTGAACAAAGGAAGCGGTAATAAAGGGATAAGAACCACCGACAACACCAGGACAGTTTGTATGGTTTTGGGGATGTTATAACAAGACAGTGAAAACAGCAAGTTAAATTAAAAACAAAAAAGAATAACACAGAGCAGTGAAAGTTTTCAGCCTAAAATATTATTTAAAAATAGACTGCATGGCACTTTGCCATCTCTAATATCTCACGGATCTCACAGTACTTGTAAGACAGAGAATGTGAAGGGCAAGACAAATTAGTTGTTGTATTAGCAAAACTAATATCAGCAGGAAGAAATCAGCTTTCCCCACTGAAACACTCCGTGGACGTTCCATGATTTGCAGTCAGTCACACTGTCACTTTCCTAGACAATTAAGTGGTTAGCTATCAACGGATGATCACTTCATGTTCATTAGCATTTTTGCGGACTTTTTAAGAGTGGATCAATACACCACTAGATATTTTCTAGGACGGTTACAGTTTGGGAAATGGACACAGCAATAGAGGGAGGGAGGCTTGCTGCTTCCTCACCATCTGTCGTTTATTGACGCAACAGGACCAAAATAGACCGCCACCTACTAGATGTTAACTCAGGGTCACCACACAACTCTCAGGTGATGACTCTCTGAACAAAGCACCTGGCAGGCCCAAGGGAAACAGCACCTCCCTAACTATGAAAATCAATAAATGCAGCAGCTTCCGTGTGGCCGAGGATACTGTATGGGCCAAGTTCATACCATAAACCAAGATGATCATTCACTCAGAATTCACCAGACAGACGAGACCAGCAGAACAGTGTTTACCTGACAGGAGCTGCTAGTTGGCTCATCTCCACGCTCACAGTTTTCTCCCCTAGCCACATTCTGTTGTGGACTGCTGTCCAGCTTTCTGTTTGCTGGAGAAAGAAGCCAAGCTACGCCCTCAGGTTCCTTTTTATCACCCGTATCTTCTCTTTCCTTTTCATCCGGACCTCCATTCCCCTTAAAAGCCTCCTCCTTCACCTCCTCCTCCTCCTCTGTACCACGTTCACTTGGGCTCAAAGGACAGGAATTAGGAACGACTGGCTCCCCAAACCTCTTCTTCTGCAGTAGCTGCCTCTGAGCTTGTTTCAAGCTTTTCTGGTAAACTTCAAGCTGGCACAAGATGACTTGGGTGTATTTATTGGGATCAACTCCTTTAGGACAGAATGGGACGCCCCAGTAATAGTGTACTGTGTCTCGGTCCTCTTCTTGGTTGCCCTCCTCATCTGTCGTTTGAAGTGCGTCAAGCGGTGGGACATTTGCTGGCATTTCAGTCCTTTTCAGGAGCTCAGGAGAAAGAGGCGCCTTCTCCCTGTGCTGGATCTGCTGTTCAAGCTCAGAACCTGGGCTACTGCGGTGGTCCAGGGTGCTATGCTTCTGAGGTACTTTTACTAGGGATTCTGAGCACCCAGCAAGGGGGTCTCTCTCTGAACAATTTTGGGAATGCTTTTCTATTTCCTGGCCCGCAGGTTTTGAAGTGCTGCACCCTCCTGCAAAGAGACGCCGAGGCGCCAGCGGCCAAACACCCGGAGGCCTTCGGGGAAAGGTGGGACTTAAGGCAAATAGGTCTTGTAGGTTGGGTGGCGTGTCACTGGAATCACTCCCTGCTGGTGAGAAAGACCCTTCATTTGATCTTGCAAAAGGCTGGCTCTTCCCTGGAGATACAATTATGCTAGAGACCAGCGAGCTTTCAACTATCTCCTGGCTCAACCTCGTCAGGACTACAAGGGGCCTCTTGGCGACATCTGTCTGTCCGTTCTCATCAGCTTTGTAGCTGGGTGAGAGAGAGCTGCCCTCGGAGCAAGGAGATTCAGAGCAAGGCGGCAGAGCTGTGAGGAGCTCAGAAGTCTCTGGTCTAGCTGGGTGGCTTGCCACTGGAGACTCAGGTGCCTGAGTGAGAGGAGGCAGAGGAGGCAGAGCAGCTGCAACGGAAGAATCACGGGGCAGGCAGCTCTAGAAGGGAGAACAAAAACACACACACAAGCCATTTGCCTTTTCAAAATGTACACTCCAATTTGCTCCACAACAATTTACAAAAGAAAGATAGCTAAAGGTGAAATTAACCATTAGCCACCAATAACAGCACAATAAAACCTATAAAATGTGCTTGGAGCTCACCTCGTCAGACACATTTGTGCCTTATGGAAAACTGACTAGACTTCGAGCTTGAGACCTGCCCTGGAAACACTTCTTTAACAGAATTGAGGGGGGGAGGACAAGAAGGGGGGTAAGAAGGGCGAATATCTTTGCCCTACTTACACTGAGGCTCTCAGCAATAGCCTTTCTCAGGAGCTCTTCCTCTTCCTCATCCTGCGAGTTCAGCTGCCTGGCTTCTTGCTCGCTCATTTTCAGAGCCAGGGCAAATTGTTCATCTTCTGTCATTTCTGGAAAGAACAAATAAATAAATAAATAAATCGATGCAGCAGACTCTCAATTCTCACACCCTCAAGGGGGTACCCAGGGACTTTCACCTTCACGGGGGGGGGGGGAACTGAATTGGATCAAAGCTGTTACATCTCAGCTTACCTTACTGTGCCCCTTCAAAACTGGAACAGACAGTGCTAAATGCAGAGTAATGCATTTTCTGCACTCTCGAATCATTGAACCAAAGACAGGGCATTTAGTTAAGGGTAGTCATCGTAATCTCAACTCTGACTCCTGAGGTGAATTCCTCACAATGAAATGTTTTATCAAATAATCACCCAGCTGTATCCCCCATCTTGTACTTCCACACACAATCCAAGAGCATAGAGAGGAAAAAAGATGTCGACTGAAAACTGAACTGTGTGTGAACAGACTCTTTTGAGAAGGCATGGTCTTGCTGGCAGCGCAGAATGCAGTTCTTTTCCACACAACATTGCTGTTAACTAAAATACAGTCACACTGCTCTGTTACGTACACTGCCGTGGAAAGGTTTTCCGAAATCAAACCATGCCAAGAACATTAGGAGAACAACCTGGAGACTGCAAAGAATAATCTTCAGATAAGAAAGACCAGCACGACCAAACACCTCTGTCACGGGCTCACTTAGCCGACTGCTCTTTGGGGCAGCCTTTTCCCACCTAGACACAGCGCTGCCCTCAAGGATTTCCCAGGGCACGGTGGGAATCGCAAATGACGGGTTAAAAACAAAACCATTTTGGGAAATAGCTGTTCATTGAAATTTCTGACCCACCACTTTTGTTCTATTAAAAACAGCCAACCGGAAAAATAGAATGCAAAGGCAACTCTACAGCTTTCTGGGGATTTGAAGAGTACCCTGAAATGCTCTTCAGTCAAACCCTTCTAGGTTGGTTCTGAGTAGCCCTCTCTCTCACACACACAAATAGCTCTTGAACAAAACTTTAACCAAACAAAAGCACCTGAGTCCACAATGCCATACTCAAGAGTTTAGAAGAGGGGAGACAAAGAGAGGTTTTTGATCACCTCCCACAAGTGATGAAATACCATTGAGATTTCTTAATGCATTACTGAAAAGCATTTGGGCACCAAAAAAACCTAGAATACAGTCTCAGACTCTTTGAGAGTATCTTGAAACAGACACATTTCACATGAGAAATGCCTTTCCACCAGACCTCACATATGGAATCCAAGGCCCCTATTTCTCAGCTGAAAGGAAAAGCCTGGACTGAGGGTGGGGGGGAATGGCAAAATACAGACTTTGTGACATCCTCTGGAGAGATCACAACTGCACTGAAGCAACCCCATGCGACACAACACAATGTTTCATTTTCCTCGGCTGCGCAAGTATTTCTTCACCGGGGCTGAATTTAGCTATTCTTTCTTCACATGGAAGTGGACAGGGACACATGTTTACAGGCACTCCTCTACATGGAAGTAATCTGACTTCTTTTCCCTTCAATGCCTAATGGAAGCGAGGGCCAGGAGGGAGTAACAAGAAGGCAGACAGCAGTGCTTTGAAAATCTGCAAGAGATGTCTGCCATACTATAGTTTTACGGTGGGAAGGTGGAAATCTGTATTACTTGTACATGGACAGGGCTTGGAGATCCTGAAGATGGATATGTAATGCACTCAAACCAATTCTATTCACCTGTGTCCGATGAAGAACCTGGCACAGCACAATTACTAGCAGAACATCTGGAAACAACTGGAACTGGTCAAACCAAAGCATCTCAGGCAAGACGGCTCTGGCAGGTTCCAAGGGCCTTAGAGATAAAGCATAATACTTGCAGCGGCTCTGTAAGGTAGGCCAGTGCTGTTATTAGCATTTGGTAAGATAGGGAGCTGAGAAAGCGTGGCTTGCCTAAGGCTGCTGAGTGAGTGTGCAGCAGTGGTAAGATTTCAACCAGTGACTTCGTGGACTACAGCTCATTTCTTAGCCACTATTCTACAGCAACTCTCGGACAGGACCCCAGTCCTCAGCATTACCCATCCTTTCTCATTTTCTGCTTCTGTTAGAGATTTGTGCTGGCACAACCAAACTATCAGCTACCATAAAATGCAATGCAAATCAGACTCTTACTTATAAAGCAATATGGTGTCTCCTTTTGCTCTCCCCGCCCCTTCCCTGGCTCAGCAAAATGAAATACTCCAGACAAGAATTCTGGCGTTTCAGAGAGAGAGAGAGAGAGAGAGAGAGAAAAGAATAACAGTTTTTATTCTGTTCTCCAAATACACACGAATTGGAAAGAATAAATTCTTCCCTTCCCCCGCCCATGAAATACACAACCTGTGTGACAGTGAAAGAAGCAAGCCACTTCCCCGAGAGAAGCAGGGCATCTGTTCTGCTGAAACCATGCTGCGTATCCCTAGCTATCATGTATTATTCTGCTTAACATCTGATCATTTCTAAACGCTGTCTGCAAAAGCTCACAATTTGTGTGCGCTTGATGTTGATTACATTGGTCATAATTTATGATGATTAGAAATTCTAAGTATTGTGTTAGCCTCCTACTGGTGTGGGCAAACAGACTATTTAAGAACTCAGAGACACAAAAATAGAAGCGGAGATCTGAGAAATAAGCTCAATCTGAATGGTTTGGCAGGTAGTCGGTGTAACCAGGGTCCAGCAGACAGGGAATCATCTGCAAGCCAATTTGGGCACAAGCTATGTACAAGCACATATGGGCATGCAAGCCCCAAATAGCTCCATTATCGTGCTGGAAGAGGTTCTGTTTGTTTGCAAAAGCCAGCATAGATCCATTGTTCCAAAACTAGGTTTTCTGTATGCTGTACTACTAGAGCTACAGATGAGTTGTTAGAGCAGCCATTTAAAAGATATATGAAATGTAGCGTCACATGACTAACAGAACCAATCTCACCAAGAAAACGATGGGAAGGGGGTGCAAGAGAGTCTTTGTAAAAGACATTCTAGCCTTAAACAAATTAAACCAGTTCAGAGCCTTTTTACATGCTAATATTGCAATTTACAAAGCAATTCATATTTCAGTTTGACACTTGCAAAGTGAATTAGATGCAAAGCTCCACCAGTTCAAGTCCTAGCGCTTACTAACAAAAGATTTGCAAAGAAAGTATAGAAATATTGCCCCCATAATCTGAGTGAAATTACTCTATACTAAAAAAAGAAAAAGGGATCCAAGATGTTTTAGAAAACAGTCATCAAAAAACATTAACAAGAAGATTTCAGTAGGTTTGCATAATTAATTTTACCATACCAGAATACTGTCATAGATGTATTTAAACTATAAAACACCAAGTTAGAAATGAACAATGTGACTTATAATGAATAAACACACAAAATACCAGAAATGTTTCAGCATTGGGAAGTGGCCGCAGATGTAGTCCTGATTTTGTCTTTGGGTCCTGAACCCTCTTCCCACCCCCACACACACGGAGAAATCCCGCTCTCCCCAGGCAGCCTCTTCTACAAGAGGCCAGTTTGTCATAAAACCTAAGCAACTCTTTAAACACAATGATTTTTTACTTTAAATAAATGAACCTCAACATGTCTAAAAATAAAATACCAAAAGGCTAATTATAGTTTCTAATAAATAAAAGAGCAGACATTTAAATAGATGTCCCTAATTAATTACTGTTAATTGACCGCTTCTACGGCGGACATGAGTCCTGCATCCAAAGCAGAAAACTGGAGGAAATCGGTGCAAGCCAGCATTATCAGAAACAATCCAAGGCCAAAGTGGGCCCGAGGGTTATTCTCATGTTGCAGGGGGCAAATGGATCCCATGCACATAATGGGGATCCAAAGCCAGTCTCAACATTGTACGCACATGGGTACAAATAGAGGAGTTCATGTATTTTTGCTCTCACTTGTGAATATGTATGAATCCTTTGCTCACTGGGAGTGTGTGTGTGTAAAGTGCAGTCAAGTCGCAGCCAACTTACGGCGACCCCTTTTTGGGGTTTTCATGGCAAGAGACTAACAGAGGTGGTTTGCCAGTGCCTTCCTCTGCACAGCAACCCTGATATTCCTTGGTGGTCTCCCTTCCAAATACTAATCAGGGCTGACCCTGCTTAGCTTCTGAGATCTGACGAGATCAGGCTAGCCTGGGCCATCCAGGTCAGGGCTCGCTGGGAGTACTGGGTATGAATCACTTACTCATAAAGGAATCTACAAAACAAAATCTTTGCATTCTACTTAGCATCTCTTGCACTTGGTACACACTTGTTCTAACCACTGTTTGGGGTCTATTCAGAAATGAATTCAAGTTTATTCTCACATCAGGTACTGCAATGCAAACCGAACGTTACTCACTATGGCCTCATTCAGATCTAATGGCAGTGCAGACTGTCATTATGTGAAAGATCCTCAGGCTCACACACTCCCTCTCCCCTCGCACACGATCTAACTAAAGACTTCATCTTTCAGGGCAAACGATCGCTTGTTATTATGGTTCAGATGCAAACAGCAATTTGCTTTCTTGCCTACAAACCAAAATTTGGTCTAATCCTGGATGGAATTCCAGTTTGTGGGGGAAAGTGCAAACCTGAATTCACGTTGCAGACACAAAGACAAATTAAACATGTATGCTCTGTGAGCACAATGCCTTGTTGTAACCTTTGAACCATGTCCATAAATCTTCTGAACTGCAGCACGTATAGAAAGTACTGCAGGGAATTTGAAGGAAAGGGGTATACCGGGGAGAGCAAATTGTGCAGAACAGTATGCATCAGGCAGGGGAAGATCCTAGACTCATACCAAATACTAATTTCATTTATCCGTATAACAAGTGATCCATAAAGCTAACTACGGCAAGAAACCCACATGGATTCTCACCCTAATGACCAAATTATAAATCAGGAAATTCTGTGAATAAAAACCACACTTTAAAGGGCACCAGGTACAACTGTGTCAAGATGGGGCTTAAGAGATGAGCAGAATCTGACAACTGCCACTCCTTCCTCCTCTATCCAGGATTCCAGTGACCATTCAGTACAGCCACTAGCAAAGCCACTATGCAAAAAAATTATAGCACTGCTAGGCTTTACACACCCCACGGTACTCTTGGGTCTTTACAAGCCCCCTCTCTTTTATACAATTTAGCCCACCCAATGGCACTCCAGTTATGATAGTTTGGGGTACATGTGGCGCTATCAGGACTCCAACAGTAGTAGTCTATGCCATTTGCAAAGCTAAGCGGCAAGGCTGAGTTGTGCTCTCCCAACCCAGATGTTCTGCAAAAGCATGCATGAGAGGGAAAGGTAAAAAAAATCTGCGCACTGTTCATTCTCCACTTCCCCCTTGCACAGAACACATGAGACCTACGTGCAATTTTTCTCTTTGCTGCAAACTTCGCTCTATCCAGCTGCTGCTTTGTTCTTTTCTTCTGCAAATCATATTCCTCCTTTGACTCTTGCTGCAGAGGAAGAAACAGGGTAAGTATATAAACTATAGGAGATGCTTCTGTTTACCATCCTTCCCCCCCCCCGCTCCCACACCACTCTTCCTGTGTCACCTTTGTCCAAACTGTGAAGACCGGGGTGGGGTGGGGTGGGGGGAGAGAAGCTGGCACAAAGACAGAATACTCAACTAGTGAGAAATGTGACTTTCAAGCACTAATAAAAGAACACGCTAGAGCTATTAAAAGAACCATGTGATGACATAATGAGCACCGAGAGATGCAGGAAAACGTGTAAACAGACGAGCGGAAAAGGACAATAGACTTCAAGTCATTCATTGCCACACAGCATACCTGCTGCATAGGATTTTAAAGAGAACGGTTTTGCCACTCCATTAACTTCCAGAAGTCATAAGCCCTGGAAATGGAGAGGGGGGGGGGGACACCTCTACAAGATCTTCCAGCAAGCATGTCTAACTGGGCAGAGAAGGTTCTGTAGTCCAGCTGATAAGTTTTCATCCAACAAAAGTTGCTTCATCAAAAACAAGGGGCACTTGGTGGAAAAAAGTAAAATAAAAAGCACACTGCCTAATACCACTTGCTATTAGACACATCACTCCACTACTATCTCTCATATTTCAGTTGAGTAACTCCATTTACTCTCATAAACAATTCTTATCCTTTGAGGGGAGAGGGTCACATCCTTCAAACCGCTATCATACTACAGCCTCCCTGAACTGTCAAGCAAGTACATTTTTAAGAGTCAACAGCCTGAACATTCGTCAGGGGCGGTTAAGGTCTGGAGAGGGGGGGGGGAGGAACAATGGAAGCACAATTGCAAGCTATAGAGGGGGAAACTAGAGGAACTGAACAAGAGTGATACGGCTACGCAGGAATCTTTTAAAATGATCTGACAGCCTAAAATGGAAACTTACCAAAAGGGAAAAGGTGGACAGATTGCTAAGGACAAGTATAGTGGTACAGCATAAAATCAAAAAAAGGCAAAGGTGCAAAATGCACTGCAACTAGCCAGGGGTGTGGGGAACAATCCAAAGGGATTTTACATGTACGTTATTTGGGGGTGGAATAGATTGGGGCTGCTGCTTACATCAGAAAGAGTCTGACAGATATGACAAAAGGGGGAAATGCTTGATATACACTTTGTAAGAGTTTTTTTTTTCAGTTACCAAAACTACAAGCAATATAGAAAGTACCCAAACGAGCTTGTGTGTGTGTGTTATGTGTGCGCGCCATCAAGTCACAGCTGACTTATGGTGACCCCATAGGGTTTTCTAGGCAAGAGACGTTCAGAGGCAGTTTGCCACTGCCTGCCTCTGTGTGGGCTGAGAGAACTCTAAGACAGGGGTGGGGAACCTTTTTTCCGCCAAGGGCTATTTGGAGATTTATAACATCATTCGCAGGCCATACAAAATTATCAACTTAAAAATTAACCAACCAAGCCCCAAGCAGGCAGCTGCCCCAGATGACCCCCCCCGGCACGTGGGCAAGCAGGCAGGCATCCAACCGGTGGCGCACTTGCCCACCTGGTGGCACAGGATGGTCTGTTGCACCAGCCAGGGGTAGCCGTCCAGCCACATGCCAGAGTTGCTCCTGCTCCACATGGTCGGGACCGGATTCTACAGCCGGCTCCTGCTACCTCTGCCTGCAGGGGTGAAATGAGGACACACTGGCCTTTAACCCCTCCATCGTTGCCACTTCCGCCCCCAGCCCTCTTGTAGTATAGAGGGAATACATTTCTCCACGGCCTGGGAGGGAAAGGGTTAACACAGTTTCTTGGGCGGTCCTAGCAGCTCCATAGCTAATGACTCTTCTGCAAGGGGGAAAGAAGGTTCCTTTTCTTGGCAAAACAAACTCACATCCGCCTTGAATAGAGGCTATTCCTGTCCGCGGGAGGGGGTGGATCACCAGTCTTAGATCCTTCTGAGCTAGAGATCTGCCAGGACCCACGAAGAGCCAAACCAAATGATTTTGCGAGCCTTATACGGCCCCTGGGCCTGACGTTCCCCACCCCTGATGTAGAAGAAAACAAGTGGGGGCCCTGCAAGAAACATGCAGGAGTGGCTATCCCATTCCCCCCACCTTTGATTGTTCCCCTCGCCCTCCACTTCTCTCAGTGTCTCTCTTTCTCCCCCCACCCCCTCCCTTACTTTCTGTTTCTCTCCCCCATGTCTACTGTCACGCCTCTCCTGCCTCTCGCATCCCCTCTCTTTCTGCCTCCTCCATGCTGATCACTGTTTCTTTTTGCATCAGTAGCTTGCACAGCCACACAGCATTTTCACTGCCGTGGTAGTGGCTGCGCCTCAGTGGAATTAGTGGTGGCTTGATCAGCCCCTGCCCGGCAGCTTCACCACCTGTGTGGCTCACCAAGCCCCTTGTCCAGCCTCTTCACTGCCACAGTAGCTAAAGCTTACCTGCCCCACCCCTGCTTCACTGCCTTAGCGATTCCGCCAGCCGCTCGCCCAGCCTTTTCACTGCCATGGTGGCAGCAGCTTGCCTGCCCCCACACCAGCTTTACTTTCTCTTAGCTGCTTCAGCGGCTGGCCTTGCTATTCAACTACTAGGTTGTGGCCTCTCACCTGGTCAATGTAGCGATGGCAGCTCACTTGGTACACCAGCAGCTGTGCTGCCTTGGCAGCAGCTGCCCCTCACCCAGCCTTCCTGGCCTGTTTGCTGCCACAATGGCAGTGGCAACTCCTCCCCCACCTGGCATGATGGATGGACATATAGAAGAGCTGTGTGTGCACAGACAATACTACTGGTTTAGAGGGAAATTAAACTCCCCAGTGTATATTTTTTTACTTTTTCAGATTTTTCTGTAAACCGGGGGGGGGGGGGCAAGTTTTCAGGAATATCGGTTTTCTTCCTGTGTGGCCCTGATCTGCAGATTTAGAAATCCGCAGATGAGACCACACTTTTGCTATTAGAATATATGATAAGGCCAACTATAGCAGCCAAAAGGGTTACATTACAGAAAAAGATCACACCAAGCCAACTTGTTCTCTTCTCCAGTCTATTAACTGATATAGTAGGTAGGGGGAATATAGCTATCCAAATATACCTAGGCAAAGATATAGAGCCCATCATGTACACATTACCAGAAGTAACATCATAAGGACATGGAGTTTGTTCCCATTTTATAATCAGGAATAGTGAAGCTCTGTTATTGGACATGGGTTGTTTCATAGGCCTTAGATGTCAACAAGGATATTGATCCACATTCAAATTACATCCTCCTAAGCATGGATTGTGTGAACTAGATGGAGCGACCACAAAGTGGCTAAAAATAACTGCACTTAGTGAATAATAATAAATTGACACAGAAAACAGGAAGCTACTGGAGTTGCACAGTAGTCAGTTCTCGAGCCTGCATGGTTTTGTTTCACAAATAACTTCTACGTAAGAGATGATGGTACATGTATCAAATTTGTGGGTGACCCCAAAGTCAGCTGGGGTGGGGAAGAAACCACAGACTATATTCGAAACCCTTTAAATGATCTGCATAAGCTTGGACATGGGGATGTGAAATGGTACAGTATAGCCCAATCGCATCAGATCTCAGAAGCTAAGCAGGGCCAGCAGTTGATGGGAGACCACCAAGGAAGACTTTGCAGATGAAGGCAATGGCAAACCATCTCTGCTTAATCACATGCCTTTAAAACCCCTTGCTGTGGTCACTATAAGTCAGCTGCGACTTGATGGCCCTTTACACACACACACATAAGCTTGGAGGCTGCTGGACTGATGACAATAAAATTAAAATTAGCAAGCAAGTATAAGAACCAGGTTAACTAACCAATTAGGCAGTGGCATTGCTGAGAAGGATTTCAATGTTACAAGAAGTAGCAAAATAGAATTTAGTGTTGACACAAGGCAATGCCAAAACTTACGAAGTTAAAAAAAAAAAAAAAAAGCTAGACAGAGACAGATCAGGGATGCTTTAGAATCTGGTTAATCTGTCTCCAAGTAAAGGGCTTTGGTGGGCTGTCTTCTAACATCCCTTTCAGTTCTAAGATTTGGCTGTATGACTGCCTTCAGACATAATGACAAACCTGCCTGGGACATCCTTGGGCTTGCATCTTTCGGTCCCCTTCGTTTATCATTATGTCCAAACCATGGTTAGTTTCTTGCCTAAAAATGAAGTTTGAACCATAGCTTGGAGCCCTGGTTTGGAGGCAAGAAACAGATCACAGTATGTGCTTCAGAGGGAACCAAGAGTCTCCAGTTGCCGGGCTGCTCGTGAGGGAAGACAGGAGACCATTGATTTCCAAGGCTCATTCTTGTGCTGACAAACTGTAGTTTGTTGTTAGGTAATGCAGCCAAAGAATCCTGCCTGAATATAGTGTTGGACTAGGCCTTTGAAATCCCTTTCATATTTACAGATAAATTATTCTGGTAACACTAATCACATACATGCACACATACATCCATATCAGCCTGTTAATATTTTGCAAGGCTTCTAGGTGCCTTCACGGCTTTGGGACTGAATTCCTTTTAGTCAGACTAAACTTTTAAGCAAAAAGCATACCAAGAGAGCCAGCGTGGTGTAGTGGTTAAGAGCGGTGGTTTGGAGCGGTGAACTCTAATCTGGAGAACCGGGTTTGATTCCTCACTCCTCCACATGAGCAGTGGATGCTAATCTGGTGAACCAGGTTGGTTTCCCCACTCCTACACATGAAGCCAGCTGGGTCACCTTGGGCTAGTCACAGTTCTCTTAGAGCTGTCTCAGCCCACCTACCTCACAGGGTGTCTGTTGTAGGGAGGGGAAGGGAAGGTGATTGTAAGCCAGTTTGATTCTTTCTTAAGTGGTAGAGAAAGTCGGCATATAAAAACCAACTCTTCTTCTTCAATGTGGGGCACAGATACTGTACAGGCAATCGTTCTCCTGGTACACAATACACTGCTGCCATATGACTACTTTAAACCTACCAATTTTTATTTTTGCTTTTGTCCTTCCATTTCAGGGCAATGCTTGAATTTTTTACCTCCCACCCTCACACATGCATAAGTTACATTTTTGCAGGCCAAGTCTAATTTTCGGATTTTCTGCCCAGGTTTTCTAGTCTCCCCTGGCCCCTTTGGAAGGCTCTTCTACGGCTTGCTGTTTCTTACAATTTACCATCACCCGTGGATTTCATTAGCGCACCAGATTCTGATCATTAATGTGGATGTTAAACACAAGCAACCCCGACACCAGTCCCAGCCTCCCCATGCTATTGCTCAGAACTAGTTTCACGGCTGTTTCCCGCTACCTTTGTCTACAGTTTTTTAGAAAATCTCGTCCCAAGAGCATGCCTATCCTACTAACTGCAAGGCATAGTAGTGTATGATTTTCCAAATCCCAATATGCACTTTCTTTTGCTGCTTGTAAAACAACCAAAAACAAGGAAGCATTTAGTGTGGTAGACGTTATTCCCCAACCACTTTCTACTCACCTGAGAGACAATATTTCTTTTTCTTTTCCTCCTATGCCTCCCAGCTTGAATGCTCCCTAGCTAATGCTCTTATCTATCGCCTATTCCTTGTCATATCTAGGGCCAAAGTACGGTTCTTCTCCTTCCTGGAACATCAGCTCTGTTCCTCACACGGTTCATACATCAAGCGCCACTTCAGGAATAGAACAGAGGCCTAGGCTCATTTGCAGATGGGCATGCTTGGTACTCCAGGATGACCTGCTGGCAGCACCTTTTTTATACCCTCTTGTGGTATGGGCATGCTCTCAGAAGCTGCTCTGAAGAAAAGAAGAGTTGGTTTTTATACCCTGCTTTTTCCCTACCTTCAAGGAGTCTCAAAGCAGCTTACAACCGCCTTCCTTTTCCCTCCCCACAACAGACACCTTGTGAAGTAGGTGGAGCTGAGAGAGTTCAGAGAGAACTGTGACTAGCCTAAGGTCACCCAGCAGGCTTCATGTGGAGGAGTGGGGAATCAAACCCAGTTCACCAGATTAGAGTCTGCCGCTCTTAACCACTATACCACGCTTTGCGCAATTTGTTCCCCTCTTCTCACAAGCCCTATAAATACTTTCCCAACCAGCCATATCCTTCATTCTGAACCGCAGAAACTAAGCTTTGCTTCATTACTCCTCCTTCATGCTGTTGCTTCTTCCTGCCTCACTGCTGTCTTATTATGTTTCCTTCTGGTCTCCTTTTTATTCCAGCAATCGCTTTTCCTTGCCTATCTCTCTGGGGTAGGATGACCTTGGCTGCACAACAAGATTGGACTCTTGATCTGCATTGTTTTATTAAGGGGGATTCACTTCCCCAGTTCCTAAGTATTCCTACAAACTAGCCTTTGTTTAGTCACTAAGAACGTCTTCTTTTCCCAATACTATGCACTCTGACACCGTTCCTGATGACAAGCCAAACATGCTCTTGCTTCCCCCACCCCAGCATTTGCCAGTACTCACATGATGCACTTCATTCTTGCTGTGGCTTCAAAGCCTTGGCGATGAACTCTGAGATTATATTGAAAATTAGCCTTCTCCTGCCCCTATAAGGTTGCAGAGCCAGGAAAAAGAGGGGCAGGGTTTAGGAGCGCCTGTAGATAATGGGAGCTTAGAGATCCAGAACATTTCGACAAAGAATTCTGTTTTGCCAGATTTATCACCCTCACAACTGAAACACCGTTTAATAACTCAGTGGTGCACATTCTGCGACAAAAGTACATCTCAAATCCATATATTAAAGAAACCCAAATTCTATGCTTTTGATATGCTCTAGAAATCAAGCAAATCCACATAAATCAGATTAATTTGAATAGTTTCTGCCTACGGCAATGGATGAATGGGGCTGAAGCGCTGAACTGATGACTCCTCCTCCATAATTTCAATGACAGGAAGAAATGAGGAGTGATGCATGGGGTAACGCTGGGAAGCACACAGATACAGGACCTTATCTAAGTACAGAGCCACGGCTCTTCACTTTGTAGACATATGAGCTACACGCACATAATATAGCTGAGACTAAAAACCACAGACAATCCTAATTCTCACAACACTAGGCATACCCACTAACGCCCTTCTCCACCAGCTACTCCTCCAATTGTTTGCCTCAATACTACGAGCAGATCTAAACAGGGTGCAGGATTGTGGGTGACACATAGGGTTGCCAACCTCCAGGTGCTAGCTGGAGATCTCCTGCCATTTCAACTCATCTCCAGCTGATAGAGATCAGTTCACCTGGATAAAATGGCCGCTTTGGCCATTGAGCTCTATGGCATTGAAGTCCCTCCCCTCCCTAAACCCAACCCTCCTCAGGCTCCGCCCCAAAAACCTCCTGCCGATGGCGAACAGGGACCTGGCAACCCTAGTGACACAGGAACTTCTTAATGGTGATGCACCAGATGTGGGTTGGGTACCCGAGGTTGGGTGAAAGGAAAATATATATAAGTCTATGTATAAATACTAAAAGTATAATTTATTAGAAGGATGCCTTGGTACTTACCGTGAAGGCTCTTTCTCTTCCGAGGCGAAGGGCATCTCATGATTGGGTGTTTTCCCGCTGCTCCCAGGAGGCAGGACCAAACAGAACTTCCTGTCTCCTTGGCGGGAAGACCGCCCCAATCCTCAGTTACTGGCTTGCCTAGCTCCTAGAGAATTGCTAAACAAGACTGAGAACCGTAAACAAGTAAGGAAGGAAACAGGAGTGTTTAAAAAACATAGAACATTGAACCTATATGACCCCGGAGGGTTAAATGGCAACTGGACCGCCAACGAGCGGAAACTTGAGAACTTCAGTCCCGTCGTCACTAACGGAGTGTTGACAAACGGGGTGTAGGCCGAGTAAACGTCATCAACTGCTTGGACGCTCATCCAATGGTACGATGTGCATTCTGGTCTGCAGATGAGTAGATATTCCGTCCGGGTGGGCCAGATGCCCTTCGCCTCGGAAGAGAAAGAGCCTTCACGGTAAGTACCAAGGCATCCTTCTCCTCCGAGGCAAGGGCATCTCATGATTGGGACCTTCTAGAGCTCCCATAGTGGGTGGGTCAGTTCTCTTCCAGCACATGTTGGAGGACTCTGCGTCCGAAAGCCGCCTGAGCCGATGACCAGGTGTTAATTCGGTAATGTTTGATGAATGTATTGATAGTAGACCAAGTAGCCGCACGGCAAATTTCGTCCACTGGGGCCTGTCGGTTGAATGCAGCTGAGGTTGCCGTGCTGCGAAGGGAGTGAGCGGTGATGCCCTCTGGAGGAGTAACCTTGGCTGCTCTGTAGGCCTCTATGATGCACCTACGCAGAGTGTAGCTTATAGAAGCAGACGACATTCTTAAGCCCTTGTTGGGATTGGAAATGTTGATGAACATCGAGTCAGATTTTCTAAACTCCTCTGTTCGATCAATGTAGATGCGGATAGCCCTACGGAGATCCAGGGTATGCCATGCTTTCTCAGTCTGACCGGACGGATTTGGGCAGAATGATGGAAGGGAGATGTCTTGAGCTCTATGAAAGGAGGAATTGACTTTTGGTAGGAAGGCAGGGTCCAACCTCAGAACAACCTTATCTTTATGGAACGTGCAGAGACCTTTGTGGATCGAAAGGGCTCTGAGCTCCGAGACTCTGCGGGCTGAAGTGATAGCTGTCAAAAAAAATACCTTCATCCGAAGGAACTGAAGGGATACCTTTCGCAGAGGCTCAAATGGTGCCGAGGTGAGAGACTTTAAGACTAGGTTTAGCTTCCAAGTGGGAAATCGGTGGACGGTAGGAGGACGTATGTGTGTGACACCTTTCAGGAAGGCAGAAATGTCCCTGTGTTGAGAGGTAGGAGCACCTTCTATAGAAGGAATGACAGTGGAGATGGCTGCAATCTGACGTTTGAGAGTTGATGCTGATAATTTCAGCCTTACTCCCTCCTGTAGGAATTCCAAAATTTTACTAACTCCCGGATTTAAGGGGTCGATTTTCTTCCTGAGTCCCCATCTCACGAAAGCCTTCCAGGATGCCGTGTATATCCGACGCGTAGAAGGTTTGCGAGCTTCTAGGATAGTCCCTACCACTTCCTGAGAGTAACCACAAGCTAAGAGTCTTGAGCGCTCAAGAGCCATGCGGTCAAGCAGAACCATTGGGGCTTTGGATGGGTTAGAGGGCCCTGCTGAAGCATTGTTGGAGTGGTTGGGATCTGCCATGGCTCCTGTACCGAGAGACTGCGGAGAGTCGCGAACCAGGGCCTGCGTGGCCAAAAGGGGGCCACTAGAAGAACTGTGGCTCTTTCCTGCCGAATCTTGCGCAGGACTCTGGGAAGAATCGGAATCGGTGGGAAGGCGAACAGCAGCCCCTGGGGCCAGGGAAGAAGAAGTGCATCCGTCCCCTCCGCTCTTGGATAGTAATACCTGGAAAAGAACCGAGGGGTCTTGTGGTTGTTGGCGGATGCGAAGAGATCTATTACGGGTTGGCCGAACCTGTCTGTGATGGCTTGGAAGGTCAAGTTGTCGAGGGACCACTCGCCCTCTTCCACCGTTTGTCGGCTTAGCCAATCTGCTTGTGTGTTTAGTACCCCTCTGATGTGCTCTGCCTTCAGCGATAGAACGTTGGATTGTGCCCACTGGAAGATCAGAGACGTCTCCTGGTGAAGGGCCATGGACCTGGATCCTCCCTGTTTGTTGACGTACGCCTTCGTGGTCATGTTGTCCGAGCGCACGAGGACATGATGGTGTTGGAGGTCCCTTGAGAACGCCAGCAGGGCCAACCGTACTGCCCGAAGCTCCAGGAGGTTGATGTGGAGCTTCCTTTCCTGTGGTGACCAACGACCCTGTGCTACTTTGGAGTTGAGGGTAGCTCCCCAACCTTCCAAACTGGCATCCGTGAAGACCTGCAGCGGATCTTCGTGTATATACTGTAGGCCTTTGCTCAGATTGGAAGGGTTGGTCCACCACCGAAGGCTGTTCTTCACTGAGAATGGTACTTGGATTTGTTTGTGTATTCTGCGGGTAATGTCTCTCTGAAATGGCCGGAGTAGCCATTGGAGTGGGCGCAGGTGGAATCTCGCCCATGGAACGATATTTATGCTTGAGACCATATGACCCATGAGCTTCGCTAGCGCCTTTAAGGTGGATCTTTTGTTCAGTATTGCCGCTTTGGCTAAGTTGATTATTTTGAGGATTCTTTTCTGTGGTAAGGAAAGAGTGTTTGTGGTTGAGTTTATGTGAACTCCGAGATGGATGATGTTCTGTGATGGTTCTAATGAGCTCTTCTCCAAGTTGAGAATGTACCCGTGTTCCTGCAGGATCTGCGCAACTCGCGCGGTGTCCGCCAGGGACTGGTGTCGGGACTGGGCACATACCAGAATATCGTCCAGATAAGGGTGGACTTGAATGGATTCCTGTCTGAGAATTGCCATGATGGTTATGAGGATCTTGGAGAAGACTCGGGGCGCTGAGGAAAGCCCAAAGGGGAGTGCCCTGAACTGATAGTGCTCCTGGGCATAAGCGAATCGGAGGAATCGCCTGTGAATAGGGTGGATAAGGATATGAAGATAGGCTTCTTTGAGGTCTAACGCCGTCATGTAGGTTCCCGGGAGGAGAGATTCCACAATTGAACGCAGTGTTTCCATTCGAAAACGCTTCTTTTGGATCCTGCGGTTGACAAATTTCAAATCCAAGATTGCTCTCCAGTCCCCATTTGATTTGGGGACCGTAAAAAAGATGGAGTATACTCCCTGGAACCTTTCCTGGGTCGGAACAACCTCTATGGCCTTCAGCTGCTGGAGATGGATAATAGCTTGAAGGGTTCTTAGATGTTTCTTCCTCTTTGCTGGTAGGGGGGAAAGGATGAAGCGATCCGGAGGTGGGGTAGAAAATTCCAGGAGGTAACCCCTGGAAACTATTGGCATAACCCAGTTGTCGGGGTTTGAATGTTGCCACCTGCTCGCAAACGCCTGCAGCCTTCCCCCAATATGAAGAAATGTAGAGTCATTGGGGGTTAGGTTTGGCAAACTTGTCAGATTTGTCCGAGCGAGTTTGTTGACCCTGCCTGAAGAACCTGCCGCCTTTACGAAATGATCGGGAATTGTTGTTATTTGAGCCCCAGGATCCTTTTCTAGATTCTGATCTGTACCTGAAGGGCGCTCTGGGAGCACGAAAGGACTGGTATCCAGATGGGCGATTGTCCTTTCTGAGCTGCTTAGGCATCACATGACGTTTGTCTCTAGTTTCTACTAGGATTTTGTCTAATTTTTCACCAAATAATCTCCCTTCTTGAATGGGATAGGCCATTAAGGAAGATTTGGCCTTGAAATCAGCAGGCCAAGCTCTGAGCCATAAGGCTCTCCTAACAGAGGTGATTGAAGCCATAGATTTGGCTGAAAAGGAAATTGTGTCCAGAGAGGCATCCGCCATCAAGGAAGTTGCCTTGAGGACCCTATCCAGGCCAGCAGCCACGCGTTGGTTCTCCTGAGGAACTAGCTGGATTAGTTTCTTTATCCAGAGGTAAGAGGCTCTGGCAAAAATGGACGTCGTTGCGCTTGTTTGGATGGCCATGGCAGCAGCCTCATGAGCCTTCTTAGTCAACGCCTCAGCTTTCCTGTCTAGTTGGTCTTTGATGGATCCAGCACCATCTTCAGGAACTAGGCCAGGGTTTTGAAGGTCAATAACAGGAGCCTCCACCAGGGGAACCTTAAGAAGGCTCATGGCATGGGGTGCTAAGATGTAATTCTTTTTAACTCCACTGGGGATTTGCTTCCCTGACGTGGGATTGTCCCATTCGTCCTTGACCGCCTGCAGGAAAAATTCTGGGAATGGTACCGTGTTAGTCTGGGTCCGTTTCCTAGGAAAGCACTCCTGCACTCCCCGCTTGCGCTTTGGGGTAGGTTCCTCCAAGGCTTCCTGATCCTCATAGAGGTCCAGTGCCAACAGGGCCTTAGCTAACAGGTTCTGAAAGTCATCCCCAGAAAACAGCCTTGGCTGTTGCTCATCTGAAGGCGGGATGTCTTCGTCAGAGTCATATTCGCCTTCTTCGCGCTCCCCTGGGTCAGAAGACTGATCCTCCTCCGAGGAAGGGTCCTCTTCCTGAAGTACTGTGGTGTGAACTGAGGCCTTCTTGGCCGCCTTAGTGGGCCACTTAGAAGAAGTAGAGGGGATAGGTTCAAGATCCTCTCTATCAGTATTATTAGGGTAGGAGGAAGAAGAATGTGGGGAAGCTTGTTGCACCACCCAGGGGAAGGGGGGGGAAAGCCTCATTTGAAAGGCTTGGAAGGCTTGCCATTGTCTTTGCAGGGCCAGGTTAACTAAGTCATTGGCCTCCTCATTGGTAAATGTTCTCCCCTCACCCACAGCGCTCGAAGGGGGGGGGATGCCACCTCCCGCCTGGAGCCCCCCTACTGGTATTCCAAAGTGGTTCAAAGGCTGCACCGAGGTTGCAGGCTGAACTGGAGCCGGCTGCCTTGTGGATGATGGTGCGGGCTTGGAGGAGCCGATCTTGGGCTTGCTGGAGCGTCTCTTCTTTTTATGAGCGCCGGGGAGCGGCGCTACCTTCGGCGCCGATTTTCGCGCCTTTTTCTTTGCTGGCACCTGCTCTTCCTGCTCGCCCGAAAACCTCGCCGCGGCTCCCTCCCTTTCCAATGATCCGTCGTTGCGGTCATTGGAGGGGGTTTGGGCGGAGTGGACCAGCCCGCCGGCCTGATAGTCTTCCACGGAGAGGAGGTCGTCCTCTCTCCCCGTTGCTGCGTCGGCCATCTTGATTATGAGCCCGTCTCCTCGGCCCCTCGCCAACCCGCGCTAGCGGGGAGGGGGGGGAACGAAACGGGGGGGGGAGACCAAAACAGGAGACGAACAAACAACAAGGACACGCCAACGGACAGAAACAAAGGGATAATTTTTTTTTTTTTTTTAATTAAGGCTAGAGCTAGAAATAGTCGCTGCTCTCCGGACAAGGCAGGACAAAAAACTGAGGATTGGGGCGGTCTTCCCGCCAAGGAGACAGGAAGTTCTGTTTGGTCCTGCCTCCTGGGAGCAGCGGGAAAACACCCAATCATGAGATGCCCTTGCCTCGGAGGAGAAGCGCTATATAAAAGTTAAAATTATTTAAAAGCATTAAAATAGCACAATGGCATTTCCTGAGGTTGATAACTATAACCACATACCAAACGCATTTCGGCCTATGGGGCCTTCATCAGTGGTTAATTAAAACCCTTTGTAAACCTGCACACATTTACAGAAATACATTAATGAATACAAATACAAGCAATTCAAACCCAACCAGGCATGTGTATATGTTGTAAATTCCAGTCTCAATTACTCAAATATCTGGTATAATAGGTTCTTGTTGTAATACTGGTTAATATAAGTCTCTCAAATACTATGTGTGCAGGTATCAACCAGATGTGGACACTTCCCTCTCAGCTGTTCAGCTGGCCTCAGCCTTTTGCATTTTCAGCACCAAATAAAAACATATTTGCCCAAGCTTTTAGTTGGTTTTTTGCCCTTTCTCTTATCCCTGTTTTAATGCGGGTTGCTATTTTAGTGCTGGGAAAATGAATTATTGGGAGAGTCCCGTGCAACACTAGTAACAAGAGAGCATTTACTGCATAAAAAGTGGAAGTCCCGATAGACCCTCTATACAATTTGTTCTACTGGATAGTTACGTCCAGGGAGCTGCTGTAGTGAATCCAATTAATCCTCGTGGCCTAAAAACACACACACTCACAGAGTTTACAGTGACTGAGATTTTTAAAACCATGCTTATTTAATAAAACTAGAAAATGAAAAACACTATTTAATTAGGTCTTAGATCTGCTCATGGGAAGCTTGTGTTTCTAGTGGGAGCAAACCCCATAATCCAGAAGCACTCTGAATCCGTGCTTGCAAGGATGGCCTTGATATACCTCCATTCAATGCAGAGAGGGAAAGAAATCAGCAAAGGCAGTGGGGCCGCTCTAATCTGACCCAACCTTTTAATAATGCTCATCCGCCTACAAGAATATCAACTACTCAAGGGACCGTTCAACCAACTGCCTTTTTAATAAGATCGCTAGTCCAAAAATAATCTTAATCAATTAAATATCCCCAAACTGCAGCCAACACTGCCACAAGGTCATTCCTAATGCAAAACTTACAAGGAAAACTAATAGTTATGCTTGATTTGATTTCTGCGCCGCACATCTCCACTCACAGTGAGAACTCCGGATAAAGTCTCCCTTTCTTTTCTCTAGGTTAAAGAGATATTTTAAAATATCACAGCCAGAAGTAATCTGGGTTTTTTTCCCTCCATGCACAGATCTACAGTTTAATTTATGCTTACAAGCACTTTTAGCGTAAGCTTTGCCCAGAGATCACAGAAAGAGATTAGTTCTTAAACCCTCCACATATTTTAATGGAAGAACTGCTTTTCTTCCCTCTCTTTTAAACTCGGCAATTTGAAACAGGCAGCAGAAATAAGAATGAACTCTGGCAACCCATCCTTACGCAGAGCCTTGAAAATAAGGCTCGCTGAAATCACTTTGAACAAGGTCTTTGCATCCACGCCCATAACTCAAATATCTAAGATGTAGATATGCACAATATTAATATGGTATTGATATAGGGGGCAGTATCTTGGCCAACAACAACAACAAAACACACACACACATTGATGGTATCTGAAAACAAAATTATCAGGAAAATCTTTAGTCATATCCGGGAAAATGAATCCTGGAGATGACAGAAGAGGAATAAGAGGGCTCTATGGCCAAACAAGCATAGTGGGGCAGTGTAAGGCAAGCTTATTACAAACTTTACAAGGCATGGCTAGAGATGCCTTTTGTTAACTGCACCTCTGCAGCAAGCTACGCTCCAGTGTCGAGACAAAATATATATAAATATATATATAAATATATATATAAATATATATGGTGGTGGTGGAGGAGGAAAGTCCCATCAAGTTGCAGCTGACTTATAGAGACCCTGTAGCGTATTCAAGGCAAGAGACATTCAGAGGTGATTTCCCATTGCCCGCCTCTGCCCAGCAATCCTGGACTTCCTTGGTGGTCTCCCATGCAAATACCGACCAGAGCCAACCCTGCTTAGCTTCTGAGATCTGACGAGATCAGGCTAACCTGGCCCATCCAGGTCAGGGCATGGCAGCCTACCCCTACTTTAAAAAAACGGTTTTTATATGCTAGCCAGGCACCATAGTTTATATAGCCTACCGTGACCATATTAAGACAGTTGATACACTTTTCCCACTTATGATGTTCTCTACGTAAATTACAGAAGCGTGGACTGCAAGTTACTACTGCATGATTGATGAGTTGTTAGAGCACAGAATGGTTTGCTGTCAGGATAGAAGCAGGAAATACAGACTAGAGACAGGTTCTAGCTCTCAGATGACATCTGCCCAGTGTTTCAGCTGAAACAAAAGAAAAAGAGACTTTGGATAAGTGAAAGTCACCTCTTTCTTTTATGTCCTTTTTGTCCCCTGTGTGTTATCAGGTCAAAATTCTGGAATGAGAATAGAAAGTGTAACTAGGAAGATAATTCTTCCCTTCCTTTAGCTTCCCTGTCTCTTGATCGGCCTTCTTAGCACCTCCTGTATGTCACCTTCCACAGTTTCTTCTGAATGGAGTGTTGTCCAATATTTTCAGAGCCATCTGTTTGCTTTCCTCAATTCCTTTTCTCTTCTGCCCTTTTCCTCAAGTCACTTATACTTACCTTCAGGTTTCTCTCACATACTCTGCACCCTCTCTTCAGCCTCCCTGACTCTGAATCTTCTGCCCCTTATCTTCCTTACCTCCCTGGTCCTTTTCGTAGTCCTCCATCTGTCCATGTTAGGGTTTAACCCCAGCCAAGCTGACAACTTTCCCTTTCTTCCCATAAGTTAAACTACAAATTGCTAGGTTCTCTGACCAACTGAACATTTCCTGTTACTACAGCCACTCAGCCATTCAGTTTCAGGGGCTTCATTTCCACTCATACAACACAATATAGGTACTTGTTTTGAAAATGAAGTGTTCTTAATATAAAGAGAAATTCAACAACGGAAGTCAAAACTTGCCTGCATCGAACGTAATTATATGTACAAGGGGGGAAATCAATGCTCCATTAATGAAACAGGAGATAATAGGTAAGGGAGGGGAACCTATGTAGGTCTGGGAAATTACAGCCTAAATAAACACATGATGCAACTTCAAAGAAATACCAGTCAAACTTTAAGACAGGAGAGCTGCAATTCTAAGAACACTTTCCTCGAAGTAAGCACCACTGAATGGAATAGGACTTACTTCCAAGTAGAGCGGATTAGGATTGCTCGTGAAGACACTGTCTCACTCCATTCCACCATAGTCAGACTGAAGCAATGAACATATACAAAGGACAGAAACCAAAAGAAGAAGAGAAATAAGGCTAGAAAAGACTGACAGTTGAATGGGGAAATGACAAGACCTTTCTAATACATTTAAACTTTTCTGAAGCTGCTCAAGCAGAAAGGCTACAGAAGATAGGACAAGACATAATGGACTTCCATTAAAGGAGGACAGATTTAGAACATCAGCAAGAATGTCTGAAAGTGAGAAAAGTTAATAAGAGATATTTTGGAGTGACACAGTCTCTGATTTTTATTTTTATTTTAAATACAAAGATTTATCAGATTTTTTTACTCAAGGGCGGGCATCACCTAGACCAGGGATGGGCAACTACATCCAATGTCCATGCCTGCCATCTGGGGAGTGGTGGTAAAACGATGGATCAACCAACAGTAATGAAGTAACAAAAAGCCTGTTTCGCCATCAGGGATTGTGTGTTTGATTATTTTTTAATGCATCTCAGGGAACAGATCAGAGCAAAAAGCTTTAAATTATCCAACCCCAAACCCAGATAACATTTTAAGATTCCGTTTAATGCTAAAATTATACAATTCTGGGAAGGCTTTTTTATTTCTGTGTCACAAAAACACTGTTTCCCTTGGATAGAACCAACGCCCTTAGGCTGCCTGTCCTCTTTAACAGAATGAATTAAGCCAAACATGGTAAGCAAATATACCTCCAGGCTCTCTCTTAATCCCTTCAGCAGGTAAAGAGTGTCTGCAAGGAGACTTAAAAAGGGGTCAGATGTGAATGGGTTGAATAACCAACCAACTGCATGACACACATTGCATTCCAGGTTATAGGACCAGTATTGGCTGTGTAATGTGTACAGTTGAAAAACTAAGTACAGAAATCCCCCTCCTCAAAAGGCCCTTGGACTTTTCAGGAATGCTTCGCCTACTTCCGATTTAGTATTACTCCTCCACATAGATAGGGTTGCCAAACTCCAGGTACTAGCTGGAGATCTCCTACTATTACAGCTGATCTCCAGCTGATAGAGATCAGTTCACCTGGAGAAAATGGCCACTTTGGCGTCAAAGTCCCTCCTCCTCAGGCTCCGCCCCAAAAATCTCCAGGTATTTCCCAACCTGGAGCTGGCAACCCTACACATGGATGGCCATCTGAAATGTGCAGAAATAACACGTGGTACAGTCCTGTCTTCACTGTGCCACTTCAGACTGCTGGTGAAGGAATATCATGTCACTGCATGTGGAAAGCTGGCGGATTAGCAAAAAGCCAGGGTGGAGGATCAGTTTGGACAGTCCATCCCAAGGATGACTGAGCCGATGGATCCCTGACAGCACTTCCCTCCATGGCTTTTATGCTATGGAGTCCCTTTGTGGTTTTATTCTGTTCTTCGTGCCGCTTAACAGCTTCATGAAACTTCGGGGAAAGATTGTCCTAGGATTTGGAGGTGTTATCAATATGCTGAAGCCAACAACCCCCTCCCCCAATTTATGTATTGAACTAAATTAACAAAATGTTTCACCATCATATTGTTTTAAATTTTAATGGCCTGTTTTATAGTTTTATGCTGTTTCTTGGTTATGCTTTGATTTTCTGGCGCAGAGTGGTTTTTATTATTTACTTATTTACAAAATGTATATTCTGTCTTTCTGCCCTCACTAGGCCCATCAAGGTGACTAGCAATTTAAAACATACCTGATAAAATTACATTTTAAAACCATTAAAAATCAATCCCCGCTACGCATCACTAAAACAAATAACTCCTTTGGCCCGGGAGTGAGAGCGGGATAGAAGATGAAATAAATAAATAAATAAATAAATAAATAAATACAGAGTGAAAATATATACAAAGACATAAAAACAGGAATCAAAACATTGGTCAGGAAGGAGGAATCACTGAGGGAATGCCAAACGAAACAAACAAAAAAATCTTCACCTACTGGCAGAAGATGGCAACTGAAAGGGACAGCCCTCTCCCAGGTTGCCACCCGCCTAACCTCAGAAAGCGGGGGTACCCGAAGAAGGGACTCCAAAGATGACTGTGGTCATCAGGTGGGTTCATAAGGGATCAGGCGATCCTTCAGGTATGTTGGTCCCAAACTATATAGGGCTTTGAAGGTCAAGACCAACACTTGAACTGAACCCAGAAACAGATTGGGAGTCAGTGTTCTGTTTGGTGTGGCTTGCTGTTTTGGTCATTTTATAATTTATTGATATTGTTCGGGGTTGGATGACTTAATTGTTAATTAGTTATTTTAATAACCGATTGATTGCTTTATGGTTTTATTTTGATTTGACATTATTGTAAGCCAGCTCAGGCAGTTGTGCCCTGAGAGGTGGTGAAGAAACGTACTATGTAAATAGGCTAAAACTCTTTTCTGAGAAGCTAGCTGTCCATACAGAGGAGCTTTCCTGGCTTTTTTCACATGGCAGAGCATTCAAGCATATGATGGGGTAAGGAGAGATCATACCAATCTGCTCTGCTATCACTGGTGTATTTCACCAAATGCAAGAAGTTGTGAGGGTCTGCATGTCTCTGTCTGCTGGTCCCAGTTTCCCCCCACCCTCTGAACTCGTAAAAGCAGTTCACACCGTTTGGCATTTCCTGGGTTCAGGCGCCATATCTGTCAGGCCCTGGCTGGAATGCCTCCCCTCTAACAGATGCCTCCCCTGCTGTGCTTTGATTCACTCCCTCATGCCAGATTCGGCCTTGGAGACCAGATAGCCCTAACAAGCCCTCTGGGGTCGATTGATGTCTGTATTGTACCCATCTATCTTGTAGCTTCCCATGACATAGGTGTGAACTTTGGTACCCTGTAGGGGATATAATTCTGTAGCTTTGGAGTCTTGCTCACTTGCAACTTTTACTCGTGTTTGACCTATACTGTCTGAAGCCTTCAATAAACTCCTTGTTTCTGCATCAACGTCTGAGCAAGTGATTTTATGGAGTTTGCACAGGTCGGTTGGGAACTCTCACAGAAGTGACCTGGCAGCAAAACAGCCTCTTGCATTGGTGAAAGCTTCTTCAGACCAGAGGAAAGTGTCCCTAAAATAAACCAGTCATCTCCAATCCACTATCCCAACACACTGCCTTTAGCAGTATAGTCCAAAAAGGACCATACTCCATCCCAATTCTGAACATTTCATTCAGCCCAGAGAATGCAGGAAGCTGCCCTGCACACAAACCTTCTTCCCTCCATAATAAGGGGTTGGATCCAACAAACTATGGGGACATGGATCATAGATCTTTCCCTTGTTTCCCTTCCCCCCTCCAGGGGTACATTCTGACCACAGGAAAGTTGATTCTCAAGTTTTCAGGATCCACATGGCAGGGCCATAACTGGAGTGAGAGAAGGGCAGCCGCCACCCCTGTGGCATGCAGAGAGGGCGGCAGAAGTGCCTCTCCTACCCGAACCATTCCTCTGCATGCCACAGGGGAGGTGGTTGCCCTCCTCACCCGCCCCCCCCAGCTACGGCCCTGCCATGTGGGCCAGTAGCCACACAGGTCAGGGAACTGTATCGAGGAGGGAGCACTGGAAAGGATCCTTGGGGAGAGGGGAGCAATAGAAGGATCCACATTTGTCCATGCCTTCCACAGATGGCTTGCTGGATCCAATACAAAGTCCTTTTGGGGGGGTACGCCTCCTCTGGGGCTTTACGGCAATGCAAAACAAGTACAGAGTGGAAAAATGACTTTAGTTGACATAAAACATCTGCCCTAATAACATGCGGAAACTAGAGAGGCATGAAGTAGTTTCCTGTTACGAAGCTAAAAACTATACTAAATCGACCATTGATCTGAACTGGTATAAGGCCATTTTGCTTGTTCAACCCTACAAGCACTGCAAAACCAACACCACACCAAAGAGAAGACAGCCCACAGTGCAAACATATACTTATCAGGTTCACCAAACACACTACTGCAACTCTTCTTCTGCCTCCCTTCAACTGCAATCTTCCACTGGCTTTACTGCCATTTCTTGAGCATTTCTTCCAAGGTGAGGCTGGCTATTTGAAATTATGAGAAAACAATCTGCTCCAGTTCCGAAGGCCAGAATATGACACAGTAGGCAAGATGCTGGGCTTCCAGATGGGAAAACTGGATTTAAATCTCTGCCCAGCTGTATATTCAACCTTTGGTGCACCAGCCATCTCTGAAGACTTAACTACAGAGTACACTGTTCCCACATCCATTCCAGGATATGCCCTGCGCCGTCAAACAGATGTGTGTTGGGAGTTCCTGAAGATTCTCCGGTACATGGAGGCTAATTCAGAAAGGGACTGCAGCTGGCAGGCAGAGGGGGCTTTAGCTTCCCCTGTGCTGTTTGCCTGTCTTGAAACAACCACGGACGCCACTTCATTTCAGGTCAGGAACACATTGCATAGGGAAGGCTTAAACCCCCCCCTCTCTACTTGTGCACTGCAGCCCTGATCCAAATTGATGCCCACACACCTGAGAATCTAAGTTTCCCAACATGCCTGCTTGATAGGCCATGGGGTATTGTGTAGCTAGGCTCAGCCTAACCCTCCTTGCTGGGAAGCTACAATAGCATTCCAAGCTCCTCAGAAGATGGTGAGATACAAATATAACAAGTAAACAAGTTAAGAAATCTAACACACATTTTTTGGAGAAAGGCATCAATACTTTATGGCTAATAGCAGAGAAAGTCTGAAGACAGGGCCAACCACCACAGAGCAAGCTGAGCCTATAAGTAGTAGTTATACTGACCGCTGGGAAGAAATGTTTCACCAGATTAGTTTCAGCAGATGCTGTAACAAAGTCCGGAGCAAAAAAAAAAAAAAGTTTGCAAACTAGCACGGCCGGTTTGACAATAAAGCCTGACTGAGAAATTCCAGGGAGACTCCGCCTGCCAGAGAGCATCAAATGTGAGATGTTGGACACTTTCCAGCTGCAACTGCTACAAAACATCCTGGCACATGAGAAATATCGGAGGCTTGTTCTAAAGATCTGTCGGGAGGTTGCAAAAGAAAAAGTCCGCCGCACCTCTGATTTCCAAACCTGCCATTACCCACCTTCAAAATGTAAGGAAGCACATCCCAACAGCTGCCAGATGAATTGAGAATCTACTCCACTCTCAAACAGCTATTTATCTAGACTCTTACGTGCCTCTTATGAAGAAGCCTTTGCTCCATCAAGAATGGAATTCAGAACTCGAATTTTGCATTGCGTGCTTGGCAAGTCTGAGAAAATGTTTCAGGAGTTAGGCACATCTTTCACAATTCCCAAGAAGCAGATTTTTTTGGAAGAGAGAAAATGAGAAGGCAGCATTATAGCCCCAGATCTAAAAACAGAGCAAACAGAATAAATCCACTTACTCAACTGGCTGTGAACTGTTTTCACTTACACAGAACCTAATTGGCTCTTTAATGGCCTCCCTGAGCGTATCCTGTTCTGTAATATGAGCGATTATGCCACCAGAATTTATTGTTTATAGGCCTGAACATATAGTCTCGCCAAAGTGCCTAACATTTTTATAGATGCATTTTAAGAGCTATTTTGTTTCTCTATTTCAAATGCGTACACATTGAGACAAATAATAGTGGCCAATGATAGGTCCCAATCTCCCACGTACAGTAGATGCTTGAAGCTGCTGGAGTCGTCTTTCCTTGCAGAATTCAATATACAGATCGACAATACAGCGCAAATCCGAAGTTAACTTAGCGCCCTTGCCAAGCTGGGGGTTTAGTGAAGAGGGATAATTGCTGCTAGATGCTCTGGTTCTTTTAAAGGAGTTTCCCAGCAGGGAAGATCTCCAATAAGTACGCAGACCTAACTTGCAGCATCAACTGCTGCAAAGCTTTTCCCTCCTCTGTTTAACATCTATAGGAGTTTTTAACCTTTTCACATAATTACCATCTCTTTATCAATACAGCCCAGCAAAGAAACAGAATGCAAGATCTATAATCTGTAGGGAGGCTGAAATCGCTTAGCGATGTGTAAATATCTCCTTAAAAGCATCAGGCAAAAATTTTTGAACTGCAGATGGTACCATGATAAATTAGTTCCTCTGCCAGTCATTATGCGGGACAAAGTCCAGGTCATGGAAACTCGGGGCCATCTCCAGAATCAGCAATGCAACTGCTAACACTTAAACTTGTGGTAAATAACGCAGCTATCAGCACTGATTTAACAGTTAAGGATCTTCATTATGGAGTTCTGTGGAATGCCCCACAGCTTGACATTCAGGTTCTATCAATTTAACATAAATCTGTCACACTGGACACGCAACATGACTCCTCTCCAGACAGAGGCAGTTGAAGCTTACCAGACTGTTCATCTTCTCACACTGTTAACAGAACTACAATTTGCAAGAGGCTCTGTGGTTAGGATGCCTTGTGCCGCTGCCATCACCGGGGCACAATATTTGGGGGGGAAAACAGACACCACAATCAGTCGGCTTTGGAACAAACTGAGCATCATCCCCTACTCTTTAGATGCTTTCAGGGCAAATTCTCACAGCATGGGTGCACTTTCAGGAGTCACATGCCATTGTAAAATGCTATGCTCGAAGAATTTCGGGTGGTTGGGGCAGCCAGAGCCTCTTTTCACCACCTCCAGCCGATGAGTAAGCTGCAACCCGTTATTTCAGATGTGAACCATTCATCCTTTCTCGGTCTCAAGGCACCCCTACTGCGAGGGCCTGGTTGACCACTGGGATAACGCAGACAGTGCAGAACACACCATTCCCCTCCCAACAGAAGTAGCTCACCTCGGTGTTCTGAGATTCGGCTTTCGACTTCTTTCTGGGCAAAATACAGTGTAATTTTGCAATTCGCAAGGATCATACCAAAAAATGTGACCTCTAAAGCCTTAAAACAGGTGAGAACTAGTCCTACCAAACTGCCCAAGACACTACTTCCTACTCTTTGTCACCACGCTTAGGGCTGTTTAGCTTGGAAAGAAGGCGGCTAAGGGGAGACATGATAGAGGTCTATAAAATTATGCATGGTTTGGACAGAGTGGACAGGGAGAAGTTTTTCTCCCTCTCCCATAATACTAGAACACGGGGTCATCTGCTAAAGTTGGAGGGCGAGAGATTCAAAACAGATAAAAGAATTTTTTCACACAACACATAGTTAAATTGTGGAACTCCCTGCCCCAGGATGTGGTGATGGCTGCCAGCTTGGAGGGCTTTAAGGGGTGAGTGGACATATTCATGGAGGAGAGGGGTATTCATGGCTATTAGTTAGAATGGATACCAGTCATGCTGCATACCTATTTTCTCTAGTATCAGAGGAGCATGCCTATTATTTTAAGTGCAGTGGAACACAGGCAGGATTGTGCTGCTGCAGTCGTCTTGTTTGTGGCTTCCTAGAGGCACCTGGTTGGCCACTGTATGAAAAGACTGCTGGACTTGATGGGCCTTGGTCTGATCCAGCAGGGCCTTTCTTATGTTCTTATGTAACACAAACTCAAAGAGCAATTGAAAGCCTCTTCTTTATAATGCGGCAGTGGGAACAGAAAGGGGAACTAAGAGACCCTCTGCAGTGACAGCCCCAGCTATGGAACTCCCTTCCTCAGAAAGCCCAGGCAAACTCTGACAGTGATACAAGCCTTCTCACGTTTAAGGCAGTATACAGCTTAATGTGCTTCATGGTATGTCTTAAATGTGCTGCCTCGTGCCCTTGTGATGTGGGAATATAACTCAAAATAAATACAATCTATTTGGCAAACCTGAAACAAAAGGGGCCAGAGAAAGAAAGTTAGGAAACAAAGGGTTTTTTCCTACTTGGATACATGTAGATACTATGTGAGCCCCCTGGTGCAGAGTGGTAAGCTGCAGTACTGCAGTCAAAAGCACTGCTCACAACCTGAGTTCGATCCTGACGGAAGTCGGTTTCAGGTAGCCAGCTCAAGGTTGACTCAGCCTTAAGTCCTTCCAAGGTCAGTAAAATGAGTACCCAGTTTGCTGGGGGTAAAGTGAAAATGACTGGGGAAAGCACTAGCAAACCACCACGTAAACATAGTCTGCCTAGTAAACGTTGGGATGTGACATCACCACATTCCCCCATGGGTCAGTAATGACCTGGTGCTTGCACAGGGGACTACCTTTACCTTTAGATACTATATATGAGAGAGATAATTTTTGGGACAGAAATTCAAGCAACCCTAAAAAACAGCACAACAGGAAACGACAAGTAGGTGCACAGCCTATAATTGTGCTATGGCAGTTGTTTGCAACTGGATCATCATGTCCACACAGGAAGTTCCAAGTTGCAAAGGACTGCTGCAGTGCACCAATAATGCAACACCCAACACTACGTGGAAAGCAGCCTTAGAGAAGAGGTCACGGACAACAGCGTTGAAATCCATCTACTTAACTCTGAAGAGATAGGTGGAACTGACTCTCCCATAGAATTACCTCAGCACATAAACAGGCCCTCCAAGGAAGGATCTGTGTTCTTGACCACTCACCTCTCCATCACTGTCAGATATAACAATAAATGCATCATCAAAGCCGCGCTTCAATTTGGCACTCGACACTCCCCTTGACTCCTCTTCTCCCTGATCTTGGCCCCGGGAATTGGGCCCGTCTGCACTTTTCTTCTTCCTCTTCGGCATCCTTTGCACTGCAACAAACAAAGATTTTATTTTGTCGAAGGCTTTCACGGTCAGAGTTCATTGGTTCTTGTAGGTTATTCGGGCTGTGTAACCGTGGTCTTGGAATTTTCTTTCCTGACGTTTCGCCAGCAACTGTGGCAGGCATCTTCAGAGTAGTAACACTGAAGGACAGTGTCTCTCAGTGTTACTACTCTGAAGATGCCTGCCACAGTTGCTGGCGAAACGTCAGGAAAGAAAATTCCAAGACCACGGTTACACAGCCCGAATAACCTACAAGAACCAAAGATTTTATTTACTCTTTTTTTTCCCTGTTCTGGTTCAAATTTCCCCCTAACGATTGGGACTCCTTGTTACTTTAAGACAAAAAATCTCTCGACATTCCCATTCTTACAAAGAGCCCCACAAACTTAAAAGCAGCGTTAGGAGATACATGCATCAATCCAATAAAGAACCACTCCCACCCACAAGCAATGATTGCATCGTTAACTGCAAACAAAGGCAGCTTCTGCATACTCCCCCAGGAACGCTAGAAAAATAGTAGTTTGTAAATTAAAGAAGGAAATAAAACCCAAGCATCCTGACAAGCAGGCGCATTGTTGTCCAGCATCTGAATAGATAGATAGATTAGGTAGATTAGGTAGGTAGGTAATATGCAGCACCCTAGAATAAATTCATTCAGGCAATGTTGAGGTGCATATCCCCAAATTCCAACCCCCAACTCTCTCTCTCTCTGAGCTAGAGAATCAGTTAGGGCAATTGCACTATACCAGTGGTTAGATTCAGGGCTAAGTGTGCTGGAAGCTCCTAATTTAGTCCTGGAGCTCAGCACTCTGGTGCTTTTATGCTTCTTTTTGGGGGGGGTGTCCCAATTTATCTCCCATTCCCCAACACATGCACTGTTCTTTACAGGCCCCCAACTTGTACCTCGCCTAGCCTAGACAAAGCCAGAAAACACAGATTCACGGCAACATGAAGCACCCATCCGAAGCCTGTGGCATACCAGCCGGCCTGAACCCTGTGCTGCTGCAGATTCAGAAGGCAGAAGGACCGTGGATTATGCTGTGCTCAGCACTTCACAAGGAAAAACAAAACCATCAGAACCAGTTGTCCACTGTTGCATTCAATTAGCAATGGGACTGGAGAAGGGTTTTGTTTTTTCCCCTCTAATACCGTCACATTCCCAGAGCAACACCTTGGAGGTGCACTGTTAAAACAAGGCAGAGGCCAGCAGAACAGCCACCCAAAACAAAAAGGACTAAATGAGAATTAGGGGGAAAAGTCAAGGACACTTATGTCTCCCTTTATGGCCTCAGCTGCCTACCAAGCTGTATGCTCACACCGCCCTCTGCTGGGGCAGACTGGCTACCGGCTTCCAGAAAGGGCATTCTCCAGGCAAGGAAAAACCTGCTGACTATTAGCATCACAAAATGCGAAGAGTGATGAGAAACGGAGGGGAGGGCAGGTGCAAGCACAATTACAGCTAGTGCTTTCGGCAAAGTCTTTCCTTGCCAGACTATACATAGCAAGAGAGCTACACAGCAAGCTTTATCAGGGAAAGCACAGCCAGGAAAGCTGATTAGAGCCCCTGGCCAACTGAAAGAAGCCGCAAGATGGCAAAGGCTCCCCACCCCATACACACACATTCTCCAAAGCTCTTCTGGCAATCAGCTGAGCAGGCAAACTGATCATAGCACCATCAAGCATTTTGATGATGATTCTCACTCAGGAGGCCTTTGCAGAGAAAGCCAAAGGATATACTGAGGGCAAGGCATAGTCCCTTTACACGATAGCAGAGGTGGGATTGCAGTGCCAGAGTTTCCTGCTGTCAGCACAGATATTGGTCTAGATCGCATGACGGCCCTTGAAGATGGTCAAGGTCTCTAGTTAGCTGGACGGGTTCCTCAACAGGCTCATACAACCCCATCCTCCAAAAACAACCGCATTAGCAGGGGTGGGATTCTTGTGAGTCTTAATCCTACCCCCAATTTTCCATGATGTATGGTCTTGCACCCCTACTAGTAGAAATCATTACACAAGTACAGTGGGCTAAGGGTGCTGAGAAAGAGGAGGGGGAGTCACAGAAGTTAGCTGGCCTAGTGATGGATCTTTTCATTATAATGGGTGGGGGAAAAAATAAATTTGATATTAGTTATAGTCCGCCTTTCTCACTGGGACTCAAGGCTGATTACATAGCATCAGTCAGTACAATACACATGATGTGACATCCAATAAACGGTGCAGTAGGATTTATTCATTTAATTCATTTGTGTCCTGCCTTTCTCCCCAACGGGGATCCAAAGCAGCTTACATCCTTCACCTCCTCTCCATTTTATTCTCATGACAACTTTGTGACGTAGGTTAGGATGAGAGAGCATGAACTGGCCCCGGCGAACTTCCATGGCACAAGTGGAGATTCACACTCGGGATTTGGATTGCAGAAATCTGAAACAGAACGTTTGGAGCGGTGTGAGCTGAGAAGTCCCCGGTTCAAACTTCACCTTCAGCCACAAATTTACCAAGGGGCCTTAGGCAAGCCTTGGTCCCATTGCAACGATATAAGGGTAATAATACTGGCATAGCTTACAGGACTCTCATAAAGACTCCTGAGATCAGGTATTTTAATCATTTTGAACACTTGAAATTCACTATGTTGTTTTTTCTTCAAATAGCAACACAAGGGGTTAAGAGAAAGCAAGGACTTATTATTGCAGTGAGTCCTCCTCTCCCCACTACAAGCCTCTTGAGTTGCTTTTTGAAGGAAAAAAACACCAGAGACACTTTGCTCTTTTTCCATACATGCACACACTCATGCCCAACACCTGTATAACCCAGAGAAAGAGGCTAATAATCTTGACAGTAACCCTTGACTGTTTCTTCTGTTATTCAGCATATATCAAAATGTTCCCTCTGAAGAGCATGCTGCATAAAGGAGAAGATCCCAACAAAGAAGAAATGGATAAATCAATGCTCAAAGCAAGAGCATAACCTGAAATAATAAATACATTCAGGTAGCCACCGAGGTTATTATTTACTAACAAAATGCCTGTGGGGCAAAGACCTACGTACTGCAAGGATACACCACAAAGCCCTGAGGCACTCCTATCAAGGAGGCCAGGTTACCCTCCGTCAGGAGAAAAGGGCAGGTTTGGAGCCCATAACAACACTATTCTCAAGTGCACTATTTTTCTCCTGCAAGTAAATGGCAGCCATTCATCTATACAGGAGAAAGTAAAGGAGAGATATAGGAAGGAAAGGAAACTCAAGATGCACTGCTGTTGCACTGAGGACTAAATCTACCCTCTACCCCTGGTGCCCTGAAATAAAGGGCAGGTTTTGCCTTCTTTCGCCAGCACTGTTTCACTGCTGCCATATATTATTTTGTCTCTCAGAACTGGAAAAGAGCCACCATGAATAGACTCTGCTCCCCTCTGCTTTCAATTCTATTTCCTGGCCATCAATGGAATGTTGGGAATACAATGGAATGTTGGGAATACAATGGAATGTTGAGAAATGGCTTTTAGATGGCAGGGGGCTGTATGTACAATGTATGTAAAGACAAGCCAATGCACACAGAGGGGAAGTAAACACAAATTGGCCCAGGCCCCACATTTGCAACCACAAGAGCCTCACCCCCTTGTTTATAAACATAAACCCAAATGTGGGCACAGCTCCTACTCTTGGACGAATGCCTGTAGGTGGGGGGTGCATGTGTGCGCACCTGCACCCCACCTGCGGACACTGGCTTCCCCCTACATATGTCACCTGTAGCATCAGTGTACATGTCCCTTTACTGCACAAAGAGATCAATCCCTATCCCAATGAACTTACGATCTGGCGATGCAGAACAAACTCTAGGAAGGGACGGAGGAGATATATGAGCTAGCAAAAGATCAGTTTGAGGAAGTAGTTATCCTAGTGTAAATTGGGGTTGACGGCGAGAGTTTTACAGAAAAACCGGGTTTTGAAAAGGTTTTGGAAAGGGGAGGAAGAGAGGGGTGTGGCACCCCAGCAGTGTTCTTGGAGGACCTTCAAAGGGTGGTAAAAGAGTGGACAAGGCCGTTTAAGAGAACAGGAGCCCTCTGGCCAACCATGACACCAATCACAGAGAGAAACGTCCACGCTAGTTCCCATCTGTGCTCCTTCTGCAGCCTTAAGCAACCAAGGCACGAACAGAAAGGAACAGGACAGAGATCTGCATGAGATTCTGGGCAGAGAGAGCCAAGGAAGCAGCTGCATGCGCTCAGAGCTCACTGCGCCTGCTGCTTGCCTGTCCTTCTCTCTGAAATGGCACATTTGCAAAGAGACCATTTCCACCCTCCATGTCTCCACTGTCCTTGTCTTGAAAGCAATACAATCAATGCTGCCTTAAAGTCTCCATCACTTGGGGAAGAGGCAACAAAACGTTCCAATATATACGCCACTTATGCCCTTTAGAGCAATTGGCAGACTCTGCAGAGAAGACAACTCGAGACATTTCAGATGTGGAGATTGTGTATTTTAGCATGCCTCTGAAATACAGTGAGACAGATCAGGGAAGAGAGCCGTCGCACCAGCACTCAACCCGCTCCGGTTCTGCAATATATCTTCTGCCTGATAGATCACATTAGATAAAGAATTGCTAAGAAGCGCTAACTGGAGGTGGGATGACTCACGTATCCTGCGCACTTCCCAAGAGGTGCCCAGAGGTTTAACCACAGAGCTCCCAGAACAGCTCTGAAAAGCGACGGCCCGATGTGACCAGATGAGCGCCCCCCCCCCCCGCAACAGCACATATTCAGAGCCTAAAGCAAGTCAGGAAGCACCGAAATGGTTACACTCCTTTCCTGGCTCCCTCACCACCTCCACTGGTAACCGAGGCCAGTGTTAGGTTTCAGCAAAATGGAACAGGTCAAAGAATTAATTACTTGCAGCTCATTCTGCAAGTGGATTCACGGGTTGATTTTTTCACTACTCTGCTGTTTCGCCTCGGGATTCTATGAGCCCTCTCTCTTTCCCTAAGCTGAAGACAGCCAAGGTGACCCATTAATAAGTGAATCCGTGTGCACTTCATTTCACAACTCGTGCTTTTTTCAGGGATATCCTTGAAATTTCCCCATTTATGATTATTTGCCATTTTCTTTCATCATCATCTATCACTTTGATGAATCAGAAAACAATTACCAGCAGGATAATTCACAATCTTGACAATGCAGCCACTAGAGCTGCCAAGCTGTGACAGCTTAAAATGCTCAAAAACGAAGCCAAAAAAAATGAATGACTCTCATCCCCAAATGAGTTTCTGAGCGGTTGAAGCCACAGGCTGTTGATTTCTCAGCCACTACCCCAAACTCAGGAATGATAAATACATCGCTGACAATCAACCCCATAGACCAAATCCTCATCGTCACACACATTAGCGCTCAAGCATAATACACAGAGCTCCCTTCGGTTTTAACATGCTCCGCAAACACTTAAAAATCCACAGCCACTCCAAAAGACTGGGTTTATTGTAACCACTTTTCAGAAAACCCTAAGAAGAAGAAGAGTTGGTTTTTATATGCCGACTTTCTCTACCACTTAAGGAAGAATCAAACCGGCTTACAATCGCCTTCCCCTCCCCTTCCCACAACAGACACCCTGTGAGGTAGGTGGGGCTGAGAGAGCTCTAAGAGAGCTGTGACTGGCCCAAGGTCACCCAGCTGGCTTCATGTGTAGGAGTGGGGAAACCAACCCAGTTCACCAGATTAGCATCCACTGCTCATTTGGAGGAGTGGGGAATCAAACCCGGTTCTCCAGATCAGAGGCCACCACTCCAAACCACCGCTCTTAACCATTACACCATGCTGGATCTCATATGCAATATATAACCAACACTGCCAAATGTTCAGAAAGAATATATGCTCTCATACTTCAAATCACTGCTAATTGCTCAGGATTAATTAGACTCAGTTTGGTCCCATATCAGCCTACTTCAAGAGTCTTGGATGTTCATATGAAGTATTTTTGCATGAGTGTTGCCTACTAAGAACGTAAGTACATAAGAACCATACTGCATCAGACCAAAGGCCCATTGAGTCCAGCATGCTGTTCACACAGTGGTCAACCAGCTGCCTATAGGAAGCCCACAAACAAGACAACTGCAATAGCATTATCCTGTCTGTGCTCCCCAGCAAATGATTTAAAGATGCATACTGCCTCTGGTACTGGAGGGAGTAGATACACATCATGACTAGCAGACATTGATAGCTCCATCCTCCGTTAATTTGTCCATTCCCTTTTTAAACTGTTCAAATTGCTGGCCATCACCACATCCTGAGGCAGTGAGTTCCACAAATTAACTATGCACTGTGCGAAGAAACACTCTTTATTGTCTGCCCTGAATCTCCCAGCCTCCAGCTTCAGTGGGTCTCCCTGAGGGAGGGAGAAAAGCCTCTCCCTGTCCACTCTCTCCCCACCATCCATAATTGTATAGACCTCTATCATATCTCCCCTTACTCGCCTTTTTTCTAGACTAAACAGCCCCCAGCGCTTTAACCTGTCCTTACAGGGCAGTTGCTCTGGCACCACGATCATTTTGGTTGCTCTTTTCTGCACCTACAATATCCCTTTCAGGTGTGGTGACCAGAACTGTACACAGTGTTTCAAGTGTACTGTCAAAGACAAGATGAGGAACAAGAGCAGTAGACCACAAGGCTGACCTAAATCAGGAAAATCCAGTGGTTTAACACTTACAAATAATAATGGATTCAACAGAGTCCCTGTAATGTGAAACACTTGTGATATTCTTAATGGTGGCTGCATGCAGAGGCTCAAAAAGCAAAAGGCGGAAAAATCGGAATAACAATTTAGAAGTATATAGCTCCAGGTTCATGCCTTATACATCAGACAAGCTTCTTTTTTCTGTAAAGACTGTGAGTCTAAGCACACACCTTGAAATCAAAGGGATATTTCCAAGCAAATGTGTTTAGATTTAAGAAGTCTTGCTTCTACAAAAAAATCTCTGGCCTCAGGCTGTTGCCTCTGAAAACTCGTGACCCAGTAATCAGTCTTCAGGGAGAAGCAACTACTCTGTTGCTATAGGCTAAAGATCAATTCAGATATTAGTTATGCCATGCAAACACCGCTGAAAGGCTCTCCCCACATCAGAGCATAAAGTCTGTACTACGCTTACCGTATTAATTCTTCTTCTTAATTCTCCCAATCAGACGTGCATATCTCTGTGTCAGTGCCATCTTTCTCTGGCATTGACATCAAATTCCTTTGCAAAAGAATCTCATTCCCAATACAACAAACGTGCCACATCAATACAATTACTTTTCCAGTACCAGCTAATGCCAGACACATTCTGGTGTAGTTCAGGAGTTAAAGAATCCCTGATCTGATGCTCATTCTTTAAGAGGACTTATGGTGCAAGTCCCCCAACTATCAAGATGTGTTTCTTGTTGTTGTAGATCCGTCTGCAACCAAGTCTAACGAACGCCATGCCAGAAAACATTACAGAGACTGTCCCAGAGACCCACAAATGATTCTACTCTTTTTATGAAGGTCACAAATGTTAAGAAACAAAGCACAGAGAATACACTTGTTCTGTAAGAGAGGCAGCACCAACTTCACAAAGTTCTATGCATCAGTCATTCTACGTTTCCAGAGACATCTCTCTAATATTCCTTGTAAAAAAAATTTACAGCTTTCTGTTCCTTCTCTTCATTTTGCATAGAACATGTGAGCACTTATTTTTTGTCCCTGGCCAAGTGTGGCTGATGCATGTTTAAAGGCAACTTTTGAAAAATACACCCAAAATGCCAATAAAACCAACTAACTCTTTTGTTGTGTGTCTACAGACAATCCTAGAAAGCATGCCCCAGTCCCTTCCCTTTTTTTTTGCATGATCATCCTACATGGGTAGATGCACCAAGGCGAGGAGGGTGTTGTGTGCCTTGCTGCAGAGAAAGCTGCCTTCTGCAAGGAATGCTGCTTTGTACCTTTTTCTGTGCAGCTGTTCAGCTTTGTCAAATTCATCAGCAGCATCAATAGTGGATAAGTGAAAGAGACAAGACTTGCTGGCAGGCTCCCTAAAGTATGGACGGTATATCTCAAGTCCTGTCCATTTCACATACAAATTTATTAAAGAAGTGCTAGTGAAATGGAAGGAGAGAGGATACCCCTATTAGTATTTACCACTATATTCCTTTACAGGAAAAGATGAGTGCTTCTACACATTTCTCCAGTTGAGAAAGCATTCACCCGCTACAGATCTGTTACATAATGGTGATGATAAAATATAACTTTTTAAAAATACATACATAGGCAATGGGACAGCCGTGTTATTTATCACTGCTAATGCACAGGCAGTGGCCTATGTATAACACATATCCACATAGCTCTCAGGACTGTATATAGAACATGTTAAATGTGGGGAGGATGAAACGTGACTTCAATGCAACAGAAGAATGCATCCCGTAAGTAAAAGCTCCAAAACATTGCTTCTCTGAAAATTCTAATTGAAAGCACTTGTGTATCTATGGGCAGGGGAGTATTTCTACACGATATATCACCAATAATATTCAGTTCTCAGGTGGAAGCAGGATGAATTTGTCAAGCTCAATCAAAATAATTTTAAACAAAAATCTATGTTCTAAGATCAGGCACCTGAGCTATGAGGTAGAAGGTAGTTATTTCTCATAGAGCAGGCACGGTGTAATGATTACAGAGTCATACTGCGATCTCTAGTATGAAGGAACAGGTTTGATTTCCCATTCCGGCATGAAAGCTCACTGGGTGATTTTGGGCACGTCCCTCTCAGCCTAACTCACCTCACAGGGTTGTTGCTATGAGAATAAAATGAAGCCAGGGACCACACTTTTGCAAGATAAGTGGGGTATCAATAAATGAAAGTGCCAATGCAAACAGGTTTGCTAGAAACAGGAAGCAGGGATTCCTTTGGTAACCTCTGCAGAAACCAAGCTGTTTGTGGGAGATCGGACCCTACTTGATGGTGGTTGCCAACGTTTAAAGCCTGCTGCAAGCCAGCGGCAAAATCAGCTCTTGAGTTATGCCGTTAATAGCATTTAGCAACAGACAGCATTTCATACCCTGAGAAGTTGTACCAGAGGGTTGGGGGGGGGGGAGATTTGTCTTTTTTGCATATCTAGCTTTTGTTAAAGCACAGGCGCATGCCAGCCGGGTGTTTTTCCCCGGCTCGATGGCCACCCAGGAAGGGAAAGGGGCTCCAAAAAGCCACCAAGGGCCGCCTGCAAGATTAACCGAGCGGAAACCTCCAAGGGTAGCGAGTACTCCTGAAACTGGGGAGGGGGACACTCTAGGTGGAGATCGTCCTTGGAGAACCGTTGGAAAACCGTTGTTTGGGGGGGGGGAGAAGAGGCGCTACCCGGTTCTGGACCCACGAGAGAAGCAGCAGCAACAGCAGCAAAATAAACTCCATCGGCGGAGCTGAGCAGGGACAGGCTACTCACCGGCCCCGGAGACTCCCCACCGGGCCGGTGCCCCGCCCCCTCCCACGCCGACCCCCACCAGGCGGCAACGGCAGACAAGTCGACGTCCCCGCAGCCTTTTTGCCAGGGAGGCTTCGCACTGATTCGGCAACGGCGGAGCCGGAGCGATTGCCCGCAAGCAAGGTGGCGCCGACGGCTTCGCTTCAACCACCGACAAAATGGAAACGGAACGCGCGCGCTCGGCGGTCACGTGAGCGGGGGCGCCCTGAGGTCATCCTCCAGTGAGGCCTTCGGCGGCATCTTGGAAGAAGGCTGGCCGCCCAGCTTCGTCCCTAGTCAGAAGGGAGCGAAAACGCACGGTCGCTTGAGCCTCCTTTCTTCCCTGTTCCAGCCAGGATTCAGCCAGGATCGAACGCACCTCCGTGCGTTCGATCCTGGCTGAATCCTGGCTGGAACAGGGAAGAAAGGAGGCTCAAGCGACCGTGCGTTAACAAGGAGATGGGGGAAGATGCAGGCCGATCTGGCTTTGATGGTTCCCTGCTTTTGCAAACGTCAAAATGCGGGGCTGGTTTTTCCTTCTAGAGTTCATCTCCTTCGCCCTGCAGTGTTCAAACTACGCCCTTCCGCCAAGAAGCCCAAAGCTATATACATAGTTCTTGTAGGCCATCCGGGCTGTGTGACCGTGGTCTTGGTATTTTCTTTCCTGACGTTTCGCCAGCAGCTGTGGCAGGCATCTTCAGAGGAGTCACACTGAAGGACAGTGTCTCTCAGTGTCAAGTGTGTAGGAAGAGTAATATATAGTCAGAAAAGGGTTGGGTTGAGCTGAATCATTGCCCTGCAAGAAGTTTCAATGGTAATGTGCTAATCATTGTCCTGTAAGAATCAAGATAATGTGCTAATGAGGGTGTGGTATGTTAATGTAGAACCATTGTATCCTGAGTGATCTGTTAATGCGTGAAATCCAAAACTAATCCGCATGGCTATTGTGGACTGTAGTCTGATAGTCTGGAGGTTTTCAGGACAGGAAGCCAGGCCTTATTCATTCGTAAACTCTCTTCTTTTCTGAGAAGAAGACTTCACAACAACCCTGTGAGGTATGTTACTCATAGAGAGAGAGAGAAAGGCTGTCCCAAAGTCACCCAGCAAGCTTCCGTGGCAGAGTGGGGATTGAATGTGCATCTACTACTGTTTCTCAGTCTTGGACTGTGTTAAATAATTTTTCTATTATTATTACTGTATAGCTTTTCTTAGATGTATCCTGAGAACTCTGTAAAATTAGGGTGGGGTTGTATTTAACTGTTAAACCATTTTGAACTCAGGAAAAGCAAATATTTTAACTTCAACAGGCCATACAATTTCATTGTTTATTGAATGTCCCGTTCTGTTTGTTGTATTGACTCCGTGCAATCCGCCTTGAGTCCCACTGTCCCAGTGCGAAAGGCAGACTATAAATACCGCAAATAAATAAAAAGGATTAGCTTGTGCAACCGCCTCCAACTCTCCATGGGTATGAGATGATCTATCCCTCATTTTTATCCCGCTCTTGCAATAAGGAGGTCGGAACAGCTGGTTACATCCTTCTCCCGCCTTTCATTTTATCCCCACAATAACCCTGCGATGTAGGTTAGGCTGAGAAAAAGTGACAGACCCAAGGTCGCCCAATGAGCGCCCTGCATGAATGAATGGGGATTTGAACCTGGGTCTCCGGCTCCAGGCTGAAAAAGAGTTTGCAAAGCTGCTGTTGTAGTGTACAGAAGATGGGATTTAAACGAATGTTTGGCATGATAAATTAACAGGTGTAGGAAAGCTCATACTGTAATAAATGTTATGAGTTATGAAGGTGCCACTCGATTTCTGTCTTGTTTTGCTACAACAGGCTAGCAGGGCCATACAGGGCCCCACGCAATACAGCGATCGCACACATTAATCTTGGTATGAAAAAACATCTGTGTAAAACCTCTAAAGGCAGCCATCATTTAAACATCGCCTGTTAGGTTTAAACTGCTGGCACCTGTAGGCGTCTAATGGACAGTTCCCTTAAGGGGAACCGCCCCCCAGGCCTCGTGTGCCCTTATTAAAAATGGCGATTCAGGAGGCTGAAAATGAGTCATATGACTGCCTTCAAAGTCTATCGAAATCCGAATCTCGCGGGAGTACAAGGTACCGCCGTCCGTCCCGAGCTTTTCTATTCCCGGGCTTCAGAAGAGGACTTCTCGCGATGTGTGCCTTTGAAGCGGGGACGTCTCGCGATATCTCGAAGCTCAGGGAGAAAGCGGGTGCCTTGGGGGCGGCGACGCTGGGACAAAATGGCGGAGGAAGCGGGTAGCAACGGGGACGCTTTAGTTTTGCCGGTGGGAAAGGAGGCAGGTGAGGCTGAGTCTCCTTCGTAGTCTGGCGGGGAAAGGTGCTTGTCCTCCTGTGGGAACTTTCCGCCGGCTCGCTTTAGTTGGGCGGACCTAGAAGGCGAGGGGCCTGTCGGTCTTTCCTCCCCTCTCACGTGCGGTTGGGACTGTCCATCGTCCCTGTCTCTTTCCACTGCTCTGGTTCTGGAGCCCTAGGATGGGGACTGGCTCTTCTGCCGACTACTTCACCAGCGTTGCACCCGACCCTCTGTTGCGTCTTGCTTCCTCCGCTCCCCGTCCTAGTGAGACCCTTGTGAGAAAGGCTTTGACACAAGACTGGAGCGCTCCTTAAACGTGGCTGACCACATCTAACCGGCGTGATCAATTAAGCTTTCTGTCTTGCTTTAGGAGATAGGGTAGGATTCAATGGCACAGCTGAAGGGAAGAGGCTGTCGTGTGTCTTGGTTCCCTTTCACGTCTGAGTGAGATGGGGCAGGGTGTCCATCCCATTTCACGTGGGGTTTAGAAAGGCATGCTTTGTTTTATTTACTGTATTATAAAAACGCTTTTCCTCGTTGGTCAAAGCAGTGTACAATAAAGCAAGCAAATTCTAGCATCCTTCTCTCAACGCATTCCCAGCGCTAGGACTCTGTTGTTGTGTGAGGGTTTTAGCTCCTCCTCCAAGGACGATAGGTGTTTAATATCCTGAAGGCCAAGCAAGAGAACCAGCTAGGTGCTGCTCTGCCTCTGATGGCCGATTGGCGCTTACTTGGATATTGACCACAGCTCACTTGCACTTCCAGAGAATGTACTTCTAAAGAAACATGAGACTGTAGTGTTCAGGTTTTAGTGACTTGCCATTTCCTCTGTTCATTATGTTTCTGATGCTGGTCTCAATGCAGTTTTCAAGCAGCACTTGGGAATGAAAATGAATAACTCTTGTATGCTGCGTAAAAGGCTTTGAGAAGGGGCAAATCCTGGTGGATTTCCCCTGTGATGCTTGTCTAGATCCATAAGTGTATTTTCTGATCACAATAACTGCAAAATTATATTGAGTGAATATGAACGGCTGCTTTTTTGTAGAGAGAGGGCTACAGGTCAAAAAATTTCCTTGATCATCATTGTACCACATAGGTCATGCATTTATATTGTAACATGCCACTAACTGCATTCCTGAGGTGGGGGGCTGAAAGTTCTCTGGAAGCGGCATGACCCAGCCGCCAGCATAAATGGCCTCTTATCATGGAATAGGAGGCATTTACACTGGCAGTGGGGGGCAGTTCCGTTGGCGCTGCAGTCTCTCTGGGGCCTAAATCCTGGAAAAGCTATGCGGCGCCATCATGAGGGGGCATTCCCAGGGGTGAGCTGACGGTAGTCAGCTTCCAAAGCCCCTCCAGCCTGGGAACACCCCCTCCAGCAACAGTGTTGCTGCGCCAGGTTTTTCCTGGAGTAGCATTACTGTTTTCTGTGTGGGGGGGGAAATCCCCATTTTCTTTGTTTTCCTTTTAAAAAGTCTTTTTTAAGCCTTGCAGCAGCTGAGGAACCTTTTTGGAGGTGCTGCGGCGTTGCTGTCCCCGGCCACCACACAGCTCAGGAATGAGCTGTAGGAGCTAGAGAATGTATCATCTGTTGATCTCTCTGGATGTCCTATTTTATGCCTAATAATATTGATGCAGTTGCAGAGTTTAATTCTTATCAGAAATATTTTTGTGTATATGCTAGTGAATTGCATGGACATTTACCATCCATCTCATGGAAAACAGGGATCTGACCTGTAACTACCACCAGCACTTACTATTACTACTTATTTATTGAGGGACAGAGCAGTGATATGTCGAAGGAAAAGGAACACTAGAAATAAAAGAAGCACCTTTTAATGTCGATTGCAATCCATACCTGTCTACAAAACCTGCTGTGGCTGAAAGTCATGGACAAACAAACGTTTGAAGAAAAATATCACGCGCCCTTTCATCCAGCTTTCCAGAGATCCATCAGTGCTCTTGGTTATTTTGAAGGCTATAGCTAAATTGATTTCCTTGTGTTGAGGTTTTTGGTCTTGCTACTCTGACCTGGCACTATGATCCTACCATTGAAATTAATGTAGTTGAGTGATAAGCTTATTTTAATTTTTTTTAACCTTGAATGTGTGAGTTACCAGTGGGAATCTTGTGTCACTTTAAAGAGTAAGAGTTGGATCCTTGGCACCACCATTTTGAAGCACTGGTGGAAGTAGATTTTTGCTGCCTCCTCACTGCAGTCTGCTGTGATTGCTGAAGAGGCAATACTAGGAGTTGGAGGACCCTTGTGAGTAAAAGCTTCACATCATGTGAGGCTGTAGTGAAGAAGGAGAAGCAGACAGAATTGCCTTCTCTGGTGCTGCTCTTGGGAGCAGCAAGGGAGGGTTGATTCTTCCCCCCCCCCATTTCCCACTCAGTACAGCTGTTGGTGTGTGTGGCTTTTATATATGTGAGCTCTTAACCCCCAGCATCACGTTTTCAGCAAACAAGGGCAGATGGGAGAAGAGTGAAGCTAGGAAACAGAAATACCTGTGATCACATTCTGTTGGAAGAGCATTGGATAGAAGACCAATAAGATTTCAAGAGTCAAGGCTTCCTTTGTCAGAGCTTTGACTCTCAAAAGCTTCTACCCTCAGTCTTGTTCGTCTTCAATGTGCCGCTGGGTTCAAAGCTTGTTCTGCTGGAGGCCAGCATGGCTGCCCACCTAACACTATAACAGGCTTGTTGTAGCTTAATGGTTTTATATAGGGCATACTTTCTGAGCATCTCCTAGGTTAGGGGTTCTCAACCAGTACCATCAGTGGGGTGTAGTCTAGGCAGGATGCAGGGTTTCCATGACTATTACTAATAACTTGTTCTCCCTCGATCCCCATGTCCACCTGCAAGTGTGATATCCTGACTCTGCCTTCCAGATTATCCATCTGTGACCTTCTGGCATGCTAGTAGTAATAACAGAATACTTGTAAACATAAGTCCTTCTTGAAAAACAGTGGGCTTTTTGTTTCTATTATGGTGGGATCCAGGTACTTTGTTAGAATGATTGGGTAGACATAAGACACAAAAGGTAAAGAACCACTGTCCAAGGTATTTTCAAGGTTGGATGAAATCATCCTTGTCATTTACAGATCACTCACAGTCTCCTGCGAGACTGAAATGTTCCCCACTAGTTTCTGAATGTTGTCATTTTTTTATATCAGGTTTGTGTCTGTTTTATTGTTTTGAATTGAGATGTTTGCCTTAGGTAGGCAGCAAAAGGACATTGTTGGCAAGTGACAGCATTTTCTTGAATAAATAAATGAGCCTTTGATGATATGGCGGGTGATGTTAGACTATGTAATAGTGTTGCTACCTGAGAGGATATGGGGACAGAGTGATACCTGAATACATTGCACAACCTAGTTCAGAATCTTCTTGATAGCTGGTGAGTGGCCTGATCTTTCTTACAGACTACCACTCAAGATAGAAGTATCATTGCCCATGATGGGCTGTGCATGACATGAGGATATATTGAAGTGGTGGTACCTGTACATAAGTGGCATTCTGTCCCTTTCTGTCTTGGGGGCCCATCCTGTAGAAGGCTTCTCTTGAATACTTCTCTGACATTGTCCGTCTTTTTCTTAGCTTCATTGGTGGGCATTGTAGTTTTAAGAATTCTTAGCTGTGTTGTTCTCTCCGTTGGGTTATTACCACCAATTACTACTGTTGTTTGTGGCCACTTGTACCCCATCCTTACTCCAAGTATCTCAGCACAGCATACCTGATTTTGACTTCTGCATTTTATCCCCTGTGAGGTAGGTTAGGCTCACAGTGTGTGACTGGTGTTGAGTCACCCACTGGCCTTGAGTCATCCACCAAGCTTCATGTCAAAGTGGGGATTTAAACTTGTCTCCCAGATCTTAGTTCTACCATCTAACCTCTGTACCACCACTTTCTTACACTTTGCACAGGAACACTATTGAACTGTGGTGTGTTACTCATTTCATGGTCTTTGGGGACCTCCTGATCAGAATTTTTCTGTTTGAACCCCTGGCAAGTTGGGTTCATGTCCACAAAAACTAATACCATAATAAAACAGCCTTTAAGGTACCACAAGCCTTTGTTATATGAGGATGTGTATTGCACATCTTGACATTGCTTATCACAAGAATGCATAATTCAAATGTGATTCTGACTTGCCTAAGTATTTGAAATGTAATTTGTCTTGTCAATATAGTGATTTTTCAGGAGTTTGTAAAATTAATGCATGAAATGTGCTTTGAAGAAAATTATAGATCAGTCGCAGCTGAGAAGATTTTCTTCCCACACAGTTGTATTTTCCAGCTTGTTTAATCACTGTGTAAAAGCAGCTTCTTGATTGTGAGATTATTAGCCTGCTATGTATGCCCAGTCTAGCTAAATACTGGAAGCTAAGCAGGGTTGGCCATGGTCAGTATTTGGATGGGAGACCACCAAGTTATAGCAGGGTCACTATGCAGAAGCAAGCAGTGGCAAACCATCTCTGAACGTCTGTTGCCTTGAAAACCCTATGGGGACACTTGACAGCAAAAAAAGTATGCATGTTGAATGAACTACTGACCACAAAGTGACCCTTGTTTCTTTAAAATATGAGCTGGATCCACATTTAACTTCACTCACCAAGTCACTTCAGTCAGTGCAACAACTTTCCTGCCCCCCCCCCATTCCCATTGCAGCCCATTGATCTCATCAAAATGCTTTTTCTGGGGGGAAGGAGACCCTCATGGATAACATCAGTAGCACATCAGGGCTCTGCAGCAGGAAATGGTGAGAAATTACACCTCCCTTTCTATTAGTGGAAAATTTAGTCTAGATCCAACCTTATGTGAGGTGCTAGATATTTCCCATTTGGGACCCAAAAAAGTGCCTGACGTTCTGTATGTGCGCCTGTTGCTAATAGACTTCCATTAGACAATTGACTATTCAGTTGAAGGTTAATGAAAGCATTGGCATTGTATTTAAAATGGATGTGGATCAATGCTAGGAAGTGATGTTAAACCTTTTTGTGTGTTCTGTGTTGAACTAATTATGTTATTTTAAAGTTAATCATTAATTGAAATTGTTTGTCTACAAAGGATTCCTGACATGTGAATTAAGATATTTCTTCTGTTGCATGTTTTCTTTCCATTGGTCTCTCCTTTATTCAGAAAAGTGGAAGGTTAAGTTATTAAATCCTATAGTTCAACCCCTCAGGGAAAGTGTGTTTTCCAACATATTAAGGAAGTGTTAGACATTGCATTACTTACTGGCTTACTACCGGATGATCAAAATTTTCTGCAATTATACAAGTTTTTCTTCAGTACAATGTTGAATGAGAATTAACTGATCACAATATTTTTTTTTCTTGACTGACAAATGTATTTGGTTTACTTCTCCCTGATTGAAGAATTAGAATTGTCGTGGAAAAACTGAGACCATGTATTTGCCACAAGGTCTATATGTAACCACGGTCTGAAGCTAGCAGTGTCAGCTAAGTGATTCGGGCAGAGACCCTGAGGGGTATAGAAAAAGAAGAAGAGTTGATTTTTATATGCTGACTTTCTCTACCACTTAAGGCAGAATCAAACCGGCGTACAATCTCCTTCCCTTCCCCACAACAGACACCCTGTGAAGTGGATGGGGCTGAGAGAATGTGACTTGCTCAAAGTTAATCTGCAAACCTTCCCAGTTCTGTATCAATATGCTTGTTCTTGTTTTTCCTCTTGTATTTTTCCAGTGGATCGACTGATTAAAGAAAACAGCCATATCTTCACTGACACTCAGTGCAAAGTTTGTAGTGCAGTGCTGATCTCTGAGTCACAGAAGCTTGCTCACTACCAGGTATGCTTCAAGCTATGGCCAGATGCTGAAACTTAACATGAATTGTAGAGGCCTCTTGATGTGCTTATCTTGGTTTTTCTCTTCTCTTTTTTCCAGAGCAAGAAACATGCAAACAAAGTTCGGCGGTACATGTCTATCCATGGTGAGGAAGAACTCAGCCAAAGCAAGAAAATAAAACTGGACACAAAGCAGGTAATGCAGAGCAGGTCAAAAATCCAAGAATAACAAGCAAAGGGCTCGCATGCACTGGAAGTATTGGTGTATGCGCTTCTCAGGATGTCCAGTAATTCTTCAGGGAATTTCTAGGATCAGGCATTTTGCAAGTGTAGTCTGCAACACCACCTGCAGTGCTATGGTGAACCTTTAAAGCGTATATTATCAAATATTTGTTGTATCTTATTTAAAATGTCTCACTCTCTTAATGTAAACATTCAAGAGGTATCTTCTAAAAACTAATTACCAGGGAGAATAAAAATCAATGATTTTTAAAAATAAAAAAATCAGATTTTAAAAATTTAAATTGGATTTTAAAATAAAATGCTTTTTGAAGGAAAAGCTATTTAAAGATAGTTTTCTATCTAAGGTACATTATAGACCAAAGATTATTTATCACGAAGTAAGGATTCATTTTAAATTATATATCATGGGGCTGTATATTCATGCAATGTTTAAATTTTTTGGTAAATGAATTCCATTAATCCATTCACATTAATTCATTCACAATGTCATGCTCTTCCAGAGGTTTCTGTAAGATTATTTTGGGCAATTTTCTGTCTAGACGATGTTATCACAGATGCTTTCTTTTGCAGTTCTGAAAAATGTGAATTTGTGTTTGCAGAGATAACATGCCTCTTCACAGCAAAAAAGTTATAAAACAAACATACAAAGTTGAGAAAAAGACCTTAATCCCATTGTTCCATTGCAAATCTGTGTACACAGAATCAACCCCCTACCTCTTAGGTGCTAAGTTTCAAGAAGTTCAATAAATAGAAGATTATTTGGAGTGGAATAGATCTGCACAAGGAGCTAAGTGTGAGGAAGGTTGGGGCAAGCACTAAAAATGAAAGTGAAACCTTTGGAGCAGAATACCCCCACAAATCTTGGGATCTTTGTGTGTATAGCCTGAGGTTTATCATATTACTCTCTCCCTGGAGGAGAAAATCCAGGGAGAGACTAATATGGCAGCAGGCCATAAAAGAGACCCAGTTTGGAAATATTTTAATGAAGTCATCTACCTATGGGTAAGGCATGCATACATGCAAAATGCAAACACTGCAATAAAGAAATGTAAGGCCTGGTGGCAAGAATGAAACTGGTGATCATTCACCTCACATTAATTTCATAATTGTCTATCTATGTATTTCCAGTAGTATAATCAAATCAGTAATTTTTTTATATAACTGTAATACTAATCTGGAAAGTTATTATTCTAAAAATGAAACCTTCATTTGGTTGTAAATATTAAGATTATACCAGCAAAAATGTCTTTATGTAGAAAACAATTATTTAAGTCAAGTCTTACTGACTAGTGATTTAAATGATGATTTAAATCAAATCTACCCTGATAAGTACCAAGCAAAGCAGCAGCATAAACGAGCCATAAAACAGATATTACAAGGTCAGATAAACTATGAACTCAGAGCAATTGAACAGAACATGAACAGAGAATACAGAGTAACGGAACTATAAATGAACAGAGAATACAGTAAAAATACAGCTAAAAAGTCAACTGGTGCCAATAAGTCAAACTAAACAAGCTAAAGCAACTAAAAGCAAAGCCAATCATTTAGCATTCTACAAATGCCCAGGAAAATAAGAACGCTTTCAGCTGGTGTCTACTAAAGCCTGGTGAGTTTGACACAAAACAAACAGCTATAGGAAGGCAAGGCACTACAACAGAAAAGATTCTGCCTCTGGTAGCCAGCCAGCCACTTTGCCTTAAAGAGGAGGTCATACAGAGCCTGTCATCTTAACAAGCAGGCAAAAGTTAAAATAAGACAGCTTTTTGAAGGGAAAGAAAATTCTTACACAATTTATAATGAGCCTTTTCATGCTAAATTAGCTTGAAAACTAAACATTCACTTTTTCACACTTTCTGGAATACCATTGAGAATGCCATTATAGTGCCTACAAGGAAAGGTAATTATATTTTCCTGCATATAATGTATACTTCTTGAGTCATCCTACCTTTTCCCTTGATGCTTTAAACCAATTATCTGTGGTAGACTGATATTGTTTAAGAAGTATAACGCTAAGGAGAAATTGCAGGTAAGGATTTGCTTTGTATTCCTTGTTCCTGTCATTTACCGATCAAGGTTATTTATCTCACCCTTTGGCCTATAATGGGTTTCTTTGGTTAGTTCTCTCCCTCCCTGCACAGGAGGTTTGTGTGAAACAAGTGTTCAGAAAGGTATGGTGTGTTAGGTTGAATCAAGGAATTGCAGTCCAGATGCATTTTCTGAACATGGGTTCACTTTATTGGTATACCTTCCCTCTGGCTCTTCATAACCAGTAAGCCTCTGTCCCTTCTTGTAAACAGCAGGATAGCAATGGAGAAGACAGGAACAAATGCTGTCCCATCTGTAATATGACCTTTTCCTCACCTGTTGTGGCTAACTCCCACTACCTAGGCAAGACCCATGCCAAGAATGTGAAGCTGAAGCTGCAGTCTCCTAAAGCAGAAGGTATGACCAGAAAGATGCCAAGACTTGTCTCTTGCTGTACTGTGTTTAAATCAAAAAACACCTTGGTTAGAGTACTCAAGGGATGTTCCAAGTAGCTGTGGTCATTAAGAGAGTTCATGGTAAACTTTTTTCTCAACTAAAAATAGGCATGCTTGTTCTTCCTTGATGACCTTAGTATTAACAAACCCGAGCTATGTAAACCCAGTAATACTTACACCAAAATCTTTTCCCTCTTTGCTGTCTTTAATCTATCTTTAAGCTTTTGTCAGCTGCAGTGTTGTGTGTGTGAGTGCGTGCTGATAGCGTTAAATCTGTACTTAAAATAAAATTCTAAATGCAAAATTCTGTCCTATTGAGGATTTTGTGGTTAATATAGAATTGTTATTTTGATTCTTCTGGTTTGTCTCCAAAATTCTGTCTTTTTGTATTTGGGTTAATTTTGCAGCTGTAGAACCTGCTCAGAAACAACCCACGATTGCACCCCCGACTACTGTGTCCTCTAACGAAGAGAACCAAAACACTTCTGACCCAGACAAATTCTGCAGCCTCTGCCACGCCACGTTCAATAACCCCCTGATGGCAAAACAGCATTATGTAGGCAAGAAACACAAAAAGCAGGAGACCAAACTTAAGCTAATGGCACACTATGGGAGAACGCCTGAGGAACCTGCTGCTTCAACGGGTGAGTTTTTCACAACAAGGCTTCTGTTATAAATAAAGGATATGGGTGTTTTGATTTTTGTAAAGCTATAACTAACTTATGGAGTGTCCTACATCTAATTTGGACGTAGTTTGGGGATGAGCTATTAAAAGCAGTGTTCTTTTCTCTTTGTCAAACCCCCCCTCCCCAAATCACTGTGTTCATAAAACAGAATGTGTAGACCTGCAAGGGGTGGAAGTACAGGGCAGTAGTTCACCCACACTAACAGGAACCCCTGAAGCATGCATGGTTTGTAAAAACACTCTCCTCCCCCCAGGAACAGTTATATAGCTGTGTATGTGTACTTGAAAGAAACAGCAGTTGAAGAGCGTGCCGGTGCAAAGCTGGAGAACACTGAACCTTGAGGGAAGGGTGTGAGGGAGGCTGCAAAGCTCACAAAAGGTGTGGGGAAAGAAGTTGGCTGGGTGGAAAGTGAGCTGTCTGCAGGGCCACCGCAAGGCACTGCCATCCATGCAAACTGAGCTGTTGCCTAGCTTGGTTAGTAAAACACACAGCAGTGGAAATGTAGAAACATAATTCTAAAGTCACGAATGTGCATGTCTGGATGACTGGACAGGAGTAAATGAAGGCAGCATTGTGAACATTAAAGTGAAACGTAAAGGCACTCTCATAAATTGAGGGTAACCCTTCATTGTGAGTGGGGATGCAGCAAGAAGTTGAATAGGTATCCCTGACACTTGCACAGTCTCTGGCTCCATTCATATAATTTGTATCACTTGCTGCAGAGAGGGGGCTTCTGCTGGTTCCAGCTTCTTACTGCAGCACCACACACTACTGCAAGTCCCTCTAATCCTCTGAGCGCCCTTTGGGAAAGATAGGAGGATGCACTAGGAAGGGTTAAAGCAGTAAAGACCATTTCCATTAACTTACTGTGTTCACAGAAGAGTTGGAGCCAACCTATAATAATCAAAAAGCAAATTGTCAAAATCATAGTAAGGAGATTGAGAATGATGTGAACGAAACTGCTAAGTAAAAACTCACTGTGTGGCAAAAAATGCTGGCAGCAGAGCATGTATTGGGGGAAGCTTAAAATTGTAAATGTTTATGGGAAAGTAAATTGAAAAATATAAATGACAGGGGGAAGGAATCACAGATAATCATAGAACCGGGTGGAGGGACAATAATAAAAGTAGCAAATCACAAAAATAAACATGTTAATTAAGTAAGTAGTTCGCTTTGGTCTCCATTGTTCTCCAATACAGAATTATTATTTTTTTAAAGAACTCGATGAGAAAATAATGGGATGGTACATTCAAAAGGAAAGAAAAAGACAAGCTTGATAAATAGTCATACAAACATACAAGTGGGAAAGTAAACTCTAGCTAATCCCAAGAAGAAAGACAAGTTAACAGTAGCAATTTGTAGAACGGGTCCCATAGAAAAACTTGTATAACCAGTTAGTGAAGAGAGTCTTCTCAGGAGGCTGATGTTGGTTCCTGGTTCCCAGTTCCAGTACAGACACTTCTTTACAATACATGCCTCTTGATGGGGACCCAAATAGAAGCCAGTGGGTCCAGATCCAGTATCTCGACCGGGAACCACTGTACGTATTCTTTCAGGGGACAGTCTCTGAAATGTGGGGTGGTCCAAATATTATTTTGGGGTGCACCTGGGCCCCAGTGTCTGTATATGCATTTGTCCTGGGGGCACCTCACTTGGGAGCACCTGGTACACAAACTGGACTTTGGACCAGGAACCAGCATGTACCCCCTCAGAGGGCACAGCTCCCTGAATGTGGGGTATATGATATATGGTGGTCCAAACTTTCTTTTGGGGTGCAGAGCTTTTAAGCTGTCCTCAATATCATTCAGGAACTAGGAAATGTGAATAAGGAACTGGGAACCAACTTCAGCCTCCTCTCTTCCTCCACCTCCCACCTCCCATAGCAGCCTACCATTTATCCCAACATATTCTCTTTGAGAGTCAGGGGACATTCATAAACAAAATGTACTGCATTAGAGGGGACTGAAAAGAGGAGCAGGAATTGGCTGAAAGCCCCCTGTACTGCAGCACAGTTTGTTTGTGACACTTTAACTATCAGAAAGAATTTGCCGGGGGAGAAAGTTAACAGGGTTCTATGGAAAGTGAGAAAGATCCCCTTTACTAACTGGTTACACAAGCTTTTATGTGGGATCTGATCCATTCAGTATTCAAGAGAATTATGTGTAAGTATGTGGGAGTGAATGAGAAGGAATTGAGGGCTGGAAGAAATTCATTTAAAAGATTCAATGTTTCAGGGAGGATTGAAAATTTGGATTAAATCACACTTCAAATACATTTCTCAGTGAAGCATGCATACTATCAGTTTGCTGAAATAATATTTAAATGTGTAGATTTGCTGCTAAATAGAATCTCTGTAAAGCCCAAGAGAAAAATCTAAAGCCTTTCATTGATCAAGCTGCTCCAGTGTCTTTTGCACTACAAATTGATGTCTGGTACTATCTCTGTATATGCCAAGAATATCATCAAGATTACTTGAATGTTAAAGTTGCATTTTTACTCATTCATCTTTAGAAGTGCTATTTAACAAAGTGGCACTTATTTATAAGTAACTATGCATACAATCAGGTCATAAGTGCCCAGAACTTTCCATAAGGAAGGCCTGATAGTCACTTGGCAAAGTAGCATTTTTGCAAGAGCTGAAAAAATTGTCTGCTTTGAGAACTGAATGTAATGCAGCATTCAGGTAGCTGGAGAACAAATAAGATAGCAAGGTCACCTGTATGAGCTTGGTAGATATCCTGAAGAGATGCCGCATTGTTAAGTTGTTACATTACTTGACATTAACAGTTTTGAACATACTTGTCAGTACTGTTCAGCAAAACATTTCAGGTATGGGAGACAGTGTCTTTATATAAAGCACTGCCGTAATATGAAGGCCACTGATTCCCATAAGTACTGTCCAGTACTTGTACAATATGGGAACATCCTCTTTTATAGCTGTTCTTAGGTACTGTATACAGCATAAATGCTTTTCTTTTGTAGACTCAGTTTTAAAAACCCACCTGGACATGTAAGGTACTTCAACTACAGGGTACAGTATATGATGGACAAAACTATGTCCTGAGGCATTTTCATCCTACTTTTCCACCCGATTATGGCCCCTCAAAGTAGTGAATAGTAATAAACATTAAAACCAACTTTAAAAATAATTCACACACACACAGTTAAGAACAAACCTGAAGGACATTCAGTAAAGGAATGCCAAATGAAACAAAAAGGCCTTCACCTGCTGGCAGAAGATAACAGTAGAGGAGGACTAACTAATCTCCCTGGAAAGGGAATTCCACAGTCTTGCTGCCACAACTAAGAAGGCCCTTTCTCAGGTTGCCACCCATCTAACATCAGATGGTAGGATCATATGGGAGTAGGCAGTCCTTAAGGGATGGTGATCTCAAGCCATATGGGAAAAGGGTGCTTGAATTGTGCCTGGAAGCAAATTGGAAGCCAGTGTACAAGATAGGAGTGATATGGCTCCTATGACCCACTCCAGTTAAATTCTTGCCACATATTATGTACCAGTTGTAGTTTGCAGACAAGAGACAGTCCCACCACGAGTGCGTTGCAATAATCTAATCAAGGTATTCCCAGGGCATGCACAAGGTTGGCAAGATCTTTTTTACCCAGGAGAAAGTGCAGCTGGCTGACCACCCAAAACTAGTGAATGGTGCTTCTGGCCACCGTTGCCACCTGTCCAACAGGAGGCCCTGCTCAAGTTGGTGCCAGTCCATCAGCAATTGTAGGCTGCATCTCTGCTCATAGAGAAACATTTCCCCAACTTCCTCTGCAAGCTACCATGGTCATTTATGCGTGGTCGCTTTAACCTCCTTTATTCCCCATTTCAGCCAGGATCAAAGTAACTCAGGTTGGGGAAAACTCTATGCATTGGGTGGAATGATCAGGGACAAAACTGTGTTCTAATGGAGGCATGAATTCAGAAAAGCATTCTCCCAAGTTCAAATCAAGTCCCACCCCTTTAAATGCTGCTCTGTAATTGACTGACTTGCAGTACTCACCCTGAGAGATTTCCTTCCCCCCAGACCCAACTGCCATATAAAAAAGCATTTTAAGAACTAAAAACAGAGCAATCTGAAAGAAGGGGTGGGGAGAAATCCAAGCCTCATTTTAAAAAAGCCTTTCCTTTGCTCAGAAAGAGCTCCGAGGTAGCAGGAAGCACTTGAATCCCTGCCTCTTTACACACTGCTTCATGATTGGTTGTGAGAGAAGCCAATCTTCTGTGCTTCCCCTGTTTGGCTATCTCCATGCTGCCTTGAAGAGGGGTTTGGAAAAGGGTGGGGCGAAGCTCAACCTGAGAACAGAGTATGCACGCTCTGTGACTCTGGAATGAGCCAGGAAGAACAGTTTAATTCAGGCCAGAAGAGGAATGGGAAAAGCCAGGTTCGTTTTGCGTTGAAACAGCGTTGAACTTCCAAGGAATGAGGTAACGTGCACACTGAAAAATTTGATCCTGGCTGAAACAGGGAATAAAGGAGGGTAAAGCAACCATGCATAAATGACCCATGTCCCCAAAACGCTGCTTCTGTGCTTAGGGGTCCCTCGGAATACCAGTGAGCATAATGTGAATCTACAGTGGAAGGGAGATTTGGCAGAGCGTGCCCTTATGCTCATGGAAGACTCACTGGCTGCAGCTGAATGTACTTTAGATAATCAGGTTCAACAGATTTAAAAATGCAGCAAATAGCAAATTCAGATCTTATGTGGGAACTGCTGTACAGGTGAACATTACTAAGCCAAGAAATCCATATGCAGGAATGTAGATGCAGGCTGTTGAAAAAGTAGCAGTTTTTGAATCATGTAAAGGTAGATGCAAGCTGTTGAAAAAGTAGCAGTTTTTGAATCATGTAAAGGTAGTAAAGCCTAATGCTGGTGGATGCATATAGTCAACACAAGCCCGGTTCACAAGAAGAGTGAACACCTGTACAATCCGTGTACAGCATGCACTACGTTTTCCTTTATAAGTGCCTTGAGTAATTCTCATGTTACATTTGATGTCTGTATAGCTGAAAGTGTAATTTAAACCCTACATTTATCCAGATGTTGGCCCTTGGTTTCATTTGTTAAGTGAACACATGTTGGCTCTTCCTTATATGTACATTTCTTCACTGTAACGTGTGAACAGGGCTTATAATTCATTATAAGTGTTGGTATCTCCACTTGGTTATTGAGCTTGACATTGTAATTTGATGAACAATTTGAATTCACAGATAGGAGTCACATAGCTGTAATTTGTGTTTTACCATTGGAGAAACTTTTGGCTGGATCCTGCACAAAATCTCTTCTGATGCAATGAATGTCTTTAAGCTCAGTGGGGTTTTCCATCTCCCGCTGCAACCCAACTCCCCCCCACCCCGTGTTGCTTCTGAGGGACAAGAAATAACTCCCCCCCCCCCCGAGCAGCATGAGAGCGGAGTCTGGCACAGTAGGAGGGAATTGGTGGAAATTGCCCCCCTTCTCTCAGCAGAAATCATCTTCTTCACCACAGTCACTTTTAATGCTTTGTTCTTACTATGTTTTACTTTGTAAGCCACCTCAGGCAGGCTTCCTGGAAAGGCAGCATAAAATTTGTTAAATAAATAATTACAGTATTGTAGGGGAAAGGAAGATTTTTGTAATTCGAAGTAAACAACATAACAAAGGAAGAATCTTAAGGGACAGGATGCATGATTGTATTGGGGAAATACTGGGAAGTTAGTTCCATCAAAGTAAATGTATACTGTTGGATCTTAAGAACTGCCCACACAGGTTTGCTCAGGGGATGGATCTTTTTACACCTCCAGTTCTCTCTGTTTTCAGAAACCGTTACTGAGGTCAGGGGATGTGGTGCAGGGAGGATGAAGCTGAAGGGGGAATCTATGGAAATACCCCCCCCCCCGGTCTGAGCAGAAGCACCTTTAGAGTCAAGCAGTAACTTTTACATGTAATGCAAAATTATTTGTCATTGAAATTATTTTAGAATAGCAGCATCCTGATCTCAGACTGTGTATCTGAGGGTGAGTTTGGTATGCAAAGTAAGAATGCTGTATCTGTGTATAAATATTTTGGAGGTTACAAATTATGTCTGTGATCTTTTTTAAAAAATATAGCCTAATTAATAATCCAAAAGAGGTAGCCATGATTGTAGAAAAAACTCGGGAGTATTATGGCACCTTAAAGACTAACAAGCTTTTATTTTAACTCAAGTTTTTGTGAATTAGTGTCCACTTTGTCTGATGCTTGTAGTGGGTCTTTACTAGAAAGACACACACATAGAAAAGTTAACAGCAGTATTAATCTCAGCTCCATGTTTGTTATCAACTCTCAAGGGCTAAACAAGAACCTAGCATTCCTCAGCTATACTGGTGTCCAGAAACTTAGTAAAACTAAGGAAATAGTATCACAAATCGCTGCTGTTGTGGATCGTGTCTGTACTTTTCTTGATATTTGAATTTTACATAATTACAACACAACCTGTACTACTTTTTCTGAACCTTGCTTTTGTCTAAAGTATGTATTCTTTTTACGCTAGGCAATAGGTTAAAATTACAGGGAGTGTATCAAATTAGTCACGTCAATAGAAATTCCAGATCCAGAGGATTGCATAATACCTCACGTGTTAAAGGACATCTGTATGTAAAATTTAATCTATAAATAGTATGCATAATAATAAAAAGTGCAGTGAGAATATCCCAAGGAGTCTTCAAAATTGCACCAAAACAATTGTATCCGACCTGTTAAAGGCAAGGTAATGAGCAAACTGTTCAAAAGAAGTGCAAGTGAAATGTGTAGGTGCAGGTGTATGGTTTGTTACAACATCCAGGGTCACAATACTACAAGACCAAGTAGCATAGTTGTGCAAATTTAGCAGTAACAATTGAACGTACTTCCTTTTAACATTGACGACTATCATGCTTAGATATATTGAGAATCCTAAAGCTATGTGAAGCCTGTTTGAATGACCTTTTGGTGATAACTTGCGCGTGTTAGTCCACTCATAGGATAGATGCCACTATGTTTAGAGACACTAACGAAGCTTGGACTTTAGAAGTAGCACAAGTATCAGATACTGTGTTAACTGAATGGTTTGAAATTGGTTAACAACATGTAAGTAGAACTAGGACAGATGATTGAAGGTTGGAAGGTAGCTATTCAGCAAGTGATTGGTACCCCAGACTACCAGATTATGTACTAATGGAATGGTGGAATCAAAAATAGGACAAGAGTGTGGGACAAAAGCAGGGGGGGAATTGGAAGGATGAACAGTGTATCGAACATATTGAGTTATTTTGCATGAGGTTTCTTTTCATGCTTTAAGAGTAAAAATCATTTCATGGCTAAAAAGTATCTAAATGTTTCAACTTCCTGAAGCCCTAATGGGGAGGGAAGAGTAAACATGGGTATTTTAGGGAGAAATGTTGAAGTAATAGTTTCATCTTTCAAAATTCTTATCTAATTAAAGATGTTTCCATATATGTTTGCATTGAAGCAGTAATCAAATGCCACTGAACTGGGAAAATTCAAAATGAAATGTGAGGATTTCTTTCAAAAGTAATTTCAGTGAGACTGTTAGCACCAAGTAACCTCTTGACATGGCTTTTACAACTAAATCTGGGATTTTCCAGCATGCAAAATGTGATCCAACTAACAGGGACAAATAGCATTAGAGGTGAATTCCAAATTGGGCTGGTGGTGACAGCAGAAACAAATTGAGAACAATTGGAAATGTTACAGTTGCTTGAGTAGATTGCACAAAGTAGTTGAACAAAGGCATATATTCAAGATCCTCTTTGCCTGTGGATGAACTTTGTTAAACTCTGTTTAACTGGACAAGAGGAACATGTACCAAAACTATAACAATGTTATCAAAGAGAGGCGTTTATTTAAGTTGCCATTATCAACATATACAGTTGGACATAATATAAATACTGATTCAGTCAAAAGACTTTTACAACATCTCTTTGACACAAAAATGGAGCAGTGCTTATCACTCCAGTATCATACTTTGAAATAAAAATATACACATATAAGAGCAAGAGCACATGTGCTAGAATAACGTCTGTGTGAGGCAGAGTTCTCAAGAAGAATCCACTTTTGCACGTGCTGCGCCTGCTATCCTGGCTCCTGAAGACGAAGAAATGTGATAATACTAATAACATAATTTCAAAAAAGGGCGAGTAAGTGAAACACCTTATACTGTTGACCAAATAATTATGTTGGTGAGCAAATGAAATTGTCTAAAATAAATCTGGTTTCCTTAGAGAAGAGAGCTATTGTACAACTACTAACATTAACACAAAAATGACTTGAAATGGTTGGGTTTAGGATTGAATAATTGTGTATGTGATTACATGCTTAATGAAACTCAAAAGTTTTAAACATATTAAACAATTTTAATCTCAAGATTGTTGTAAGAGAAGGAGTTAGAATTTTGGTCCAATTCCCCCAAAATAAATATTCTGAAACATCTTGAATACTGTTGGATTGTACTTACTCAATATAAGGGATTTAGAAGGAATATATGACTTAAAATAATTTGTAAATTCTGGGACCTGTTAAGGCTATGTGTGTATTTACGGAAGAAACAAGTATAAGTACAATTATTTGTATCCAGTTTGCTACCACATCAAGCAAAGTTACTACAGTACTGTAAACAAAAAAAATAGACATCCCCTTCTAAATACCCAATTAGTAAGGGAATGAAAAACAGCATAAATGTTGATTTTGAAGAAAAGTTTATAATGTAGGGCCGTGGTGGCGAACCTATGGCACTCGTGCCAGATTGGGCACTTAAGAGCCCTCTCTGTGGGCATGCGTGCCGTCGCCCCAGCACAGAGTTCGCCTGAGTTCGTTACTAGAAAGCCAGAGGGACGTGGGGCCGGGCTGCTCCCCTCCCCCTTTTCACGCGCGCCTGAGGGAGTTTCTCACATCACCCGCCCCTCTGCCCAGCAGCCCAATGGGAGTGCTTCCTCCCTCCCCTGTCTGGGGTAAGGCGTGTCGAGGAAATGGGACACACATACCCCAATTCCTTGTTGCTGAAAAATCTTTGGCCTGGCTGGGGAAATCAAACTGCAAGACATTCCAGGATGCGGCTCAATTAAAATTGGTAAAAAAATGCAATTGCTTCCCCCATCCGCCAGACCACTTGTTGTCATAGTAACAAATGGTCCTGCCTCAGGGAACCCCAGGTGATCTGGAACCCCAGGTGATATGCTCTGTAAGCATTTGTCACCTTGGTGTTTTCTGTTGCAAGCCGGATGTCATCAATCTTTGGTCAGTTCAGCTGACATCTCCAGAATCTCAGTGAGGTTTGAACTCCCCCCCCCCCAAGATCCTGGAAAATGAAAGTGGAACACACACAACTGCATGTGGTGGCCTGGACACGTGGACAGCATGTTGGATACCATCAATTCATCTGATTCCTGGGGCAGGGATATGCCAAACGGAACTCTTGGAACATTTATTGAATGCTGAACTGATGTGCATCATCGCTTTTGGAACGGGTAACGTTTTTGTAACTTGCAACGCTTTTGCCAAACTTGAACCTAAGAATCCTACTGTGTAGCCAGCTGCTTAAAAGCGTTGTTGTTTTGATTTGCTTTTGAGAACGTCACACTAATTTTTATACGATCTTAAAGGTAAACCACAGAATTGCTTCTCCAATCCTATTGGAAAAGAAGTGCATGCAGAATTTCACATAGCTGTGAGTGTTCGTGAAATACAGCATGATGCAGCTATCCAACTAGGATACTGCTGGCTTAATAAAAAAATTAATGCAATCTTGCACAGTATTACTATTATTGACAGTATTTATATTTCACTTTTCTAACTGCTCCCTATCCCTAAGGGACTCACAATGTAAAAAGAAGCAAAAGAACACCAGCAGACAGCCACCAGAAAAGACCACTGGGGTGCGGAGGACCAGTTACTCTCCCTCTGCTCAATAAAAGAGGAACACCCACTTACCCAGCATGTAATTAACCTGTGGAACTCCTTGCCACAGGATGTGGTGATGGCATCTAGCCTAGATGCCTTTAAGAGGGGATTGGACTAATTTCTGGAGGAAAAGTCCTTCACGGGTTACTAGCCCTGATGGATATGTGCTACCTCCTTATTATAGATGTGGGCCACTGTGAGATACAGGAGCTGGACTAGATTGTTCAAAAGCATGCCAAATGCAAACTTTTACCTTTCCATAAAAAGTTGTGTGTATCATTGAAAGCTCTGTTGTGTTTTTCTTTTAAGACAAAATATGTTAATGTATGAGTTGTTTTTTTCTAAACTAAAACCTCAGTATTCAGGTTAAATTGCCGTGTTGGCACTTGGCGATAAATAAGTGGGTTGGGGTTGCAGTTTGGGCACCCGGTCTCTAAAAGGTTCGCTATCACTGCTGTAGGGAGATGAATAATAAGCCAAAAAATAGAAATTATAAAGGGTAAATTAGCAGTAAATGTGAATTTACTCAAGAGTACATTGTGATCAAGTGCATATTTACTCAGGAGCAAATGTCAGTGAGTGTGATGGTTTTTAATGAATGAAAATGACATGCATGAAAAACTTTGCACACAGACTGAACAAACATGGTGCAGAAGAAGACGGGGGGGGCGCTAAGGAATGGATTGGGATTTCATATGCCTAGCAAATATGTGTTGGTTCTTACCCCTCGGATCAGCTTGGTGCAAGGAGCCTTACTTCAGAGGAAGAGCCCTTTGTGCTGGAATGAGGCTCTGTATCTAATTGAGCATAGGATCCAACCATATCAGTAAGAGCAGAGGAGATGGAGAGGTGAGCACAGGTTTTACTACACACGGGCAACCAAAATTCAATTTGAAAATGTATCCAAATATTTTAAACAATTTGTTTAAGACACTTGATATTTAAAATGCTGCTTCACGGTTTTCTGCCTCAGAAAAAGCAGATTCTGGATACTTTAAATCCAGAAAGTCTAAAATTCTGTACCATAGAGGAACAAAGGCCCAAGCATGAAAATACATTTGAGTGGCTGAGGTATTTTTAAACATCTGGCAAGAATACTGCAATTGATGCACAGCCTTCAGGGAAGATATGTAGGCTGTGCAGCAAAGGGAAAAGGTGTGTGTATTTGCTAGGCAAAAAGCAGACTGGGTTGGATCCAGACTGCCCCAAGGGAGATGTCACCTGCAAGCAGAGCACTTGATCGACTTCTCATGTGAGAGTTCCAAGGTCTTTAAATGTTCCAGTCGACATTTGCCATCATATAAATCCTACAAGAAGCTGGCCCTGTTTAATGATAAGAAGCAGTTCTTAAATTAGGCATAAACATCATTCTTTTTGAGGTAAGCAGGTGTTTTAAGAATCAGATCTCTCCCTAGTGTGCAGTTGCCATTTTTATACGCATTTTTTCACCCTTTCTTGCAGTTTGGTATCAACACTGGTAGAGTATTTTCATTAATGCTCTGGTGCTTCCCCTACCTCTTTAATTCCCCTTGCACTGACACACAACTTCAGATCTAACAGGCTTGCCTCTTCAATAAAAGCTATACTAGGACAAATCTTTGTAAAGCCTGAACACATTATGTACCATTCTTAAAAATAAGATCTTCTAGTGAAAGAGGTATCAGCAAACGCAGTGGCTCTTATCCAATGAGCAGTGTAATGGTTACAGGATGAGACTTTTTCTGCCTCTGCCCTCCTGCTGCATCCCATTAAGCCCCATGAAATTATGTTCCTTGATATCAGGGGACTCGCCCAAACCGGGGGGGGGGCGCGGGGGGAGGCAAAGAGACGTACAGCAGAATTCTTGAACCCTTCCCACCCACAGTCAGAAGGGTACTTCCATCATGGAGAACAATGGCAAGATACAAACTAGTATGTCAGTGTCACAACCCCATTGAATTAAAAAAAAATGCTTTCCTTCTGGTACAAATAAAGACTGAAGAGAAAAGAGATAAGTATAGAAAAACAGTTTTGCAGTGTTAATGCTATGGTCTGTATGAAGAACTATATTGCTGCATAAGACATCCTAGAAATTGTTCCAGAAAACATTGATTAGGCAAGCTTTATTTACTTATTTAAACGTAGTTCTATCCTTCCTGTCTCCCTTTCTTTCTCAAAGGACTGGAGGTGGGTTACAGTAAAAACAAAAAACACAACTAAATTTCAAACATGCGAACCAGGCTTAAAAGCAGGGAGTGTCGAACTATTTTGTTACCAGGGCCAGATATGACATAAACTTAATTTAGTCAATCTGGGCCATGTGTACCAGCCTGCAGCAGACTTACCATCCCAGATCGGGCTGGGGGGCGGGGTGGCAAGTCCACAGCAGGCTCACCAGCCCAGATCAGGAGCGGGGGGGTGGCTTCCTTGGCTGGCAAGCCCAGCGTGTACATTGCCTTTCCCAGCAGCCCCCAACTTTGGAGGCGGGGGGAAGGGCAATCCAAGCACTGGGCTAGAACCCAGTGTGTATATTGCCCTCCCTTGCAGCCCCTGACTTCAAGGGCAGTGCAGAAGGGCGATCTACACGCTGGGCTGGAGCCCTTGCCTTCCAATCCCTTCTGCCTGCAGACTCGGACCGCTACATGGAGATCCCAGCCAGCAAGTGGTGTGGATCGGAAGGCCCCCACAGCACAGAATCTGGAGTGGGGGTGGCTGGCTCAGCTCACAGGCCAGATAACAGCACTCAAAGGGCCAGATCCAGCCCCCGGACCTTATCTTTGACGCCCTTGCTTAAAAGAGTACTATAAATACAGGTGAAGATTTTAAGACCAAACGAATTGATGTAATGAGTTTAAACAAGCCCTTTTCAGTCAGTTTTACAGAAAGCAATTAAAATAGAGGTCTTCCTTATACCCTTCAGAAGATCATTCCACAGTGCCGCTGCTGCCACTGGGTAGCCAAAGTCCATGCATGCTAACCAGTAGTAGGTTTTGATAGGCAGAGTGTGACTGTTGTGGGAAAGAGGTGGTCTTGTACAAGGATCCCAGGCCATAAAAAGCTTTAAACCTACACTCAGAACCTCATTGTGTTCATTTGACAAGTCACCATGAATGCCACTTTGTATTAGCTTGGGGACATTGCAAGATACTCTGTTACCAACTATTTCTCCAAATTCATTCAATATAAACACTTGTATAGGACCTTAGTGGTGGGGGTGGAAGGTGCAGTCAAGTAGCAGTCTACTTATGGTAACCCCATAGCATTTTCAAGGCAAGATACATTCAGAGGTGGTTGGCCATTGCCTGTCTTTGCGTAGCAACACTGGAATTCTTTGGTGGTCTCCCATCCAAATACTAACCAGGGCTGACCCTGCTTAGCTTCTGTGATTGGTCTAGTCTGAGCCATCCAGGTCAGGACTCAGGACCTTGGTAGCATCAGCTATAACATCAGAGGCTCATTCCCCAATGTGTGGTGTACACAGTCATCTGTCAGCAATGCCCCTTTGCTGTCCACGCAGGACAAGCAGATTACTCTGTTCAAAAGAATAAATGGGCACATATCAATATAAAAAGACAGTATTTAGAAAACTCGAAGACCATCTGTTTACCAGAATGTCCTGCAGCTGATCTGAAACGCAATGGGAGACTTCAGAGTGAAGATGACGAATAAGAGTTTATCAAGACACATTTAACTATCAAATGGGCTTGGATCCATATTAGCGTTTCCATAGTTGCAAAGATTTCTACCTGCCAAGCATGACTTTCCTGTCTCCTCCCTCCAGCAGCACAAGATCCCCCCAAAATGTGAAAGCCAGGGCTTAAGCAGAGATAATGCAATTATCACCTGCTACAGGTGTTCAGTTGCTTATCATAACTAGGGACATTGTGCTGTCACCAGTTGCAGCTTTTGTGAAAGAGCACAGTGCTTATCTTGCATGCTTTTGAGTTTTGCATGAAAGTGTTACAGAATTTAGCTCCTGCATGCATTGGCCCTTTAACCCCACTGTTCACATTTTCCCCTCCATGAGTCTGTTGACTAAGAATTCACCTCATGTATCTGATGAAGTATAGATTGTAGCCTACAAAAGGTTACTCTATAATAAATCTGTTAGTGTTTGAGGTGCCAAAAGGATCTTTGTTTGTTTGTTTGTTTGTTTTGCTGCAGTAGACTAACACCCTTGATCCAATGAACTTTGCAACTGTTAGTTGATTTTCAATTTGATTGTGTTTATTGTTTCTACTTCAGGTCTCCATTAACTTGGTACTCACATTAGTTTAACACTATCTTTTTCAGCTGGGAAGGGTTATCCCTGCAATACCTGCAACATAGTACTGAACTCTATAGAGCAATACCAAGCTCACATCAGCGGTTTCAAACACAAGAACCAGTAAGTGTTTAAATGTCCTGCTCTCTGTAGTCATTGATTATGTAAACTGCTGATGAAGGGAAAACAGTGTTCAGCCATCTGATTTGCAGTTCAAATTTTTGCAAATTTATTCTCCTGGCTTGCCTCTGTTAAGTTCTGTGGGATGCTAAGATGGGCTGTTTGCTAATAATGAACCAAAGTAATAAGGATTTATTAAACAAATAAGGTTTATGAGCCAGATGACACACTGCAGCATATTCTAATGATGTCATCTGGTCTGGATCCATTTCAGTTAGCCTGAAGCAAGAAAATTTAGTCGCTGTGTAACCTCTTCTTTTGGGGTAGGTTCTGTCCTGTTAGCCTGCCCGTAAGTGTTCTTCAGTCTTCTTGGCTCTACTGCCGCTCTGGCCGCGAGCAACAAGTTCCTGGGTTTCATATTGCTGTCTTATTAAGAAAATATTTTTAATTTGGACAAATTTGTCTTGGAACTGCAAAACCTCTAAGTGTGAGTCGTTGTAATGGTGCCAAATTGCTGTAAACATTCTCAGAGAAATCCAGAGGAGAAAATCTTTCACGTAGAATAAGCTGATCTATGTTGTGTGACTGGCAGTCTTTGGGACTGGTGGAGGACAAGGGGAAAACCACTTCAAGTATAACTTTTAACATACTCGTTTTGTATCTTTGGGGGGGTTTCTATTCAAACTGCCATGGAGCCATCATTGAGCATGAAGATTAGAAGGGAGTAGAATAAAGGAAATTTTCTTCATATGCAGAATGAGCAGTTAAAGCTTTTCATGCCATAGAGCTACATAACTGTCACCTGATAACTGCTGCAGATCAAACGGATATTGAAGTGACAGCTGTAGGGGCCAGTTTTAAGTTGGCAGCCCTAATTATACATACCACAGCATTACATCACCAAGTGCAATCTTATTGACTTAGCAGAAAAACTCACCTGTAATGTGTGAGGCAAATTATACTCTGTATAGGTACGTCTGCAGATGAGCCCACTTCATTGCTGGACTCCTGTCCCAACCAAGCACCGTGTAAGCACGAAAGGTGTGATGGATAGAGATGGGATTTTCCAAGACCTAGAATTTTGCAAAGTGTTGATCCAAGCAAACTGTAAAATTTCCTAGTAGAGAAGTGTTCTCTTCCTATATACTGTGAAATTATCTGTTCTCATACCTATTTCTTCTCAAACTACAGGATACCAGGAGCTGTACCCATTACAGGACGATACCAAAAGCAGCAGTACACACGCGAGGAGACAACAGGCCCTGATGGCTACAGCTACTTTAGCCAAGACCTCTAGAGCAAGCTCCATTGGATTTGGATTGCAAGTGGCCCAAAAGTGAACATCTTTTATCAGCCCACTATGGTTTTGTTGTTCCTCTGGCTAAATGAAGGCCTCCTGTCCTGCAGTGCACAGGTTTAGCTGATTTCACAACTAACAATTGGCTAAAGGATCTAGAAGGGACAGATTTACTAGTTGGCATTTGCTCAGTCCTTTAGAATAGTGTTCATTGTGTAATCTCTTGCAGTAATGGCTGGGGGAGGGGTCTTGTGTCTGGCATGAGTGTCTGCCAGTGTTCTCTCAAGCCTATCCTTGTCTTCTGCTCAGAAGATGCTGAAGGAAGTTCTCCACCCAGTACCAGCAAGAGAAGATTGACTTTTGGAAGAAAGCTTGTGATTTTGGGTAACAGTGCTTAAGTATGAGGTGTGGTATGGGCATAATTGGACAGACTGTCTACCCTTTATTCTCCTAGAATGGGGAGTTAAATCTCTTGTGTTTGTCTTGCCCTTTCTTTGATTGGGTTTATGTGCAGAGTTTCTTAGGTCATTTATTGCCATTTGCTTCTTTTTTTGTAGTTCTGCAGATGCTGGTTCTGGAGCATCTGATGATCTGTTCAATAAAGTTGGTTCGGTTAATGGTATGCATAATCTGCTTCCGAAAGGCAAGGAACAGAGGGGGCTAGGTGTGTTTGCAGCAAAGTGTTCTCTTTAAGGTTCCTGATACTTTTAATGTGACAATGGCTTTTCAAATTGCTCTTTCTCAAAATCTTAAAGCATTTGAGCAAACCTGCACAAAATGATAGTAAGACTGAAAGAAGCGAGCAGCTATCATTGTGATTTGAAACTTTAAGATAAAATTTGTGGAGTGCTCTTCACCATTTACTGAGGAATATTCCATCCTCTTTCTAAGTTACAGAAGAGAGTTTTGCATAGCAGTGTAGGACTTACACTTCTGAAATTTGTAAGTCAGATAACCATTTCCCAAGGCTTGGATTGTGGATGCTGTGTTTCAGAAGGCCTTTGTATGTCAGCTTGTTTAGTTCTGTGTATGTAAACTGTTTTCTACAACCAAATGTCTGTTTTCCAGGGGATCCCTTACATTTCTTTTTGATAATTTCCTGAGGCTCAGAAAGGAATGTAGGTACCAGCTGGGAATACTGCTAAATTGGCTCCTTAATTTGCTAGGAAATGAGGTGATATTTGTTTGTGTATGGAATCCTCCTCTCCCCTTGCTTGTGTTACAAGAAGGTGGTAAGCTTGGAGTTTGCTAACACCAGAGTTTGTATGAAATCTGGCGGTGGCATGTATCCAAATCAATGTGAAATTCTCATCTAATTTTCTCATCTAATTTTTCCAAAAGACAAGTAACAACAAAACAATTAGAGGACTGGCCCATGTCTGAACTGTTTTTCCGCTCCTGTCTGAAACCTAGGCTGTTCTTTTTTCTTGTTCGGTTCTGTTTCACAATTACACATCAAAACAGGAATTCCTTGAAATTGGTACTCTTGAGTCTTGATGGACTAAAGCTTTGCTGCCTGTCTTTAGAGCTCCCTGCTTTCCAACTAGTTTAAGGTTTGAGCCCCAGTAATTACCCAGAAACCCATATTGTCTCTAGGTGCTCGTTCTTATAGTTGAAGGTATTGTATGATCTCGCCTATTCTCTACTGCTAATCTCATCTCCTAGCTATATGGCAAGGACATTCAGAACTAGGGATGGGAATAGGGAGGGCTTGTCATTCCCTTTCTGCTGTGATGGGAGATGGGTAGTGGCTGGCACCTTTGCCTCTTCTGGCCAACTCTGCATCTCCTGCAGTAGTGCACAGATGGAAATGTGTGAATATTGCTATCTGTATATTAACATAGCTTCTCTAGCTTCTCTAATATGTGAATGCGTGCATATGCACTCTGTGCCACCATAATCAAGTTAAAAAGAGGGTGTTTGCCTCATTTCTTTTCCAGCATTATACTGTGTTAAGTCAGGGTGAGTTCCAGGTCAGATCAAACCAGCAGTTCATTTTCTTGTATTCCCTGTCTTTTAGGACAATTCACTGCTACTGGCAGATCATTCCAGGTAAGCAGTCCTGCTCATAATAAAAACTTTCCTTTCTTTCACCATTGCCAGGTTTGTGTGTATAAAATGTTCTCCCTCTGAAGAGTTCAGACTGAGCAGAGGGGTGGGTGTTGGGAGAGTGGCAACTTCAAATTGGGTTGGGGTGATGGGGGACATGGCTTGGATTTGCCACTGGACTTCTGTTTCATTTTGGATTTGTGTGGCCTGTTTCCAGAGGACTGGGAAGTGCTTATTCTGCAGTGCCCCAAAATGGTCTCATATCTTTAGCACCAATCATACACCATGATTGAAGCTGGAGATGGGGGGGGGGAGGTGTAAAATAACCTTTGAGCATAAGCTTTTATTCTTTAAAACCTCTGGTAAGCCCTGTGTACATGCTATGCAGTTTTTCTGTAAATAATAGATGGGACAAATATGTATCTTCTTACATACCAGTAGCTATGTGTACATAAGCATTGATTTTATGCTTCATCTTTCTCTGCATTTAATATTTCTATTTTAGCATCCTCCAGTGTCTTGTGTTGTGTGTGGAGTTTGGTCCCTGACATGTCCCGTGAGCACTTGCAGCCTGCAGAGTAGACACGGTGGCTGCCTCTGTGAAACTCTGGATTTAGAATTTGGTTTTTATTGTATATTGAGTTTTATTGCAGTGGCCAACACCTGATATTTTTGGCAAGTTCAGAGCTGAGAGTCCTGTTGCCATGTTTAACAGGATCAAAATGCTGACTCAGCCTGACATAAGAAGGGTCATGATAAGTTCATGAATTTTCTATCACCTGTTTTTATTTATATGTAAATATAAATAAAAGCCAGGCATCTGCTTCCTTATTTTTGGAGATTAAAGTATTGTTTTATATTCATAGCCAAAGTAGGTGTTCTGTTTTTGTTTGTGTGGATAATCGCTTCCCCCTGGACCTGGTTTTAATCTACAAGGCAAGGTCATGCATCTGAATTATAATATAAAATCATAAACGGCATGGTTTGATAGCAGTCCTTTTTTCTGCAGAACTTAAGAGTGTTTTTGAAAGGGAGGGTTCCTTGGAGTCATGAGTTTGGGGGAAAGTACTGTGGATTAGTGGGAGAACGGGCAGGGACATCAACTTTTGAACACAGTTTTTGGAGCTAGATCCTTGCCTTCTACACTTGTGTACAAACACAGATATTCTCAAGAAGCAAAATCCTCTGATGTGTCACTGTTGTGTGGTACTCAGGTGTTCTCTGGGAAGAGCAGGACTCTGACCATGGATTACAATGTAGTGTCAGGGGGTGCTGCCCACAGCCTTCCTTCTTGGCAGCTGCAGCAGGGAGGAGCAAACCCCATTGTTCCTGCCAGAACTGTGCAGGACAACCTGGTCCTCTAAGGGCCCCTTCCTTACCTTCGCAAACATCAGGGAAGGAGGGGCACATAGCAGGCTTGCCTTGGGACTTGCTCCAACTGCAGCCCACTGCAGCAGGAAGCAAGCGGAAACAAACAGGGAGGAAAAGGTCATCCATTCTTTTGGGCATTTACTGCTCCAGCTGCCTGACAGCTGGGAGGTGGGTTGGAGGAGAAACCCCAACTCGGCTAGCTTGCAGCAGAGAGAGGCGGCAGCCATGCTGTATCCCTCATTGAAATCCCTAACCGGACAGCTGTTGGCAGATCAGGCACAGAGAGGGAGGAGTGTGAGCATCAGTTATAGATAGCCATGCCCTTTCACTGGCGGAGTGCAATGAAGGGGGCAGGACGAAGACACTAGGCTGTGTGTGACAGAAATGGGAGTAAGCTGTTCCCTACTGGAGAGCAGCCTGTCTCGCCAGAGGTCGGCGGGTTGTGAGGCAGGTGCCGAAGTAGAATAAAGAAGCATTTCAATTATTTCAATTATTATAATAACAGCATTTTCCAGAAGGTTTTTTGAAATATTAATTTTAGCAATGTTTAAAGGGAGACCCAGCCACTGAACCATAGTTTTTCTAGCATTCTCTCTTAATATTAAACTGATTGAAGGTCAAACCTTTTAAAAATAAATATTACCGTACTTCCTGATTAATATATCCCAAATCACAGTTCCACATAGTAACCGTTTTTTTTAATCGCTTCATTTCAAGATCAAGGAGAATATTATGCATTTTTGACAGGAAACCTTTTGCGTTTTGTTAGGATGAAACTTCAAATTCTGTGAAACCTCTGAGGGGCCATCCCATTAATAGCTGAGCAATAAGGGAACATTTAATCTTCAAGAACTGGAAAACTTATTGGGGTGAATTTCTGACCACATCTATCCTTAAGACTCAAATGACAGTACGCCAATGTTGTAGATAAAATCACAGTACCTGGATATCAGTTTGTTCCCAAAAATCAAAACTGCTGCCTAACATTGACAGCTTAACGTCCTTCGAACAGAATGATGAAGCTCATGGTGAAAAGACAGGAGATATCTGTGAATGTATTTTGGCCAATTTTTTAGCATTTCCTCTAATATATAATTTTGTCCTCTTAAGAGATATCAGTCTCTATTTGTGTGTGTGTGGAGGGGTGTTACCCACAGTAGTACATTTAGAAGTACATCATTAAACTCTGTTCCAGACTTTTAATAGTGTTTTCCTTCTTTTGTGGGGATAACCAATTTAGAACCTATGTAAATAGCAAAGCCACCCTTCTTTCATCTTTCAAACATTACATCTAAGCTAATACTTGGCTTTTCATATCCCAAATGTAATTTTAAATAAACCCATCTAGAAGCTTCTAATCAAGCTACCAGAGAGCAATATTGGTACATTTTGAAAAAGATAAATTAGTTTTTGAAGCATTACCATTTTCAGAGAATTAATTTTTCTCAAAAGCATTAAAAATGTCCTGAACTGAAACTTATTTTAATATCCTTAGAGCAACATAATTGAGCATATACAAATCTTGATCATCATTTGGGGTTATTATCCCTAAATATTTAACTTTGTACTTTTCCATGCATTTCTTGAACTGCAATGGGCAGTCTTAGGGGTAAATCATATATTTCCATATTATATAAAAGCATTTCAGATTTATCCACATTCAGTTTATAGCCAGCGAGTAAGCCATATTCCCAGATTTTCTAAATTATTACACTAGAATTCACCACATCAGTTAAAAATATTGCTACATCATCCACATAAAGATTCAATTAATGTTGAACTCATCCAACATTAATACCCTTTTTTCCTTTGAATTTGTAATCATAAGCGCTAAAGATTCTAAAGAAATCACAAACTGAGTAGAAAGGTGACATCCCTGCCAATGCCTCTAACTCATATAACTCTTAACTGTTTGAGAGATGGTGATTAATACTAATACTTTCCTTTAAGACATTCTTGTTCAAAAGTCTAAACTCTACAGAATGCATTTCTTTGCCCTAAGTGCAGTATGAAACCTCAGCATGATAGACCCTGTGTGTGTGGAGGATTTGCCTGTGAAACATGGTTATTGAAATGGCCACATTTTTTTCCCTGAAACCCCTGAATATTTCATATGCCTACAAAGTAGAGGAAGGTAATTTACATGTCTGGGAGTAAGGGCTTCACATACATGCAAGGTACCTTTATTGATATACTGTTTCATGCTGCAGCTTTACCATCACATGGCAGCACAGCAAGACACACTACTGCTTGGCTTTTTGTTGTATTTTATCCAAGAGGAGGCATTCCTAGACTTTTGATGATCCTTCCCAAGTATAACTGTGATTACCCGTGATGTGTTGGCAAAGTCCACAACTGTGTTAGACACTGGAAGAGGTAAATTGCTGTAAAAGAGTTAATGCAGGTGGGGGTCAGGAAAGATTTTGACCTTGCCTCAGTTAGCCAATGTTAAGAATCTTAGGGATTGATCTTCCTTACTTTCCAATTACAATTAGCAGTATACCACTAGCAATAGGTGATCAAGAGCTCCATAGCAGATCTGATACATTTTTTGCTGCAGGTGGTTTTTCATAGTCTGTTTTCTCCCACGTATGGAGAATATGTGCAGAAGCAGCTTTGGGACATGTAGAACCCTATTCAAGGGACTGGTGTTGAAATCCCCTCCTGAGAGGAGCGTTTTGAAACTTCATGTGCTCTACAGAGAGAGGCGAGTGCCTTCCCAGTCAGTTCTTTTCCAGCCACCATGATTCCAATGTGGTTGAGAATTTAGAGGTGATTCTCTTAGTTTTCCATTTTAGGGTCTCATTTTGAGTTTCTGATCATGTATCTTGACTGGGTGGACTTTATCCATATTTATGCTTTTAGCAGGTTATTCTTCCTTTTGGCCCAAATTACTGTGGTATATCAGGCTTCACTGTAAACGTTTTGTTGCAGGGAAATATTGGAGAACTGTATAAGACTGAATCTTTCCTGTGCTGTCTCAGTCATTAAGCAGGCTCATAAAAAGTATAGTACTTGTATTGTCGAAGGCTTTCACGGTCAGAGTTCATTGGTTCTTGTAGGTTATCCGGGCTGTGTAACCACGGTTACACAGCCCGGATAACCTACAAGAACCAATATAGTACTTGTCTTCATGCCCTTGTCTTGGAGAAGGCTTTGGTAGCCCCTACTCTGATTTATCTGATTGTAATGCCTTCATCTGTGTCAGCTTTGTCAGTGTTTGGGACCATTGGTATATTTAAGAAATCATCATCTATTTATATGTAGTAAATTAGCTGTTACTTTTCCTGTAAACAGGAAATTTCCAACATGGAACACGCAACAGTGTGTCTTCTCTGGGGTACTGTGTGAACATAGTAAAAGTTCCACCTCAAACCTAACTTCCAGTCCAGCAGGGCCTTTTGCCTTCTTACTTCCAGGCAGAGCTCCATCAGCAATTGTCTGGGTGTTTATTCCTGACCTGGTGGAGCTCACATTCAGCATTTCCCAGGGTTTTTGGTAGTCATAACGTTTGTCATACTGTTCTCTTGTCTCTGTGCGCATCTACCTCCGTTGTAGCTTCTCTGCATTTTCAGCCCCTTTGAAGATCAACAGCCCAAATGTTTCAATGTCTTTTCAGCGTTCATTCAGTCATTACTGCTCATGGGTAGACATTCCAAGTTTGCTATTGTGGTCTCCATTTTGTACCCACCGTAGCCTTCCTGTACTTCACAGTCAACAGCAAATGTATCACTGCGGTGCAGGAGAAATGCATTGCAGACATCTGGCAGGCAACAGATTCTGATCCCCTGCACAACACACCATGTACTCAGGTTCACATGAAGTTCTCTGGAACTCTTTTTGTTGTTGTTGCCCCCTTTGCTTTCTGTTCTAACTGGCACATAATAGGACAAGGCACTACCATCAGTCTGGCAACCATGTTTTATATTGCCAAACCAAGAGGCACTGCTTCATGAACACGGTGAACCACGCCTTTGGGACTGGTGCATAGTGGGAAATTTTCTTCACAGTCATGTACCCATGGAGCCTGAATCATTCAAGAGTGGATGTCCTCTGTAGGGCAGGAAGATGCACTGACAAACAGTCACTACATCCACTGTATCTGCTCCTGATTTTCAACATCCAGGGCCAGCTTTTATTTGATCTTTTTGGGATATATATAAATGCTACATGTCCTCTTGCAGCAGGGAAGAGTTAGGTCTCCCTAGTAGACAGGACAGCCATTTATGTTATGCCTCTCCTGCCTCTGATCACCAGGTTGCTGGGGAATGTTCGTAGCAATCTGTGTTTTTGTTAGTCCGTGGTGACCTTGGCAGCTGTGGTGATCTCACTTGCTCCAGTTGGCCAAGGGGAGATACTTTGTTTCCCATGGCACCTGGATCTTTTGTCTTGATTGCCAGGGCTGCATTCTGCTCCCCAGTTATTGGACCCTCAGCCTCACAGCATGGGGGAATCCAGAAAGCCCACCATTCGAATGCCTCGTGGTGCCAAGTGGAAGCTACCAGTATTTGCCCCATACTTCTCCCCAGCTACTTCCCCCAGTCCTCTTGGGGGAAGGGGATTTCAGCACCTGTTCCTTAGATAGAACTCTTGAATGTTCCAAAGCTGCTGCTGTTCAGGCTAAGGATCCATATATATAACTGCCCCAACGACCACTTGAAGAACATAATTTACAGGTGAGCAACCTGTTCACCCAACTGTAAGTTCAGGTTTCTGACTTGTTGCACTTTGGTATCTGGTATTTTGCTTCCAAGCCATTTGAATTTATGCTGATTTACCAGCTCAGCTAGTGGAGGACTGGGGCGAGGAATTGGCTCCATGGCCAGAAACCAGATTTTTGTATCTTTATATTGGTTGTCAAATTGTTACACCCTAATTGCTGGCTACAGTTAGTTATGTTTACACTTGGTGTTGCATTATTCCTCTCTAGACCAATGATTTTGAGAGAGCGACTTTTGCCTGCCTTAGATATGTCACTGATCAGGCTCTTCCCTTAACATATTAAGGAAATGTTTTTCAAATTATTTTGCTGTGTGTGGGGCTGCTTTCCCATCCTATTAAAAAAAATACTGGCTTGCTTCTTCCTATCATCTAGTGTGTATGGCTAGAAACCCTGATTAGATAAAGTATTTTAATCATTTGCATCCTGCCCTCTTCCAGGGATTCTGGACATACTACAAAAAGAATACTACCTATTGAACAATATGGAAGTTTCAAAGCTACAATTAACAACAATGAAAATACTATCAAATAGAGCTAAGTAACTGGTTACTGAGGGCTGTTGCTTTTCATCTGGAACGCTGTCCCTTTTCCAAGTGATATACATTTTGGGCTGCACATACAATGAAGATATATGGATATAACACCTCATTGCTGATGCATTAAACTTGTGTGCAACCTCAGCATTAGCTGTTATTAGAACAAACAGGATCGAATCCTTATTCTTCAGATACAGGTGGGTGGGAGGATCAGCTACTAAAATGTCTTGCCTTTCGTCATTTCCACACAGGTTGTTTGCCCTAGGGTTGATTCTGCTGGGAAGCAGTGTTTGTTTGTTTTTCCCTGCTTCCCCACAGCATTGTGGTTTATTTGTGCACTTCCTGGGGTTTCCCCAGCTTTTCTCCAATTTTTCTCAACCCTGCTTTGCTCCAAAGTTTTGGGAAATATCACAAAAAAGCCTGGTGGGCTGACATGTGAGCAGGAAAGGTCAGATTTCCCGATCTCACCCATGCGGTAGCCATTTCTCCTGCTACACCAGAGGCCTGTTTTGTTTTTTAAGTGGCAACTGAAGATCATATTGATATAACAATATGTGTTGCAGGTTCTCTGCATTCTCAGCTTTCTTTTCTTTTTAAAGTCAATCTCCAGCCCCTTTCATGGGGGGTGGGGGATTGGGAAGACAATGAAATTAAAGGAAACGAGGAAAGACAATGAAATGAAAGGAGACAGAGGCTTTTAAAAATAATTAGAGATTTGGGGACCCTTTGACACATTTTGTTAAAATAGTATGCTGCTATAATGATATTCAGTTGCTATTTTTAAAAAAAACTGGAAAGGCCCTGATGGTGTGGGGGATGGGGTGACCTACTGGGGAACTGGGCAGGGAAACTATGGGGAAACCTGCCATGTGGAAGCCCCACACCCCTGCAGCAGCAACAGGGAAACTTCCTGTGAGGCAAACACCTTTATCTACAAGGCTGTTCTTGCACAGAGTACAGCAGCAACAAATTCCAAGTCATCTTTTTGTTTGTAAAGACTTTGAAGAATCTGCATATACATCTGACAGAGTCTGTTAAAAGCCTAGTGGCTTGTCTTGGTAATGGATGACTGTGTGTTAAAAACTAAGTGTGAATTGGACCTTGGTATACAGTGAAGAAGCACCTCAGCCAAGTCGTGGTATTTGATGTACTATAGCACTATTAGAGTATCTTCTGAGAAGGACGCAGACTGTATAGGGGAACAAATATATTATCTCAGTGTCAAAATGCTGCAGTTAGAGTCCTGAGAAAATGTTATATCCCTGCACCAAAAGCAATACATCTGGATTTCCCACAAATGCATACTTATATGCACACACACTCCAGTTATCATGAAGGGGAAAAGAACTACATTTGAGTGGGAAGCAAAAAAAAAAAGGCTACTTACACCCCTGTATGGGGTCTTCCTGCCTTCTAGTCCAGCATTGCTTGTGCCTAATAGTTCAATGCAGCTATTCTCAACTCAGTCTTCTGGCCTGCCCTCTGTTCCTGTGAAGGGAGAGGTCACTATTGCAAAGTCTGGGACATCTTTCCATGGAGGAAATCCTGTTTGCCTATGTAATAACCTTTGAGACAAGAATACTGGCGTTTTCCTGTGTCAAACACTAAATTTACTAGACTGGTTAGCCCAATTCAAAACTGTACAGCTTTGGAATATTTATTGCTAATACTGGCTTTTTATCAAGTTAGTTTAACAAAGTTGAACTTCAGTGCTTTCCAGAATTGTTAAAATTCACTTCATCCTGTCAAATAACACCATGTGTGTGACTAGTCCAAGGATTTAGAGACTAGATTATGTAATTAGTGGAAAAAATGAATTTAGGGAAATGTAATCTTCCTTAGGATGTGTGAATTCTGCAAAACGGTATTAATAAACAGCACTTATGTGTTTTTCATTGATTGTGCAGAAAGAGCGTAAGTCATGACAAACTTGTGAAGAAGAGGCCTCAGGCTGCTAGTAGGAAGTGTTGGGAGAGACCAAAGGGGCAAAATCATGGGTGAAGTCAGTAAATGCTGTATGCAGCTGAACAAACACATTGGAAGCCCCTTGTTGTGGGCTTCAATATAAAGCCATTTTTGTGGTCTCTGTGCCTCATACCAATGGGAAACTTGAGCATGTGCGGAGTCCAGCCACAGAAACGTCCAGAGCTAAACTAAAAACGACTGGCTTTGTCCACTCCCAAGCAGCCAGTAACAACACAGTCCCAGACAGGGCAGAGCTGTACTTGCTGCTCAGTTCTTCGACCGAGCAGCAGGAGACATTATGAAGAACTTTCTCTCATTTTTCATAAGCTAGGCCTTATGGTTCCTGCTTAAGCAGCCATTTCCGTTGGGCTTTTATCTCTCTTTAGATCTATATAATTTTTATTAGCCATATTACTTATATATAAAGAAGGTCAGTCTTAGCAGTGCATGTAGGACACTATTCCAACAATGCAGGAAGATGTCTTTCCTAAGAGTATCACACAGGAAAGGGGAGCAAAGAAAGATATGGGCTGAGCTTTGTTTGATTTTTTTTTTTTAAGGGCTCTTGTACCCACAGCACAGATGAAAAAGCCGCTCACATTGCAGGACGTAGACTATGGTCTAGTTTTACAAAGAGGTAGCAAGAATGTGCATAAATTCTTCCACTTTACTGCTATGGGGGCTCCTGAGGGAATGCTTCTCTACGAAGAAAATTTCTTCCACATAGGAAAGTCAGAATGCTATGATACAGCCTTTCTGACATCTAGTCTTCTATTTGTGGTGTTTGTTTTTATACAGAGAAATACTCCATAATGTAAGGCCTAACTGGCAATACAAAGTGGAATAGTACAAACATGGACTTACCTCCTCATCTGCTGTTTGTGAGCATTAGGATAAAGTCACAGTCATAACATGGAACAGTCCAAATGCCTGCACAGAATAAAAATGGCATAGCCAGGCCTCTAACATCACTGACCACATGGGGGTGTTGAAGAAGCATGAATTTGTTCACTGCTTAAAGCAGTAATCGTACCTACCTGGATTTCAGTACCACTGATTTCAATTGATTTTTTTTAAGTAAACAAGTGTAATACTGGTTTCCCAGTCTCATCCAATTTTGTTTTGTATTTATCCTAAGTTCATTGACTGGAGCGATCCATTGATGTTGATTACTCAACATGTTTAGTTGTTCATCAGTGTGACCTCCTTCACACTATGAGCATGCAGAAAATCGGGACAGGAATCCATTTTAAAGAACTGTTAGGTCCTTTATGGCGTTTCTGTGTTTCATTTTATAGAATCTGTATGGCACCAATAGTATAACTGGCAAGTTATATTTCCCCTGTAGCTTTGTACGCCAGATTTTCTGTGCAACTGTTGGTGCCAGTGGTTGCCATTGTTTCAATCCTGTGTTTCCTGTAGCTGTTGATGCACATAACATAATGTAGATGGACTGTTGCATGTAAACTATTGTGGCAGCATCATCTGTTTCGTTTTTTGCCATCAAGTTGCTGCTGACTTATGACGACTCCATAGGGTTTTCAAAGCAAGAGATATTCAGAGGCAGTTTGCCATTGCCTGCCTCTTTGTAGAGACCCTGGTGTTCCTTGGTGGTCTCTCATGCAAATACTGACCAGAGCTGATCCTGCTTAGCATCCGAGATCTGACGAGATCTGGCTAACCTGGGCTATCAAGGTCAGGGCATGTTTCTACTGCTGGTGAATTTTGGTCTATGGATATGTAAGGTAAATGTAATAGCTCAAATAGGGAGTGAAAGTATACTTCCCAAAACCTTGATGAAACAAGTAAAACTTCCAAAAGGCCATTAGGGAAGGATCCATACGCATGTCTCATGAAGGGAGTATTCTATAAGTGAGTTGCCACTTTGATAAAGACCTTGTCCCTGCTAGAGCTCACATCAAGTGCAGAGGGCATCCAGTCATTCCTCGACCATCATATTTTTGGAGACCCCACCTTTGGGGTTGGATCCAACTGATTTTCTGACAGTAAAAACAAGAACGAGGGTCCCCTTTGAACATTCAAAGCATGTGATCCAGGATCTGTAGTAAAGGGAACTGGGTGAGATTGAGTGAAAAAAGTGGTTGGATCCAACCACTTGTCCTGTGTTAAGACTTCATGGAGGTAGGCCTGTAATGTATTCTCAGCCTTCATTGTGCTTTTCTTTCATTTCAGCTTCTGTGCTCCCACCCCTCCCGTGTCCTTCCATTTCCCTTGAGCTGTTCCCTCCTCATTTTCTTCTTTTAAATTGTTCCTCGGAATCCACTTGTCCACGAAGCCTCTCCTCATGGGATCATTATTAAGACTGGTGCTATCTAACTTGTTCATAATTGATCTAGAGACAGATAATTAGCTGCAAGGTAGCCATGTTTGCTGATGTCACCAATTATTCATGATAGTGAAATCCAAAACAGGCTGAAGGACAGCAGTGTGACCCTGCCAATCTCACATGAATGAGCATCAAAATGTCAAATGAAATTTAAAGTAAGTAAATGCAAAGGCATGCACAATACTAAAAAGTACTAACTTTATATATATGCAGAAGATATCTGAATTAGCTCTGACAGCCCCAAGTTCTCTTTCCTAGGAAAAGGACTGAAAAACCAACTGTGGAGCATCACTGAAAAAGGCATATTCAGTGTTGGAAATTATTAGAAAAAGGGTTGAGAACAAAACTACTGGTATTCTGATGCCTTTATGATGTGGCTGCATTAGGAATATCATATACAGTTCTGGTCACCCCTTTCAAAAAGGGTGATCAAAGCACTGGAAAAGAGCTCCTTTTCACACAACACTTTTTGCATATAATTAGCCTTCATGGAATTCACTCCCACATGCCACTAAGATGGCTTGTTAAAAAGATTAGCCAAAGTTATGGAAGATAATTTCATCAGCAGCTATTAACCATGGTTGCAAAATAGAACCTCCATGTTCAGAGGCAATATACCTTTGAATATCAGGTGTTGGTGACCTATGGAGGGTGAGCTGTTGCCTTCACGCGCTGCTTGTAGACTCCTTGGAGATATTTGGCCATAGCTGGATTAGATGAACCCTTGGTCTCATCCAGCATAGCTTTTTCTTTGTTAGGTCCTTAAAATTTTTGGTCCAGGTGTCTTCCTTTATTCTTGGTCTGATGCTATCAAGTATTATGTTGGTACTGAATTAATATTTATAATTAATAACAGTCTAAAACCTTACACGAATCCCCTGCTTATTTGAGCTGTTGTTCCAAACTGAGTTTTACTCTACCCAAATGCTTCCATCGCTAGTGCCTGCAACAGCTTCCTGATTTTCGCTTGTGCCTTTCGGCCAGGCAGCTGCAACGTGACTTTCAGCCCGGACTGTAACACTCTTTGTCCAACCTTCTGAGCTTCATTCACAGATTCCAATCCCTGAAATCTCCCAGGAATCTGTGAAAAAATGCAGCTGTTTAATATTGTTGATCTCCAAAGATGGAGTGGGAGTAGGCTGAGTGTTCTGAGCAAAGCTGTGTCAAACCACAACTGCTGTCTTAAGCAGGGCAAAAAAAAGGGAGGGAGGCCTTGGAAAGTCAGGTTAATGATGTGACTTTACTTAGTGCCTCTTACCAGGTTAGGCAGGATTGTGTGTTCTAAGAACCATTGCCTATGGGCAGCAAGCCCACATACAGATAGGACAGGGTCAATTAAGCCTGAAAAATTCAAAGGTATAGCACGAAGGGTGGGAGTAGTTGGGGTTGGGTCTGCACTGAGTAGGTAACTAAATATGTCCATGTGGACGTGGTCTGGCAAGTGAATAGTAGGTGTTGATCATAGCAGATGTGCAGCAAGATCATATTCACTAGCCAAACGGGCAATTAAGCACTCTTTCTGACCTTGAAATACTACTGACCATTTTGCACCCTGTAGAGTTCAGTCTTACGTCAGCCACAAGCAATGTTTTGGATACCAGACTGATACTTGCACAACCGCATTTCAATAGCAACATTATATGCACATAAGTGAGAGAAAGTGACAGTTTTCCAGTGTAGAATGCCATGTTTGGGGTATTCAGAAAATATTGGTTTCTTACTGTAGGATGAGGATGCAGCTTTGTATTTTAGTTAATTCCAAGCCAGGTGTTCCCTCATTTTGGATCATGAACATCAGACTGTGCTTGTTCCTCAACATCTAATGCATCAGTTTAGTGATATGCCAGAGGGCCCCCACTATGCACCTTACAACCCCCTTCCTCAAGAATTAGAAGACTGGCCATGGTTTGCTAGAAAATTGCAGCCATTGCCTTGGCCCTCACAAAGAGAACTGTCTCAGGCATAGAAGCCTAAAAGTGGCAGCAGGAAAAATGACTTGACAGCTCCCCAACACAAGTAGACTGGGTCAGAGTGACCAGTGGCACCTCTTGGGCTCCTTATTCCACATGCCTGCGCGATCTGTGCCTACCAGGGACATTCTGTAGGTGATTACACTAATCCCCTTCCTCTCCCACCACAGCTATAGCCAGAAATTAAGATCTTGTTCTTATTCCTTCCAGGAGCTGTGCTCTGCCCGTCAGTCCTCCCCAGTCCCAGTGCACAAACCACAGCCCATCCCCCTCCCGGCCAGGCAGAAGGAATGTTTAATCCCGCCAGCCTATTCCAGTCACGGAGAGGAGTACGGGTTTGTCTGATCCCCCTCTGCAAAGAGGTCACATAGTCCTGGTATGTGAAAGAAGGGCAAAGGCCTCACTCCCTGGTATATTTCAGGGTGCTGAGAAGAGGTGACAGCAAATCCATGGATAGTCCCAGAGCCAGTAAAGAAGAACTATGCGGAATCAAGTGGGCATTAGGAAGAGCTGTGGCCTGGAAGGCAAAATCTTAAGGAGATGGAGGCAGGAACAATTTAAGACTCAGCAGTGGTTGCTGAGTGTGAGAAGAAAACTAGCGTGGGAGTAACGGGTACAATAGATCACTGGGACAGAAGACTAGGACAGTAAGTGGGTCCACAAATCGGGATGGAAGAACTTTCTGTATTTATTTAGTGCAATAAACATTCTTTTGTTGCTCACTGGCTGCACATGGTCCATCATTCCTTGAGGTTACATTCTGTTGTAGGAATGGGGCATTCCCTTCCATGGAATTGACTTAAACACTCTGGATTTGGGAATGATGGTAACTCCTATTTCTTTATTCCCTGCAACTTTATTTCTTTTCCATTGAACAGCCCAGAGGTACTTTTTGCATTATGTTTAAAAAAATAGCAACATGCCTTTCATTTTTGTGGATGGCATTAGTGTGAGTGGGGGAGGGGATGGGGTGACTTTTTGCCTGGTTGTGGGGCTGCCGCCATCACCACAGGAAAAAAGGTTATCAGAGACTGGAGGAGGGAGAAGAGCATTGGCGGGCTGCGTCATTTAACTTCCTGGATCATGGTGGACCTTCAGAAATGTGTGTCCTGACAGGGACAGTGTGCCCTGGAAGCCTAATGGCCCTCAGCAAATACCCATATGTTTAGCCCAGTGGGGCAAGCAATGACTCTCCAGGACTATTAAAGCTGGGGAAAACAATTTGGAGGATGTTTTAAAAGAATCGTGTTTCTACAATGAAAGTCCATTCAGGAGCAATGAGAAGGGGGAAACAGAGTTGCAGGGAAGGACATTTTTATTTATTTACTTATAGCCAGCCTTTCCCACTGAGACCCAAGGGCTAGATTATAAAAATTCAGTCAGGCAACATGAAACATCCAATAAACAATGCAATAGGACTAGGATTACAAAGCTTAAAAGTTCTTAAAACTGCCTAAAGCATGACCTACCATAATGCTGATTACAAGTGGATTACAAAGGTAGAAGTGAATGCTGTAAAGGCAAGGTGATAACATGCAATAAACATTGCAACAGGCTACAATCCTATTCTCATAAAAAATGTCCTGAGCTGTTTTGTCTACTAAAGTTATAGTCTGTTTATTGCAATGCCCTAAACATTTGTTTGCACATTCTGAAAAATTATACAAGTGTGGGAGCCTTCCTGACCTTTGGCAGGCCAATGAGAAAGCCACAACAGGGAATGCATGATCTTCACTGCTCTTCCTCTTACTCCTGACTACAGTCACAACTGCTGTGGTTTTTTGTTAATCATGTGCTAGATGCTGTAAGAAATTATAAAACCTTGCCACGACTTGCACAGGGCTCAGCCAGGTGCCACCCTCTACCTCAGCTCACATGGGGTTTGGCTGGGCCTGGTGTCACTGACTACCTTGCCTTGCACGAGGCTCGGATGGGTGCCATCATCTACCTCGCCTCACATAGGGGTTAGCCAAGCTGGGCCCCACCATCCGCTTCACATCGTCACATGTGAGTCTTAGCCCAGGTACCGCCATCTGCTTCACCCTGCACAGGGCTTGGCTTGGTTGGGTGCCAGTGTCTGGTTCATCTCATGTGGAGGGTGGCTAGGCTGGGCGCCAACACCTGCCTCACCAAGCAGGCTAAGCCACCACCTCCCCCGTCTTGCCTCTCATTTGAGGCTCCAGCAGTCCAGGCTCTCTATCTCCAGCCTCGCCTCAGGATGGTTGGGTGCAACCTCTCTTAGCCAGCGTGGTGTAGTGGTTAAGAGCGGTTTGGAGCAGTGGAGTCTGATCTGGAGAACTGGGTTTGATACCCTGGTCCTCCACCTGAGCAGCGGAGGCTAATCTGGTGAACTGGATTTATTTCCCCACTCCTATACATGAAGCCAGCTGGGTGACCTTGGGCTAGTCACAGCTCTCTGGGCTCTCTCAACCCCACCTACCTCACAGGGTGTCTGTTGTGGGGATGGGAAGGGAACCCCCAAAATATCCAGATATTTCCCAACCTGGAGCTGGCAACCCTAGATGAGGGCCTAGTCACTATACCACACTGGCTTTTGTGGGGTGGCTGCTGTTGAGTATTAGCAAGTAGCCAGACCTAGGTGAGGCATGCAAGCTGTGTGGTATTAAGTCACCCATTGGTGCCTGGCCCCAATGAATCCTTCCTCTAAACTTGTCTAAACTAAACTTGCCGTGGTTGCCTAGCAACAGCTACTGAGAACATTTTTTTAAAGCTACTGGCAGACCTTTTTGTCATTTGGGTTTTTTAACCCCCCAATGTATTTTTGTAAGATTTCAGTTTTTTTCTGCAAACCTGGGGCATTTTTCAGGATTGTACAAAGATCTGTCTGGTCTATTCATGGGTCCAGTCTCCATATTTAAATATCCTCAGATTTGGCTGGCTTGGCTATTAGAATATAGACTGGTGTAGGCCTATGAGACTTGTGGGGGTATCCCATCTCCCCTCTCACTTCCCCAGCAGCTCTAGGGCTCCATCGCAACCACCAACAACCACGCAGGAGGTAAGTGTATTCTCTGTACTTGCAGGTTCTTTTACTTGGGGGGAGGCATTTAAACCCCCGTGTGGTGTAGTGGTTAAGAACGGTGGAGTCTAATCTGGAGAACCGGGTTTGATTCCCCACTCCTCCACATGAGCAGTGGACTCTAATCTGGTGAAACAGGCTGGTTTCCTCACTCCCACACATGAAGCCAGCTGGGTGACCTTGGGCTAGTCTCAGTTCTCACAGGACTCTCAGCCCCACCTACCTCACAAGGTGTCTGTTGTGGGGAGAGGAAGGGAAGGAGATTGTAAGCCAGTTTGACTCTCATTAAAAGGTAGAGAAAATTGGCATATAAAAACCAACTCTTCTTCTTAACAGTGTATATTTTTTTAAGATTTCAGATTTTTCTGCAATCCCGGGGGAGTCCCCCAAGTTTGCAGAAAAATCTGTTTAGTGTCAGTGTGGATCCAGAGATTTAGATATTCGCAGATGGGGGCCACAATTCACTGTTAGATATAGATGGAAGTAGCAGGTGAAGATTTTCATGGCATAGAAGTAAATAACATCAGCTGGTAAGTAACATCCCATTAATGGACAGGACACTTTTTCACCAAGGCTATTGTTAATGCTATTTGTGTTCTTGAAGTGCAGGACAGTGGCCACGTAGCCCAACACCAGGTATTAGGTACAGATTCTCTTCCACGTTTTTTTTTAAATTTGAGAAATGATTTGTGGCAGAGGTACACATTCTGTGGCTCACAGAGAGCCACATTCACAATTACGGTCAGTTGAAGCAGCCACATGAATGCCCTGTGACCATTCCAACAAACGCAGACATGCTATAATATAAATATGACTACTCATATTAAATATATAACTATAACCTTTTTAATTACCAGAATCCCTTTGAAGGTTGTCTCTCCTCACCGCAGTTGAACCTTAGCCATACCTTATATAGCTGAAGGGAAGGGAAGGCCCTGGAAGTCTGTCTTATAACACAAAACTCTGCAAGCTTTCACATTCTCAAGAAATCTTTATTAGGCTGAATGTTTTTTTTTTAATCTTCCCTATGTTAAAAGAAACCTAGATGCTAGGATGAGAGTGAAGAGGCTGCAGAGAAGGAGAGGAGAGAGTTGGAGAGGATGAACCCTTCCATCCCTGGCATGAGGTCCACAGCTCAGGGAGCAGGGAGGCTTGCAGATTACTCATCCTAGCATCTACTCAGCAGCTGCCGCAAGGTGGGAACTACCCACCCACCATAAGCCCCACTGGAAAATGACTTTGCCCACTTTCCTGAAACCACACTGGGGAACAGTGTTCAGAAGAGCCACAGGTGGCCTGTCAAAAAGCCACATGTGGCTCCTGAGCCACTGGGAAGTATGATTTATGGTATCTGATCAGTTCAGTGGAAATCCTTTATTTCCACATGTCTAGGATACTGGAAGCACTTCTCAGAGCATAATCTCTCATATTTTATACACCTTTTTAATGCTTGAGGTAAGCCTGTTGAATCTAGTCAGCATTCTGGTTACTGGGACAGCTAAAGGGGGAGCAGGATAAGTGGCCAAGCATGCATAGTGACAGCAGATTCATGGATCAAACGCACTGCTTTGCAAAGGCCCTGTATATCGGGCTTTGTGCTGCTATGTGGCTAACCCCGTTATCCAAGCAGAAGCCTCCTGGTTGGGCGTGGGACCCATGGGAGAGTTTATTTACCAGTTCCTTATATATATGGGGATAGGTTCTTCCACTCTCACCCCCTCTAACCCTAGTGCTAAATTGAGTTGCAAGGCATGTTGGTCCCATCTCCGGTGAGAGCGACGGGTGAACAATGGGGGCTTTTCAGCTTGACATCTCAATGAGCAGGAGATGGAGAGAGAGCCCCTCCCGCCTGCTCAGCTCTCCCCGCGCCCAGCTTTGTTTGGGGAGCAGACAGCAACCTCCAGCCCCAGGAGCTTTTCAGTACCTAGGGGCAGCCATTCGTCATGGATTAGAGCCCCCCCTTCCCATTCCCTCAGCTGGTCGTCTGGGCAAGGAATTCACACACTTGTCAGCCCTGGATAGGGAGAAGGGCTTTTGTGCTTAATGGGGCCTGGACCAAGAGATGGGTGAGATGGGTCAGAAGGTTGGGAGGGGGGAGAATTGAGGAAAGCGAATGGGAGTGGAGGGGGGAGAGAGAGATGGGTTGGGGCTGATCCTGATATTCTCTGGGAAGTGTCTTCGAATAAGCAGCTTCCAGAAAATTGCTGTCTTAACTATTGCCAGCATAAGCCAGCAAAGAGAATAAAATGATTGCTGATACTACTCCAAAGACTGTTCACTGGGACCCATAAATACAACATATAAATCCCTTATGGAAGACCATGCATGGGAAAGCAGCTGCCTTTTCCACATATCCCCTGGGAGCAAGGAGGATGCTGTCAGAAATTACCAAGAGAGGCAAAATTCCCCCACTCCCTTTGGCATTGTGGATTGCTGCAGAAAGGAAGGTCTTACCAGCAGGAAGCCACCAGTCAGAGACTTCTGGGAGCTAGAGTAATCCAGCAGGTAGCAAAGCTTCCAAAAGGAGAGGATTTGGGGTACAAAATTCTGGGGGGGCCTGGTCACCCTTGGGCCCATAGAGCAAGGCAAACCCTATGATTTGTTTTCATATGATGTTTCGGGGGTGCGGGGCAGCAGTGGCCACCATTTCTGGGGTTCCTGGAGGCTCTTGGCAGATAGAATGTTGATCTAGAGATGCAGAACTACCTTTTCAGTTCTCTCCTCAACCATCCACTCACTGAACAACGAAGAGCACTGCTGTCTCTCAGCCTTCTTTTCTCTAAGTTGGGGATATGGTTGCCAACAACCTGTGTGGGGGGAGAAATGTTCTCTCCTTTTTATAGAGGCTTAATGTACGTAAAGTGAAGTTTTCCATGGCAGGAAGATAACATCACCTGGTAAATAACATCCCATTAAGCCTTTATTAGACAGGACACTTTTCCTCCAAGGCGCCTGCAACCCTACACAACCCCCTCCCCTCTCCCAAGAAGGAGTGGTTGTGAGGATGAATATTGCAATGCCCTTCGCATATTTCAGAGTAATAGTAAATCCAGAATGGAAAGCTGTGTACCTCGGTTTGGTTTAGTTTGTACAGGATCTTTCACTGCCTTTTTACATACTTCCAGGGCTAGAAGCACTAACTAAACAAGGGGCTGCCAGGATATTCCCAGCAGATGGAGCTGGGTCATCCAGACCCTTGTTCTCATCTTGGCTTTTTCTTCCTCTCCTCAACATTATGAGGGCTGCAGGCACATATCACTGCCAAACTCCCTGGAGTATAAAAAGAATGTACCCTGGGCCTTTTGAAGCCTCCCCGAGGGGACGTGGGGGGGGGGGGGAGGTTTCCTCTGGCTCATTGTCTGACTATTTCCTGAGAGATGGTGACAAGCCCTCCCACAAGCACTATCCCCTCTTGGCAGACGAAACTGGGGCCTAGAGAGAGGCGGGGGCTGCAGACGGGACCACATGCCAGAAGCACTCCTGTCCCTTGTGGCTTCATCGTCGCCAGCATTAAATTGTGTGCAGATGTGTGTGCAGGGGAGGGCGCCGCCTGGTTGTGATTAAAGTCTTTAATTACAGGCACCCGTGCTGCCTGAGCTGGGCCCTGCCTGGATCATAAGAAACTGGGTCCAGAAGGATCCACCAGGGGGACCGGGCCATCCCAGGAACAAACAGGAACACTCGGCCCTCTCAACCATAACAGACGGGGCAGGCAGGACTTCCACAGATGGGCGGCTAGAACAAACAGGCCCTTCAAGGTAGAAGATAAGAATATAAGATGCTTATATCCCTACAAAGGGCACAACACAAGACCATAGCGTTGGTTCTATGTGTGTGTGTCTCCCCATTAGAATACCATTTCACACCATTAAGGTTACCAACCTCCAGGTACCAGCTGGAGATCTCCTGCTATCACAACTGATCTCCAACCGACAGAGATCAGTTCACCTGGAGAAAAATGGCTGCTTTGGCAGTTGGACTCTATGGTACTGAAGCCCCTCCCCAAACCCCGCCCTCCTCAGGCTCCACCCCCAAAAACCTCCTGCCAATGGCAAAGAGGGACCTGGCAACCCTACATACCGTGCATTAAAATGTGCAAATGTCTGTCCTTTTTACCAGTCAGGTAAAATTACCATGGTTGTTAGAGAGTGGTTGGTGTGTTAAGGAGTAACCTATTTAGGAGATCCTGGGATACATGGTTCCCTACAGAAAAATCATTCTCATTCTCCTTTTCTAATTTGCTCAAATGGAATGGAAGCAAACCCTACACGCCCCACCCCGCTTTGTCTTTCAAGTTGGCCACAGTCTGTGCAGTGAAGAAGTGAAGCATTGGGTGCAGTCTCTGTCTGGTAGACAGGAGAGGGTATCTTCTTCCTGATCCTCCTTGACTCAAAAATGTCAAAAGGAGAGCAATAATTGCTATGGGCAAGAGTACAAGGTGCTGTGTAAAAGGCTATCACCCACTTGCCAGAGCTTGAAGAAAAGGTTCATATGACCTGTTGATCTGTTAACATGAATTGGAAGAATCTCAGTGAGGGTAGTAAAGCAGCTGTATGACTTTATAATTTATTTATTTTTATTTATAGTCCACCTTTCTCACTGAAACTCAAGGCAGATTACAGGGTGAAGCAGTGCAACCAGACGGCATAATTCAACCCATCTTTCCTGCATTACTCAGTACAGCTTTCAAGACGTGCATTTTAAAATGTTGTAAGCTGCCTTGAGCATATAAAAACAAATAAATTAGGATCTGACTAATTTGCCACTGAAGTGCCTGTTCACACCTGTCCTTGTGAATTCAGACTTTGTTCCTTTGAAGGCATCCCATAAATAATTCTTTGCTTCTCCTGCCTTAAATCCATGCTCTTCACCGTTAGGTGATGTTTAAGTCTTGCCTTGGAGATGGAGAGAAACAAATGCTAGTAACTAAAAATAGCCACTTCTTTGCAGTGTTGGAAATAGTCACAGGCCAGTTTGACGTGAACAGCTCTGGCAAAGATTAAGCCTTTAACTGCTTTAGGGGACTTCAGTATTTTTGCTTGAGGCAGAGATGGGGCTCGCTTAGGGCCGCTGCTGTTCCTCCTTCCAGGGTGCCCAGAACGTTCATACATTATTATACACAGAAGTACATTCCCTACTTTTCTTTTATCCCCAACAAGGATCACATTAATAGATCCCAGAATTCTGAGCTTCTTTTCCCACCACAATTCCATGCAGTTACTGTTGCAGTTACACTGAGTGTTGTTTTCTTGTACTGTAAGCCACTGTGCATTCACACCCAGTGGCAAAAGTATCCAAATAAATAACAGAAATGCAGGTCGATGTTGGTTGCAACTGCCCATGCCATACCAGAATGTTTCCTACAGGTTAAGTAGTAATCACCTTTTAGGAAGGGGTAAAGCGGATTGCCTTCTGGGTATCGTTCTCACAAAAACACATTCCAGATGAAGGGGTTGCCAGGTTGCAACCCAGACCAGATATCTTTCCTGCCCCCTTTAAAATGTTGAGGGAACAACACAGAATATAATCACAGGTCAACGCACCCCTTCCCTCTGCTCCATGCCCCCCAATCCCTTTATTCAAAGTTCTCCCCTGACTGGTGCATCAAACACTTTTCCAGGTGGATCCTTAAATACGCAAGAGAGAAGGGTGGGCAAAGGTACCCTGGAGGAAGGGTGTGGAAAACTCTGTGGCTACATACTCTCAAGAGCTAGTGCGGAGTAGTGGTAAGAGTGTCGGAGTAGGATCTGGAAGACCTAGGTTCAAATTCCAACTCTGCCACATAAGCTAGCTTGGTGACCTTGGGTCAGTCGCACACACACAGCCTAGCCTACCTCACAGAGTGGTTGTAAGGATACAATGGAGGAGAGGAGAACTCTGTAAGCCGCTTTGGGTCCTCATTGGGGAGAAAGGCGGGATATAAATGAAGCAAATAAATAAACAGACCATTACCTTGGGATGTTTAAGGAGATGCCACATATTTCTGATCTGTGCTCTTTGAATCGCAATTTCTGGTAAGGTTCTCTATTGCTTTTGCAAGCGTTTACTATGCAGATTTATACTGGTGAAGTTTGCCCCATCACTGCATCTCCATACTAGGGATAAAGTTTAGCTATTGGGTTTCTGCCTGTTATGCACATGAAAGTACAAGAGCCCCAGCAGGGAAAACATTGACCACACTACCAGCTACCAGAGGTAGAAACACAGCCACCTCCAAGAAGGGCTTAATTTTCACAGCAATATCAAGGCAGTGTGTGAGAATACAGGAGGCATGGAAATATCAAGGACAGCAGCAGACAGGGTTGCCAGTCTTTTCTGGCAAACAAAATTCAGCAGGTGGTGCTTGTCTCAGCATGCAGATGGACATCTTCACCTGTTGAATCTCTGCCTGCCATGCAGCCGCTAGAGGGATAGGAGCCTTGCCAGAATATACCCGCCCACAACAGCACAGGGAGTTCGGGAGTTAGTCCTCGCTTCTTTGGCCTGCACACACCCCTTGGCAAACTGTGTGAGGTGACAGAGAGGAAGAGGTTGTCTTGAATACCAAAATACTGGCCTGTGTCTAAAAACAATGGGATTCAAAAGAGGCCAAAAGAAACTTCCAGAAGGAAAGAGCCCTCTAGTGCCGCTATTCCGCCTACAGGTGCATCCCCAGTGGGATTCAGGGACACAGGCAGCCGGAGTGAGTCGGTACAAGGGCTCTGTGTTCCCAGAACCCCGGCCACTGGCCAAAAGAAATATTGTTGGCACCAGGCAGACTCGCTACTCTGGCAGCCAGACACGGGGGCTTTCATAGCTGGGGGCAGGCACTACTGTACAGGGGCAGAGCCAAGTGGTTAGCCCCCTCCCCACACACACTGCTTCTTTCCAGACTACCTCTCTTGCATACTGCTATGTAACACACACAAACACACAACTGTGCGTCAGCTCCACTGGGGCAGACTATGCAAGCTGCTGCTGCTATATACTTATAATATACCCACAGAGGATTCCATGCTTAGGTAAGCTTACCCTAAATGTCCACATTTGTACAGATACACCTACATAAAATACCATGTTTGCTTTCAACTGTATACTCTACACAGGTGTCTCGATACATGCATACACCCACACTGAAATATCACCCTACTTTTGTTTTCATACCTAGAAAGCATGCTCAAAATAATGTCCCTGAAAGCCTTTTGCTAAAATAATGAACAAGTACCACATCCTGGTTCTGAACTGAAAATCACTTTGAACATCAAACTCCTAACTGCATGAATTTATATTAGGGGGGAGAAATTGCCCTTTTGTCTCACCATTTTTGTAATATATAGAAAAGGTGGTTTCTGTGTTTGATTTATTTATACCCCGCCTTTCTCCCCAATGTGGACCCAAACCAGCTTACATAATTTTCCTCTCCTCCATTTTATCTTCACAACAACCCTGTGAGGCAGGTTAGGCTGAGAGTGTATTACTAGCCCAAGATCACCCAGCAAGCTTCCATGGCAGAGAAGGGATTTGACCCAGGGTCTCCCAGATCCTAGTCTGACACTCTAACCACTACTCCACACTGGCTCTCTTTCTTTACCCAGAGTAACTGGTGCAAGGAATCAAGAAATAATGTAATCTTGTGAAAATAGGATTCTGCTACAAATGCACATATATCTAGTGCGACAGTGGTCCACAATATCACATGGACTCACACTGTGATCTGTTCCTATACTAATTTGTCTCAACAAGAAAACGAAACTCATACCCGCAGCCCGCTTAGTCAATATGTACCTGAAGAGGTGGCTCCCATAGACTTGGGGCCACTTTCACAAATTGCAGAGTCTGCATGTCTCCCACATGTTGGCCCTGATTGTATTAATCAGACATGGGTTGGAGGTTCTGAGCTCTGAATGTAAATCCCAGGGACACGGGAATAGTTCAGGTTGGGACTGCAGTGCAGGAAGAGAAGTCTTCCTCAAGTCTTCCCTCCCCCTGCTGTGGTGTAGTGGTTAGAAGCGGTGGACTATAATCTGGAGAACCGGGTTGGTTTCCCCACTCTTACACATGAAGCCTGCTGGGTGACCTTGGGCTAGTCACAGTTCTCTTAGAGCTCTTTCAGCCTCACCTGCCTCACAAGGTGTCTGTTGTGGGGAGGGGAAGGAGATTGTAAACCAGTTTGATTGTCCTTAAAAAGGAAAAGAAAATCAGCATATAAAAACCAACTCTTCTTTCCTATCCCTGGGGAACCTGATATGTAGAGATGGGTCACACATACACGTTTGCTCAACTGCGCACACAGTTACTCCTGGGAGCCTTTACAGGTTGAGAAAACACCAAGGCGGTTAAGACCCCTCTCCCCACCTTCTGGTGTCCCAATCCAAATCAGGACTATGTGCCCTGAGAATTAAGCACCAAGCACAGAATTCCCAGATCACATCTGTCAACAGGCCCCAAGGACTTTGTAATGTGTGGATTTGCCATTAACCCAGGAGTTCTCTGTTTTTAAAATCTGTGCAACAACTCGCCACCCCAGATTTCCTCTAGCTTAGCCCTCTGCCATTCATCCTTCTCCATTGCTTTCAGTTGTTGAATATGGTGTTCCTGTCTGGGGCTCCTCTGCCTTTAACAACTGCTTGGAAGGGACAAGTCACCCTGGCCAGTCCTTTCTCTGCCTACTGAAAAAAATACAGGAGCACTTTTCTAGGCAGGTCAGTTTCTGACAAACCTACTCCATGCCAGTCACTCTCAGGGCAATTCACACCCCCAACTGAATGCACAGGGGCCACTTGAAACCACTGAGTGCATTAGCCGAGTTAGCCTTTTCTATGCACAATGGAATGATTCTTTTAACATACCAAGGCACATTTTAGGTAATTCTCAAAGTGTCAGGGGAAAAGCCCAGTACTGTGCCCGGTAGTGCCTGCACACTACCAGCAAATCATGGGCAGGGAGCCCTGTGAATGCAGTGCAACCATTTGAAGTGCATTTCCACCAGCAGTATAGGCCACGAATCATTCCAGCATCCTTTGGGGCCATCTTTTCTTGAATCGTACAAATTCATAACTTGGATACAGCTGCAACAATCATCCTGACGGAAGTTCAACCTTAGATGTGTGTTGGCCGGTTGTGATTACTAAGCAGTGGTAGGAAAGAACTCCGCACATGTTCAAAGGCACTCGTTTATTATAACTTCACAGGAACAATTGACAGGCCGAGTCTTGGGGAGCCCTGGCTTCAATTATGCCCTTTTGAGTTCGAGAGACTTCGCCAAAGAAGCTTAATTCGAGCAAGGTCGGCTCCGGAGGAGGCTCAGCGCTGTGTTCCCGGTGGGGTGGCAACGGAGCCTGTCCACGTTCAGGAACTTACAACACAGCCCCGCGCGCGCACTCCTCCTCCCCGCTCCCCCCTGAGTTTTGCGTGTGTGTGTGTCAAGTGCCGCCCAGTCGCTTCCGACTCATGGCGACCCTATGAATGAAAGTCCTCCAAAACCTCCTATCTTTGGCAGCCCTGCTCAGATCCTGCACATTGAAGGCCGCGGCTTCCTTTATTTTTTACCAGCAGCATAAGGCAGGAAGGCAGAAATCCGGCAAGTGACGTTTTTTGCTGACTGGAGAGGCAGCGATTGGGAGGGGGGAAAACCCTGTCGAACTTCTGCCTGCGGGTATTAAAAGCACAGGCGGGGGGGTGGAGCATAGCCCCTGTAAGGGGCGTCTGCCGAAACACCCACCTTGTCTGTGCCTGCCATCAAGACAGCTCGAAGACTGGGAACGAGTGAAAAGACCCCCCCCCCCGACTCATGGAAATGGAGCAGGCAGGGAGCGCTCCCCCCCCTTTATAGCCGATCCCCGTCCTGCCGCAGCCCCGCCGCCTGCCCGCGCTCTGCTTTGGCGCCTCCCTCCCTCCCTCCTTCCGCCAGCCCCACCCCACGTGGGTGGCAGGCGGGCGGCCCCCTCCCGGCATCCCCCGCGAGCAGGCGCCTGGCTGCGGTCCCTCCGGTGCCGGAGACGCCGTGTCTCTCTAGCGGTTAGTGACACAAGCGCTTCAGCAACCTCCGCTAGGCCTGGGGAGGGGGAGGGGGAGGGGGGGGGAGAGGCGCTGCCAACCCCCTCCCGCCTTGGCGGCCCAGGCACGGCCGCCGGAGAAGCCCGCCCGGCTTCCCGCCAAGGTTATCGAAGGCGCTCCCCTAGAAGGGGGGGCGGAGCGGGGGCTTTGGAAGGCGGTGGGGGGCGTGGGTGACTCAGCGCGTGGCAGGAGGGGCCCGTGCGGGGCCTGCAGGTGGGATGGCCGGGAGGGCCTTGTTTTCGTTGGTTTGCCCCTGACTCCTGACCAGGGGAGCCGAGACTGGCCAAGGATTTAACCCCAGCGCTCCTCTTCCGTGCCAGAACTCGGTCGTGCGGCAGTAGGTGTGGTAGCGATGTGGAGTCACTAGTGCAGCGGTCAACAGGGGTTCGTGGGGGAAATAAGAGACCCGAACCGTTATTTCAAGAAAACCGTTTATTCTGGCAGCTGCGGCCCAGAGGCCCTAACGGGCAGAAATCTCGGAGTCCCGATTGTCCTGAGGAAAGGATATTTACCCAAATTCAAGTTATGAGTCCCGATTGTCCTGAGGAAAGGATATTTACCCAAATTCAAGTTATGACGGTACATCAACATTCTGTACGTATCTGATTGTATTACAGACAGAAAAGCGACTCAGTACAGTTGCGGTTTCATCCACTTTCTCCTATCATTGTTTATCGTTCACTCTGACACTCCATGACTCTTAACCCACTTACTTAAAGCACACAGAGACCAAGCCTGTATCTAGGAAGACATTCCTTCCCCCAGCTCCCCTAGCAGTCTGGATGCCAATTATTACCGGGAGATCCGTTGGGCCACTGTTACACTAGTCTCTTCCTCCATGCAGTTGGGATCCAAGGAGAAGAAGAGTTGGTTTTTATGTGCCGACTTTCTCTACCACTTAAGGAAGAATCAAACCGGCTTGCAATCATCTTCCCTTCCCCTCCCCACAACTGACACCCTGTGCGGTAGGTGGGGCTGAAAGAGCTGTGACTAGCCCAAGGTCACCCAGCTGGCTTCATGTGTAGGAGCGGGGAAACAAACCCAGTTCACCAGATTAGCCTCCGCTGCTCATGTGGAGGAGTGGGGAATCAAAACCCGGTTCTCCAGATCAGACTCCATCGCTCCAAACCACTACACCACACTGAAGTGGAGATTCCAAGGCATTTTTGGCCTTGGCATATTTCATTCTAAAAAATTAAGTGCTGATTGCAGCCCTGTTAAATTATGTTGGTTAGCCCCAACTGTTTCTGAACACTGTGGGTCCAGGCCAATAGAACAGTCAGCGCATCAATTTAATTTGATTATTTTCTTCATTCGTACCCCACCTTTCTCCCCAATGGGGACCCACCCACAGTAGATTACAGGGTTCTCCTCTCCTCCATTTTATCCTCTCAACAACCCTGTGAGGTAGGTTAAGCTGAGAAAAAACAACCAGCCCAGCATCACCCAGCAAGCTTCCATGACAGTATTGGGATTCAAACCTGGGTCTCCCAAAACCTAATCCAACTGCTACACCACACTGACATCTCACCTATGTCTATATATGGAGGACAGCCAGGCACAATCCTACCACACAAATACCTATCTGGCTTTTTTTCCCCTTTCTCTTTTTCCCTTCTTAAATCCTAAGAAAAAGTAAGGACAGAATTGTGGATAATTTGAAACATTGCATGTATTTTTTAGAATTATTTTGTCTTAATAAAAGTATTCTGTCCCCACATTTTTAAATTTGAAAATATTTCTTATTTTTGGACTTTTTTTCCTGGGGATAGATGTGTGAGTAATAGTAGTTATGATATGCTTGTGGACACATTAAACTGCCTTTTACTGAGTCAAGAGCAGTAGTGTCTCCCCTGACTGGACTCACAGTGGCTCTCTGGAGTCTCAGGCGGCGGTCTTTCACACTCCTTTGAACCTGGGACCTTTTGCATACAGAGCACATGCTCTGTCACTAAGTCATGACTCCACCCTGTGGGGCTGGACTTATTGGGGGAGGGGGTAGAAAGAGAAAAAAGATGGGTCAGCATGTGGCTTGTATTTCAGTGAGGAAATGGGGGGTATAGCGTAGGACTGGGTTATCTTAGGAAGCAGGAGGCCTGACTCAATAAAAAAGTACTTTTGTATAGCAAACACTGAGTGTTTAGTATCAGAGTGCAGACATTTTTGGGTGGGATATAGAACTTGTGCGGGGACAATGAGCATTTCATTTGGAATGTGGAGTTAGCTGTTTATATTTGGGGAGAGCAGGGAGCGGAAGGGGATTTGCAATACACAATTCCCTGTTGTGCTGAGCTGTGGGACTGGCGGGGGGCACGGGAAGGGGCTGTGGGCAGAGGGATGTGGTGACACTGGTATGTGCTGAAACCAGGGAGGCAGGAGGCTCGCTGCACTGCCATGAAGGGCTTTTTGTTTGACTGCCATTCTGTGCTATAAATCAAGAGCAGTGCCCCAGCCCTGGCCCCTCTCTAGCAGGAGAGGAGAGAGAGGAAGAGACCACGTCCAGGGCCCAGGCTTGCAGCATCTAGAAAAGATCAGGTTTGCTTTGCTGGGCCCTTGCTGGGTGGCCTGGCAACTGCAGTTTTCACCAACACCCAGCAGATGGGATGTGAAAGCCAAGGGAGACCCCCACTGCATCCCTGGCATGCCCCTGGGGGAAATGCGTTAAGAGGGTCTGGAGGTGTGTGTTGGCTTTGTATCAAAAGAGAAGGTTGTCAACCACCAGCAAAACCTCTTTTAATAGCAGCTACAGAAAACAGCGGATGAAACTGAAGGTAAGTTACTACCTCGTGTCTGCAGTTCAAGCAGCTGTTAAAGGCACACAAGCTGGTAAAAAAAGGTTGGCTACCCTGTGTGGCAGGAGAGATCAAATGGCCAAGTCAGGCATTGCATAAACTGATTGTGTATTCCCCCTTCTATTCCTTTCATACAGTAGTTCAGAGGCAGTGCTGTCATTTCCTGCTATCAGTCCCATTTTACCTTAAAAGCTTTTTTTCCCTAGTATAGGACACAGGAAGGCTTCATTAACATGAGCTAAAGTAAATTGTGTTAAGAACATATATGGGTTTCCCCCACCCCCCCAGGATGGTTTATAAATGTTTTAAAGAACATTGTTTTCCCTCTCAGGAGAATCACATCTAATGAGTATAGCCAACTGGCTGGGGGGCGGGGGGGCTACTTAGCCTGCCTTGTACCTTTAACAGTTTGATTTGTAGAACTGAATAGCCGAAGATTTTCACTTAATAAAAATAAGCATTATAACCTGCTAGTGTCTGCATTGCGTGCTGCTGTTAAATTGCAGGAGCTTGTAGAAAGGTTGGCAACCCTATCTTCAGTGAAGCCACGACATTCTTTTTATGTCTGCTTTTGACAGCAAAGTAGCTCTGTTATCTGATCGACAGTGTACCTAAGGAAGGGCAAGGGTGGGCCTCACTCCTAGAAGGTCACTTTAATAAACAGCTCTGGAAGATAGCCTGCTATTCCTTTTTTTAAACCCTCTAAAGTGGGTTCCTGGAACCTTATGCCAGAATAAAAATCTGGTAGTCTTTAAAGAGCCACTAGATCCTTATTTATTAAACTGAAGTGACTCTTCATGTAAAGATGGCCCAAATCCTGCCTGCTGTGGTTCTTAGCTGTCTGAGAGGCCAGGAATAATGCCTAAGACCTCAGTCGCAAAATGAAATACTTGTGAGGGCTGGGAACCCATTGATCTGACTGGACGAGGCCCTTAACAGCGGCATTTTCCAAAACTGGCTGGCCTGAAAAAGAACCACAGGCCCCTCTTCCTTTGAGCGGAGGCTTCCCTCCTCCCAGCTAGGATGGCAGTGCCTATCCAAGGGTAGGCCTAGAGGGTGCCAGGGAAGGAGCAACAGGCAGGAGAGCTCAACCACTCTGCCTGGAGCAGCCATCTAAGGGAAAAGAAGGGAAGGGGGAAGCAGCCCCCGCCTCCTCCTCCTTTCACCACCCCCCTCTCCCACCCCTGAGCTCAGCCACAGGCGCCTGGCTCCAGCTCCAAACAAATGATTAGAAAGCTGGTTATAATTGGATAGGGGGAAGAAGGGGGGGCTCGCCTGCTGAGAGCCACTTGGATCCAGGATGGAAGAGAGACAAGGGCTGCTGGCAGTTCCCTCAAGGAAAACTCTTGATCCTCCCTCAGGCAGAAGCTGAGCCCACAGGACGACAGAATGGAAAGATGCTGGTTCGCGTTTTGGCTTCCGCTCCTTTCCCTGAGTAGTCAATGCGCTGGGTGTAAAAGTGTAAAGGCCCAATCTGTTTGAATATAACTGCTTGGCTGCGTATGCCACTCACCAAACAGGGCAGTTTACAAATCGCAGGATGCAGCCCTCTCTCCAGTGGCACAGATACATTCGTACCCAGCAGCTGCTATAATCCAGAAGTGCATTGCTACATTCACTAGGCAGCCAAACTACCAGCTGGTGCCAATGAAAGTCTCTCAATAATGAATGGGGCCATTACTTACCTAAAGTAAGCTCCTGTCAGTTTCATTCTGTTCATGCCAATCGGGCTGTAACCTCACCTGGTGTGAAGCAGCTCTGCTCCACTGGGTTCAATAGATCAAAATGTTTAGCCAAAGTGGCATTGCTTAGAAAGCAAGCTGAAGGTTCTATTTGCCACTAACCAAAACCTGCAGTAGCATCTCTTTTTTGGTGCCAGTGAGGATCTGTCACGTTGATAAAAACAAACCACATTTGTAGTTATCTGGACTGAAGGCAGATTCCAAGTGGGTACTGCTCATGGGAACCAAAAACAGCCAGCCAAATTCCTGGCATGAATTTGTCCCTAAAGCATAGACTCTGAAGTTATTTTCACAAGTAAGTGTGTAGCTCAATCCTACATATGTTTTGTCAAAAACACATCCAATTGTGTTCAAACAGGGCTCCCTTGCAAATAAGCATTCATGGGAATGCAACAGCCCTGTCAGATATATGTTTATTCAGGATTAAACCCTGCTGATTTCATTATGATTTACTGCCATGTTAGTGAGCATAGGGTTAAAGTGGTTTTTGCTTTTCTATAATTTGAAAGGGAAAAAACGTGTTGGCTAGAATATGTTTGTGTGTGTGTTTTTTTTAAGTCTGTCTTCAGCTTTCTGTCCCAAATTAACAACATTCATAAGAAACACATTCCAGATTTAAAGGCACTTTTGGGATCAACAACAAAAACAAGTTGAGAGATACCCCAGGTCACCTAATCCAAAATTGCAGATCCATCCAAGCGACCAGTGCCAGCATCTAATTTTATTTTATTTTTATTCTGAAAACTGATGCCTGAAGATGGCGTTAGCAGAAAGTCTACATATGATATTTTTAATGATGAGTTGGTTCAGCTACAGGCTCACAAGCCAGTTTGCTAAGAAAAATGCCTGTACCCAAGACATTTTCTCTAAAAGTTTGTTCAATTTACCTTCTTCCCGTCTAAAACACATTGGCTTAGATCCTGGCTAGTGTTTCCACAGACACAAGGACTCCTACTCACAGAATGTGATTTTCCTACCTCCCCTCTTCTGCAGAAGACCAAAATTCCACTCATAATCCTGGTCCTGGATTTCAGAGAGTATTTTGGGTTCCCATGGGAGGGGGGAAACTCGCACTCCACAAGCAGAAGTCCTTGTACCGATGGAAACACGAGTCGGGATGCAACCCATGAGTTTTTCTTTCCTGACAAAGAGCAGCCCTGCTTCTTCAGGACACAACCTCACTGCTCATCAGATCACTCATTCCTAAGTAGAACTCCTTTTCCCCCAAAAAAGCCTGCTCCAGAGCCTGCATCCTTCACTGGAGTCAATGGACTGAGTGCTTGCCCATCTGTAGGACTCGATTAATGTTTAACAGACTCCTCTGATTGTCTTTTGCAGAGGGCGGTAGCCTGGTAGTTTCAGTCCAAAGGCACTGTGGCTTGACCTGGCCATTGCAAGTTTCTTTCATTTTTCACTGGTTCCTATTCTGTGGTTCTTTGTGTGCATCACAGGCAGTTTGATGCAGTGATCACCCTTCAGTGTGAGGATTTGTAGAAAGCAGGGGCCTCTCATGTGGGTCTCTGCGTACTAAAGATGCTTTGGGAAGTGGCAGAGGAGGAGGCATTCTCGCAAGGAGGGTGCCGCTGTGTTGATGAAGATGGTTTGGGAGGATGCCTGCGGGGCTCGTGCAGGCACAAGGATGTCTCTTTAAATGGCTTCTTTTTAAAAATTCTCCCCCTCGTGTCCCCTTGAGCACTGTAGTGCCCAGCAGGAAGGGCCCAGCCCTCCCTGGACGGCCAGTCCTCCTCTCAGCCTTGCCTGCATCTGCCTATTAAGAGCAACAACAACGTGGGGCTTTGAAGTGCCTCCCACTCTCCCCCACCCCCCATCTCATCCACTTGCCACAGCAGCTGCCTGCCCTTTGCTCTGCTGAGGTCAGAGTGCTGGCTTGGGGCAATGACTGGCACATCTGCTGCTCTCTGCATGGCCCGAAAGAAAGTGAAATGGGGAATTAAGAGGTGGGGGAGGGCAACCAAGGCCACGCACAAGGGTGGTGTCTCTTGAGTTTAGAACTGGAGCAGACCCAGGGCTCCAACTCTTTGTGGCTCAGCATCAGTGGGACAGAAAGTGTTTTAGCCCCCAATAAACTTACATCATATGACCAATTCCAGTTACTTAGGAGCTAAAGTGGTTTGTTTTATGCTGATTCTTTTGGCCTCTAGCTCTCAATCCTCTGATTTCTGCTCGGCTCATCCAAGTAGGCGTGCCAGAAGCATAAAATTTACACGAGACATGTGCTAACATCACAAGAGTTGGCAACGCCAGCATTGCGCCATGATGACATCATGGTGCATGAAAATAACATTGTCTTCCAATATGCTGCTTGGCAGCAGGAACAAAATGCTCATTAAATACTTGTGTTCAGCAAGTTATCAGCAGATGGGAAACTTTGGATGAACAGAAGGAAACCTGCATTTTACCACTTTGACTGTTTCCCAACGTTTGCCAACTGGAGAACAGTAGCAGAGTGTCTTCTGGATTCAGCACTACCATCCCAACCAGCAATTGCTGGAAAAGAGCCAGAATGGGAGCTTCCCTCTATGAAGCTGCATTTGTAAAGGAAATAGCATGTTTGTTGCAAGGACAGTTGAAAAGGGCAAACACCTTCCCACACATTATATCATGAAGATTTAGTGATTGGGGACAGTGAAGAGGAGGAGGACGAAGAGTTGGTTTTTATATGCCAACTTTCTCTACCACTCAAGGGAGAATCAAACCGGCTTGCAATCACCTTCCCTTCCCCTCCCCACAACAGACACCCTGTGAGGTAGGTGGGGCTGAGTGTGACTAGCCCAAGGTCACCCAGCTGGCTTCGTGTGTAGGAATGGGGAAACAAATCCAGTTCACCAGATTAGCCTCTGTCGCTCATGTGGAGGAGTGGGGAATCAAACCCAGTTCTCCAGATCAGACCACTGCTCCAAACCATGGTGTAGTGGTTAAGAGCTACAACATCCATATCCTTAGCAAATCTGTTCTAGATAAATTGATAAATTGCAGGTCTGGCTCACTCGTAGTGTTCCTAAGCGCTGGCTGCCCTGCTGGGGAGCTGAGACAGAAGTATCCTCTGAGCATGGGCCGTCTTTACATACCTTCTCCCTCAAGCTTCTTTCCCCATAGGCTTCCAGATATGTGTTTGATGGGGAAAGGGTTAAGCAGCTATTCAAAACTGCAGCATGGGGATTCTGTTTGTTGTTTTTAAATTGTTGATGCTTATTGTATATATTCACAAGTAAGGTATAGTTTGCTCAGAGACCTTGAAAGGATTCTGTTCACAGAAGGGGGCTTGCTGTTTTCTCAGACTTGCCCAGCTTGGCCCCAAAAATATTTTGGGGATTTGTGATTAAAATGGAACCACAGAGGGAGAGACTATTGAACCTCATTCCTAACAGATCATCTACCAGGCAGTGTTTTTATTTATTTGTTTACTTCATTCACATCCTGCCTTTCTCCTCAATGAGGACTCAAAGTGGCTTATATCATTCTCCATTTTATCCTCACAACAACCCTGTGAGGTAGGTTAGGCTGAGAGTATGACTAGCCCAAGGTCCCCCAGCAAGCTGCCCATGGCAGACTGGGGATTCAAACTTGGGTCTCCCAGAACCTAGTCCAGTACTCTTTCCACGAAACCATACTAGCCTTCTTTCTCTTGCACACTCTGCCTCTTCATCTGCTTCCCAGTGGGGGCTGGATCAATGCTGTGGCAGAGCAGTGTACAGACATGGCCAATGCCTTTCCTACCCATCCCCCAGTCTCCCAAAGCCAGCAGCCCCCTCCCTGGTTGTTTACACTGAGCTGTCCAAATGAAACAAATTCCATCCAGCTTAAGATGCTCCCCTCCCACTGCCCCTCAGCAAACACCAAGCTGTGCTTGCCCATCTAGGGCACAGTAGAGAGGCCCAGAGCGAAGGAGTTCGGTCTTCCAAAACAGAGTTCACCAGGACTAAATAACTTCCTGTGGAAATCCATTGGTTTATTGCGCTGAATATGGGGCATGTTTGTTAAAACTGAGCTGGTGCCTGGCATTGGAAAAAAGACACAGTTCCTCTGGAAAGAGTTTGTATGCATATCTTTGGCTATCTGGTGTTTACTCCTCCACTTGTTCCCTAGAAGAAATGGAGACTTCTGAGAGCAGCAGGCAAGGAGCTCTGTCCTCCAGATTTTTTGCTGTTATAGCCCTGTTCACATGTTACACAGAATGCACGTATACCCTGTATGTACATGCATATGTCTGTAAGAAAGAACCAACATACATTCACTTTATAAAGAAAACCTGGGACTGGTACCTAAATAAATGTGGGGTTTAAATTCAGTTAGCCGTACATGCATTGAATATAACATGAGAATTACTCAATACATGTATAACTAAAAATCAAGCGTACACTATGCACAGATCATACTTGCATTCACTATAACTTGTGGGCTGGGCTAGTGAGTCTTGCCATCCTTAATCACGAGCATTCCCTGTTTAGAGCTGAGGTTTGGGCCTTTTTTCATGGTTGACTAGCGATCTGCTAGTACTGCCAGCTCCGGGTTGGGAAATACCTGGAGATTTTGGGGGTGGAGCCTGAGGAGAGTGGGATCTGGGGAGGGGCCATTTTCTCCAGGTGAACTGACCTCTGTTGCCTGGAGAGCAGTTGTAGTCCCAGGAGATCTCCAGCCACCACCTGGAGGTTGGCAACCTTACATAAGCCCACACAACCTTACATAAGCCCACATAGCCTCTCCTCACTCACATGTTGGTTTCCAGATTTTAATTGTTTGGTGCAACCTACCTGAGAAACAAATTTTGCCCTTGTCCACATTCTTTTCTTTGCCAGCAGGGAAATGGTCATTGCCATTCTTGTGTTGATTTGTTGACCACAGGCATGAATCAGTGGGAAGGAGGGCTTAACCGTTTGCCTACTGACTACCTTGATATTCTATTTGAAATACAAAAATGACCTGTAGGAATGGCCAATACATCAATTGAAAATGGTCTTGTATATTAAGGCTAAAAAAAACCAGACGCCATCTGGAAGTTAAGACCAAATTTTAAAAATTGAACAGGTTAAAAACCAGTATGAAGGTGATACAAGTGGTGGTGCTACACACACAAAACACACACGCATATGCTAAACACACTCAAGCTGAAGCATTCCATCCACCCAGGAACAATTAATATACACATCTCCTCACACTGGCGAGACCCAAAATCCAGGAGCCGTGATATGGTTGCTTTGCTATGATTTTGTGGTGCTGTTTAATTCCAGTCTGGCCACAAAGATTGTTCCTCTCAACTCAGTGCTGGTTAGACCACAGCTGCAGTATTGTGTTCAGTCATTGGATGTCATGCTTACTTGGGATTGTGCCTCAAAGAATGACGACCATGAGAAAAAGTTTGCCAACCAAGGAAAAAATGAGAGATCCAAGCATGTTTAGCACATCACTTTCCTCCTGCTGTTGGATGAGCCTCATATTCATTCTCGGACCATCAGCTGAAAGGCTGCCGTTTGATTGCTAACACCAGTCCCATGAGCTCCAAGTGTATCTTTAGAGAGCCAATATTCCAGGAATTCCAGAATGCTACCATCACCCATGCTATTCCTCCTGCTATGGGATAACTATAGGCATCATTTCATCGATGGAAAAAGAAATTGGAGAAATGCACCCACTCCAAAGAGAGTACCACGTCAAGCTGGGCATCAAAAAAGTGTTCAGATGTTTTGGGTAGGAGCTGCTGGAAACAGTTTAGCTGTTAATAATATTAATGTGACAGGGCAGACCCATCAATACATTTCGAAGGACCTCATCATGTAGCTTCACTGGTCTGCTGTGGGAGGTGCTCCACTATCCAGCAACAATTTGACAATAGATAAAATCAGTCTGCACAACCTGTGATATCCTCTGTTGCACCTCCGATTCCTCCCTGTGTTTTCCTGACCAACAACAACAATCTACTCCCAACATTGATTTTATACAGATTTCACCTCTCCTTTCTGCTAGCTGGAACAATTAAGTCTTGTCCGATGGACATTCTGGCCAGGCCAGTTAGACAGAGTAGCCTGCCCATGAGAGTGAAACCATTGTCCTATAAATAGGTTCTATTGCTATCAGGATCTGTTAGATGGGAGGATGGAATGGATCCTCTTTATGTACCCCACTTGCATCCCTTCCATCTTTCATCCATGAAGTTCAGGATGATATACCTAGAGTTATCCCACGGTAACTTCACAACAACCACAGGAAGTGAGGTTCACTTGAGAGAGAGTGGCTGGGCCAAGCTACTTATTTATTTGTTTGTCTATTCTTTCGGTTTATGAAGAAGGTGAGGTTGAGAGAATTGGGAGAGAACTGTGCCTTGCCCAAGGTCACCCAGCAGGCTTCATGTGTAGGAGTGGGGAAACAATCCCGAAACAAACTTACTTCCAAGCAACTGTCTATTGGATGAGTTGCTTGTATCTGTGGGAACAACTAAGCAGGGATCTCTTTGCACACCCAGGGTGTATTTATGATCGTAATACTGAGTGAGCAAGCTCTGCTCGCTCAGGGCTCTACATTACAGTGTGTGGAGTGTGTGGATATCCTTGGGATGCTGCAGGGTACATTGAGGTGGGGCGGAGCTTGGGACATGAGGCAAGAATTTAGAGTGGTGTCCAGAAGCTTCTGTGTCCAATTAGACAAAGCACGGAGCCGGCCTGTAGCAATGACAGGAAATCAGCAGCAAAGTGTTGACTGTGGGGGGGATTAGGGCTGTTTAACCCCAGGCTCACACATTTCCCGAGCTTTTACGACAGCCTTTAAGGGGCTCTAATGAGGGTCACAGCCACTTTATGGTGTTGCTGGCAGTGATAACACCCCAGCTAATTACCACAGCAATTTGCAAGCAAGCTGCCTCCACCGCGGGGACGCTCCAGTAAGGACAGGCAGGATAGATAGTACAGGAGGCTGCCAGTCAGAGCAAGGACGGGGAGACAGAAAGGAAGAGTTCTTCCCAGATCACAAACCCCCTTGGCAGGTTCTTTCTTAGGCTGAGAGAACCTGGAAATGATATTAGCTAAGAAGGGAGGTAGCCACACATTAGGGTTAAATTTAACCTGGAGCTCATCCCCAACCTAATAATCCCTAAAATATAGGGTGAGAATTGCATACGATGCCCATAGCCTGTTTCTCAAGGGATGGTTAGGTTGAGGATGATTATGTTGAGATGAGGCTGGATTTCTTCCACAGGCCCCCTTAGTTTTGCTGGGTCTGATGGATTCCATACCTTAAGAAACTCTTGCATGGAATAGCAGACCAGCAAAGTGAAGACCACAGTCCTTCTCAGAGTCAAGAGAAGAGGAAGTGCTCTCATATACCTGCACCTCACCTGTGTCTTGATCTTTCTGTATCCCTTCTTCACAGGGCTGGATTAACCATTAAGCAAAATAAGCATGTGCTTAGGGCATCAAGGGAAGGGGCGCCACAGAATTTTTCCACTGCTGGATTTACCAGGGACCATATGGTGCAAAACTGCAAATGGTGCAGCTGAACCAGGGTCCACAAAAAGGCCCCCCCACAAGAAATGAAAAAAATTACATACAAACAGTGACTAAAAAAGCAACAACACCTGAATGTCACAATTTTTACCCTTATCCTTTAATATAAGGATGAAGAAAAAGTGGGAACTGAGAATAATCACACTGACACTAGGCTCAATATTTATTTATTAAATAATGTAATATTAACTGTTGCTTTTTACATATACGTGGGGGCCCCAAAGTCTTAATTTGGCCCTGCATCTTCACTACTACTAATCAGTCCCCAGCCTCTTTCCTTACCCTTGTATCTTTCCAGTAACATAGCCCCACCCCCCGAAAAATACCAATAAGGTTCAGTTCAGCTTTAGTCAAATTCACACACCCTAGAATTTACTATAAAGAGTAATAGAACATCAAGTTCAAATGAGACCTTATGCGCTGTCATAAATGTCTGTTAATAATAACAAAGCACCACTTGTTTACTTGTCTGTGCGTCAGAGCTTAGCACTTACAATACTATTACAGCCAAAACCATGCATAGACTGCCAGCAAAGAGCTGGTGTAGATAACTCTCCTATCTAACACCCAGGGTCTGAAACGTATCTGTAAATAGTACTTCTAGAGACAGCAGATGATGTGTACCATGATGTTTGCATCTGAGTAAATCACTTTAATCTCAAAGTACCTATAATACTTGGTCAAACTTTACATATTTATTTTCTTTACCTATAACCCACCTTTCTCCCCAGTGGGAACCCAGAGTATCTTACACTGTTCTCCTCTCCTCTGTTTTTACCATGACAACAGTCCTATGAGGTAGGCTAGGCTGAGTGTGTGTGACTGGCCAAGGGTCTTCCAGCAAACTTCCATGAAAGAGATCCCAGCTCGACATTCTAACCATTGCACTACACTTTTGCCAAGGTCTTGTGTGGTGCCAATGCTAGCTTGTTTATACAACTTGAGCTTTTCCACCCTGTATCTCAGCAAAGTGGCCCTATAGCCTACAGTGCTCCCTGACTAGTTTCCATTCGCTGTTCTCTTCTGGATGCCACTGCTTTCTCTCCATATCACTCAACCTTCTCAGTACTCAGTGCCTGGCCCCTCCCTCTTTTAATCAGCCCTATTAATTAATATTTTAGACAGCTCCAGTGGGGACCATAATTCAACCTCCTACCTCTGTTCAGCCCCCACCCCGTAGCCCCCATGTCTGGATCTTTCCACAGTCTGTCTCCGTGTGGCTGTGTGCCTGGTTGAAGAAGCCGGTGTGGTCTCTAGCTCTGCATTGCTGCATTTGATTTATCCTGACCCACCCATGTTATGACTTAGGTAGAATCTCTCTTTAGTCAGCTTGGTGCCTGCCTGCCCCCTCTTCCGCCAAGCACTTTGGCTTGGATGATGTGAACCACCAGCAGAAAGCATTGATGGTCAGGGATCTTCCCCACCCCAGCCAGAACCATTTTCAATCCCAGGAAATGTTATTCACAGAGCAGAGGGACTTGAGTGGCCTGGTGGCCATAGTAGGGAGCAGGAAGGGAATGAGAGACCACCCCCTCTTGCCTCTTCCATTACTGGAGCTCGGCATGCAGAAGAGAAAGAAAGGAACCATTTTGCTCCCTTTCCTCTCCCCACTGCAGTCACACTGCAAGTGCGGCTATCAGTACAATCAAGTCCCTTGACCCTGGGAATAAACTTTCCCAGGATCAGAAATGGCTTCAAGGGAGAATGGGGAAGATCCCATGGCCCTCGTGCCTGCAGTTTACAGGATCCAACCCTATGTTTGGTCTGATAGTTAATCCTGTCAGTCAGAGTCTTTGGCCACACACACACACACACACACACACACACACAAACTAATCTGCCTTGTGTTCCAGTGAGAAAGGCAGACTATACATAATATGAACAAAATAAAATACATTTTACAAAATCCTCTGGTCATGACTGTGAGGTTCTTCAGGCAGACACGTGTTATGATTTCCTTGATGCGAAAACAATTCCCAGGTGCACATAGGCCCAATCTGGATTGGGGCCACAGCATAAAGGAGGGGAAAAAATTAAGCCTTCCCCGTTCCATTTTTTGGTCTGAAACAGCCCCAAGGAGTACTATTTACCCCATCGGGGAAACCTATGTGTGTGTACTTATGGTGCTCCCAATGGGGCATATAGTATCCTCTAGGGCTATTTTGGATTAAGAAAACATTGCAGGGGGGAGGCTTAAGCACCCTCTCACTGTGCACCAGGGCCCCAACCTGAATAGTCCCCCTGTATGCCTGGGAATTTTGTTTGGAGCAGGAACAATCCAATGCACATCTTATTGAAAGGCCTCACGGTGGGCTCAAGGCAGGGGCCAACTGGCCGTTACAGCCACTGTGCAGAGTCCCGTTGGATCGAGTGCCTACTTCAGCTTCAGCTCAGGGGTAGAAGAGGGGCATCCAGCTCAGTTAAGCCACGCGCAGCCTGGGGAAGGCAGCGCAAAGCCTGGGCAAGCTGTATGCAGTGTGCAGCATTGGGAAGCTGCAAACTGTGCACACACACACACAACATGTGGACAGAGACCTAGGGTTGCCAACCACCAGGTAGTGGGAGAAGATCTCCTGCTATTACAACTGATCTCCAGCCGATAGAGATCAGTTCACCTGGAGAAAATGGCCACTTTGGCAATTGAACTCTATGGCATTGAAGTCCCTCCCCTCCCCAAACCCCGCCCTCCTCAGGCCCTGCTCCAAAAACCTCCTGCCAGTGGCGAAGAGGGACCTGGCAACCCTACGGAGACCCCCCCAGCAGAGCAGTTGCCCCCGGCACCCGAAAGGCTATGCAAGGTGTGGGGCTGCTCAACTGGCAGACTGCCTCTTACTCCCTCCCTTCCACCTTCCCTCCTTTTGGGGGTGGCAGGGCCCTTTCCAGGGCTGTGATTGCCTAGGGTGCCAGTGGTGGAGGGGCACCATTCAGCCTTGCTCTCCCCCCCCGCCCGGCTACCTGCTGGCAGCATCAGGATCTGTCCAGGAAGTACCCCCAAAAGCTACCAGCAGGGAGCCTGCTCCTTCCTTCTTTCCCTCTGTTGGTGGGGGGGGGGCAGGCCAGGAGTGGACCCAGGAGGTGCTCCTGCTCTGCCTAAGGAACTTTACAGCCAAGTGGAAAGTTCTTCACTAACTACTCGAAAAGTTCTCTTCTATTTGAGGGAGTGTTAGGATTCAGAAGAACCCTGGCCCCAAGAACTCCAAAACAGGAGGAATCCAACTCAAATGGTCATCAGGAGCTGCATGGAAAAGGACTGAATTGTCTCGCTCGGTTATGGCTGGAAGCCTTCCTGGCCAAGGGAGGGGAAGAACTTCTACTGCTGCAGCAGGAAAGATTATTCCTAGCTTGTCTCTTGGCTTCGTGATGGTCCTGAATGGGAATGAGAGCTATGAATGAGGTGGGTGACAGGAGGAGTGGTTCCAGCCCAGAAGAAGATGAGGCCTCTGTGAATGTTCCCTGGTCACAATGTAGAGAGGCGACAGACTGGTGCAGAGATTTCCCTGGCCAAGGGGAGTTAGATTAGTGAAAGGAACAACCTCTTTGGGTCACTGCCAACGTGGTGTAGTGGTTAAGAGTGGTGGTTTGGAGCAGTGGACTCTGATCTGGAGAACCAGGTGTGATTCCCCACTCCTCCATGTGACCGGCGAACACTAATCTGGTGAATTGGGTTGGTTTCCCTACTCCTACACAGGATGCCAGCTGGGTGACCTTGGGCAAGTCACAGCTCTGTTGGTGCTCTCTCAGCCCCACCTACCTCACAGGGTGTCTGTTGTGGGGAAGGGGAAGTGATTGTAAGCCGGTTTGATTCTTCCTTAAGTGGTAGAGAAAGTCGGCATATAAAAACCAACTCTTCTGCTGCTGCTGCTGTCCTGTGTCATCCATCCAATAGATCACCCTTCCCTGTCAGCTGGTGAACCCAACACAGGGGTGGGCATTACCTCTCACAAGCATAGCGAGGACAACAGAGAGTTATTCTTCAAGTCTGGGGATTTTGTTTTGTTTTGGTAACAGGAACCAAAAAGATAATGCTCATGAGAATTCGATTTGCTTCTTTCATTTTTGTGCCATTAAGCAAAAGTAGGAGGTGATTCAGACTGAACTGAAGAGGGCATAAGACTCCTAGGCACTTTCCTGACAGTTGTGCACATGCCCAAATAAACCCGGCAATGGCTCTCAGTAACCCCAAGCAGCTTCACCACATGTTTGTGTCTTTTGTTTGTAGAAAGAGAGATGTTCTACTGCCAAAAAAGGAATTCAAGCAGACGTACTTTTTGGAGACTGCTTGTAACTGTATTAACAATCTATCCAGTTGCTCCAAAAATTATACTTCTGAATCACTGAAAACCTATCCCCAAAACAAAGTCCATCTGCAGTTCTTCAGAAGCAGCTGTTTCCAAATCCAGTTCAATCACAGTTACAGCTGAAGATGCTGTTCCCGTCACTGTTATGCCAGATCTGCTTTAGGGTGGCCAGCTCCAGGTTGGGAAATGCCGGGTGGAACCTGAGGAGGACAGGGTTTGGAAAGGGGAGGGGCTTCAGTGCCATAGAGTCCAATTGCCAAAGCGGCCATTTTCTCCAGGGGGACTGATCTCTGTCGCCTGGAGATCAGTGGTAATAGAGGAAGATCTCTCACCACCTAGAGGTTGGCAACCCTACTCTGCCTCCTCCTCCCCACCCCCCATGGAATATATTTTACATACAGCATGTAGGATGGGGTTGCCAGGTCCCTCTTTGCCATCGGCGGGAGGTTTTTTGGGCGGAGCCTAAGGAGGGCAGGGTTTGGGGAGGGGAAGGGACTTCAATGCCATAGAGGGCAATGGCCAAAGCGGCCATTTTTTCCAGGTGAACTGATCTCTGTTGGCTGGAGATCAGTTGTAATAGCAGGATATCTTCTGCTATAACCTGGAGGTTGGCATCCATACTGTAGGAGCAACTGGGGTGTGTGGTTTATGAGGCCTGTGGGAGGGGCTAACATTGAGCCAGGAGGTTTGGCTTGGGGATTTCATCAAGGGCACACCCTTTTACTTCCCCCTTCTATAATATGAGCACTGGGCCTTCTCCAATTCCTGCTCCAGCTCAAAGCCCAGTTTACGCTAAATCCCTGTCCCACCCTTTTCTGTCTTTTGCTTGTGAGATCCTTGAAGGCAGGGATTATATCCTGTTTTCTTTGTAGCATGCAGTGCCGTGCCACTTGAGTGCCAATCTCAGCGGAGGCCCCTTGGAGCTGCCATAATGTTTGTTCATAATAAGAAAGCGCCACTTGTGCTGAATGGCTTTCTGTATGTCAGACCCCCACCGGCAGCGCAGCACTTCCTGTGAGATCAGAGCCAAGCCAAGCCCAGGCTGCATTTGCCCCAGGGTAACACAGGCACTTTCATGAATGTCATTTGCATAACCTGCCGGGTCATTTGCATTGTAAATTTCGATGGCTGCCCTTGCAACTAGTGGGACAATACATGACGGAGGGAGCCCAGCTGCACTGGAATGCAGAAGCCAGCCTAGGAACAAGGGCCTGCAAGCTTTGCTGTCCTGACGTGATGGAACTTCCTGAAGCAAACAAGCCCTGGAGATGAATATGAGCACATTATACGCTTCTCTGCCCCTGTTATTTCTCTGCCTAATTACACAATCTCTTTTGCCTGGTATCCATGTCCATCAGGCAGCTGCTGCCCTTTCAGGGCGCCCATCACAACAGCTCCCTCTTCCCAGAAGGCCTGGAAACTTTTGTTCTTTTTAAAAACAAGAGCTTAATAAACCTGTTTAGAAGCAGTTGGTGCCCCTAAAGCGATGCCCTAGTGAATTAAAGGATACCTTGAGGCAGCATAAAATGCAATCTAATTTTGTCAGTGACTCCATAGGCAAACTGCATAGAAGGGGGTGGTTCTTCTGTATTTGCCAAATGATTCCGGTTCAGTTACAGGGTTTTTTAAAAAATAGTAGTAGGTAGAGAAGTGTAAGAAAGGGACAGTTTCTTCTGCCTCATCCAGTGTATAATTTATAAATGCGGAAACACTGCGGAAAAAGCTTGACCAAAATGCAATTTACTTTAAGATGGAAGATTTTCCCCTTAATCCTAAAAGACGGTTTTTATTTACTTAATGGTGAAAGCATTCTCAGTGGAGAAGCCTTCTGAGTACATGTGCTCCAAGGTATTATTACTATTTCTTCACATATTCCAGGACTGAGCCCTGGCATTGAGAGCAGATTCCAGGCCTAAGCCTCCAACCCCCTGAGGGGGTCCATAGATGTCCCCTGTTCAAACTGTTATCCCCTATTCAAGCTGAAGAGGGCAACAGTAAAAGGTGTTCCTTTTCCTTTCCTTGAAAGGAATTTTTTCAAATGAAATATCACACATAATTGCTACACAGTGGACATTTCTGTGTAGAAAGTAGGATGAAACCCACACACATATGTGTGATGACTGTACCTGAAAATTTTCACTTATTGATTGTGTACTGGGAAAACCACTATGGCCCTCACCTTCCTAAGATGCTTACACACCAAATGTACCTTCAGGAAAAAGATAATGGCATATGCCATTCGCATATGTTGTAGTCTACATGTTTTGGGCTAATTCCATGTATAAGAATTAGTAATTCTTTCTCTGTCTCTCTCACACACACACATATACACTGTTAATCTTTCATCTGTGCAGAGCTGGATTATAGCCTCCTTTTCTCCTTGTGCTCAAGAGTGCATGAAGAGGCAGAGCTCCCCACTCCAAATGTTCTGCCTCAGTTAAAATGATGGATCATGTCGCCAAATGGTTTTACATAAAAGGGGCTTACAGTGGGTAAGAGTGGAATCTGTGCCAATACAGCCCCAGGAAGAAAACAGCTGAAAAACTAATGGAGCCCAAGACAAGCACATCTCAGCAAGCCCCAAAGGCTGCAGTTACCTGGGGAATGAGGAGCCAAAGCTAATCCCTCCCCCATCCAGGGAGCCTATTGATATGTAGAGTTTTTCTGAAAGGAAGATGCTCCTTGGAGCAGCCTCTGGCTGGGAAGCGGGTGGCTGGTTACTTTGGAATGCGAGTTTGTTTGGATGCTAAGAAGGAGATTTAATCAGGAGTTTCAATGGTCCTTTTCAGCATGGAAAGCTGGATTGGGAGGTGGCCCTTCATTGGCTATCTTTTGACCCCAGACAGAGCCAGATTTCTGTTGCACTGTCTTTGGCAAACTGGTGTGCCCCTTGTTTACTGGCATTTTATAATGCCCATTGCATCCCCTTGCCATCTCTCCTCTCTGAGCCATGGCCATGACACTATTCACGAGGATAACAAAGCTAATGGACGTGTTATTGGGGGGGGGGGGAAGAGGGTGTTTCTGCAGCTAACATGGAAGCAACCTGTGCTTCGGCTGGCTGGATGTTTCCTTTCCAAAGGTGGACCAATCTGCTCTTTAAGATGGATGTGTCATTGCTTGGTCTTTTGAACAGAGAGAGGAGCGTACACCACTTGGCTCCCCCAGCTGCTTCCTGATGTGACAGAGCCTCAGGGAAAGATTGTCCCACCTCCAGTTTACATGGGTTGAATACACACATTCAGCCCCTCTGCACATGCAACTGATTCATACATCCATTTTCAGAAGCCATAGGGACAGACAGGGTCTTAAGATTGTCAGATCCTTAAGACTATCAGATCAAAAATGTTAAGGAATACTCCGGAGTTGCTGCCTGGGACAGACTTTGATTATATTGAAGGGAAGTGTGAAGTAGGGAAACAAATTCCACATTCTTAAATCTCAGAGGGGGAGTTGTGTTAGCCTCCGGCAGCAAAAACAAACAGGAATCTTGTGGCACTGCAAAGACTAACAAATGTCAGCCTGGCAAGGTGGTTAGAGTAGGATCTAAGAGACCCATGTTCAAATTCCCACTCTGCCATGGAAGCTTCATGGGTGACTGTGGGTCAGTCGCTCTTTCAGTGCTATCTACCTCACGGGTTGTTGTTATAAGGATGAAATGGAGACTGTTGTAAGCAGAGGAGAAGAAAGAAAGAAAGAAAGAAAAGAAAGAAAGAAAGAAAGAAAGAAAGAAAGAAAGAAAGAAAGAAAGAAAGAAAGAAAGAAAGAAAGAAAGAAAGAGACAGACAGACAGACAGACAGGCATAGAGCTCCTTTTCAGATGCAATGAATGGATCCTCACTATGTAGTCATTTTATGAGGAAGGTTTACAAACAAGATGGTGGCTTTTAAAACCTCCCACATAAAATGACTACAGAGCGAGGGTTCATTCATTGTTTTCGCAAAAGTGGCCTCTATCCACAAAAGTTGTGTCTAAGGTGCCCTAACGCCCTGTTTACTCTTAAATTCCATGAGTAGTGCTGCAGATTAAAAGGGATTCTCCATTAAAATAAGGGACATATCAAAACAATACTTCCACTGTTGTTGTTTTTAAAGAGGCAGGGCTCATATCTCAAAGTCGCACCTTGAAGCTCTAGCCCCAATTGTGTTGTCTACTGTAGCTGTAGTCACTGAAAGGCATTCTGCACATGCTCCAAGACGTGTTATTGTTACAGGGCTGACCTCTGTAATTAACAAGATGTTCTGTACAGCAAGTCACACATTCTCCCAGCCATTATTCCGCATAGCCCAGAAATCTCTCCTGGAGGATTCCAAAGGGTCTTACAGAAGTTAGCTTTGCCCATGTTCAGCCATCTGAAGGAATTAACCATTTGCTTCCCAGGCACTGCAGCTCCTAATGAAGCCTAATGATTATATTTTATATTTACGTTGTTTATAGTCCACCTTTCTCACTGGGGCTCAAGGCAGATTACACAGAGTGAGACAATACAATCAACATGATGGCACATTCAGTAAACAAATAGGATTTGGGTTGTAGAACCAACAAGAAATCTAAAAAACACAACTGAAAAAAGTCCTAAGTGTTAACATGACACATTAAATGATGCAAGATTACACAGTAGGATCCAACAGCAAATCATAGACAGTAGTATAGACCACAGTCCCTATTAATTTGTCCAAGTAACTTTGTGAATCGTTTTGTACAGTGCCACCCTGTTGCCTGCGTAGACAAATCCTCCAGAATAGTTCAGCTTTGAATAATTTGCAGAAAGGCAGGAGAGTAGAAGCCTTCTTGACCTCCTCAGCAGACCAAGTGGGGGACACAATGGAGACAGCACATGTACGGGCAGTTGTTGATACTGCCCATTTGCAGGTTGGCAGCCAGTACTTTGAATTGAGCCTGTTAACTGATGGGCAGCCATGGAGTGACTGTAGAATTGGAGTAATATGCATACTCCCCCCCCCTTTTCTTTTTTCTTTTTTTTTTGCTGTCAAGTCACATCTGACTTATGGTGATCCCCTCGTGGGTTTTCAAGGCAACAGAGGTTCAGAGGTGGTTTGCCATTGCCTACCTCCATGTCACAGTCCTGGTATTCCTTGGAGGTCTCCCATCCAAATACTTGCCAGGGGTTGACCCTGCTCAGCTTCTGAGATCTGATGAGATCAGGCTAGCCTGGGCCATTCAGGTCAGGGCATGCTCCATCTAGCTCCTGCCAATAGCTAAGCTGCAGCATTCTGCACCAGCTGGAGTTTCCGAATTAATGTTGAGGGGTGACCAATGTCCAGTGCATTACAGTAGTCTAGTCTTGATGTCACCATGGCATGGATCCAGGTGGTCAGATCAAACCTATTGAGGTTTTTAGAGCTAGGCTGCGTTAGAAGAAAGCCCTTTTTTTGGCAGTGCATTATCTTGCTTCTCCAGCAATAATGTTGGGTCCACCTGAACCCTGAGGCTCTTAACTGAGTCAGCAAGTGTCAGCTGAATCCCATCAAAAATGGGGACCCTATTTTCCTTCAAGACCTCTGCCTTCCCAACCAGCATTACTTCTGTCTTTGCAGGATGTAGTTTCAGTTTGTTCCCTCCTAGCCATTTAACCACAGCAGACAGGCAGCAATGTAGGACCTCTATGGTATCACCAGGAGAATTTGGAGAAGGATATATATACCTGTGTACCATCTGCATATTGATGATAGCCAACCTCAAAACTATGAATGATTTGGCCTAAGGGCTTTACATAGAGACTGAAGAGCATGGGGAATAGGATTGCGCCCTGTGGGACCCCACAGGATAGGTCCGACACTGATGATAGCTGGTCTCCAATTCTTTGGCAATTCTTTGGGTCCAGTCCATGAGGAATGATCTGAACCAGTCCAGTGCACAACCCCTGATGCCTACTTCTGCCTCCAGGCATCTCAACAAGATGGCATGGTCCACTGTGTCAAAGGCAGCAGATAAATCCAGGAGAAGCAATAAGGAGGCCTGACCTCTGTCTACATTTAGATGGAGGCCAGAGCCATCTCTGTCCCATAGGTCCGCTTGAAACCAGAGTGAGAAGGGTCTAGGGCGGATGAGTTATTCAAGAAGACCTGGAGTTGGTCTGCTACTGCTCTCTCTATCACTTTGCCTAGAAGCCTAGATTAGAGACAGGGCGATAATTGGCTACATAATTAATGACATACTATGTGATGAGTCACCCCACTGAAAGTGCTTGAGCTTGCTGATACTCTTCCTACACTATTGGAAGATGCCTTACATGAAGGCAAAGTACATAATAATCACTTGATTATTCCCTTGCCTCTATCTCCAGTCATATATCCTGAGTTCCATTAGACCCAGGACCTTAAAAGGGGAGGGAAGGTGGCGTTCAGTGGAGTCTGGACATTATTAACATTCCTGAAGAAGGCGAAACTCCCGCAGAATCTGGCTGAATTCTTGTATCTCCAGCCGCTCAGCTAAGGATCACGCAGCAGTGAGTGCTGTGGTTAGAAAGCCCACTGGTGTGCAGAGCCCTGCTTTGTGATGACCTGGACGCGCCCTCTCCGTCCCCAGGCCTTTGCCATCCCCTTCTCATGATGAAATGGGAGGGGCCGTGGCTCAGTGGTAGAGCCTCTGCTTGGCATGCAGAAGGTCCCAGGTTCAATCCCCGGCATCTCCAGTTAAAGGGAGTAGGCAGGTAGGTGATGTGAAAGGCCCCTGCCTGAGACCCTGGAGAGCCGCTGCCGGTCGGAGTAGACAGTACTGACTTTGATGTGTTGGAAATTGGGCTCTCCCTAATGGTGTCACTTGCCTCCACACTCAAAGGGGGGGAACTGACCAGATAGCTAGATAGATGGGATTCAAAATATTGTTGAAGGCTTTCACGGTCAGAGTTCATTGGTTCTTGTAGGTTATCCGGGCTGTGTAAAAATACCAAGACCATGGTTACACAGCCCAGATAACCTACAAGAACCAAAGATAGATGGGAGTTTGTGAGCAGTTGCACCTCTCCCCTCATTGCCTGCCCTTTGATGTTTAGAGCTATAGTATCAGGGACAATATCCTCTTCTCTCTCTCTTCCCTTTCACCCTTCATCGAAGTAAGGTCTAGGAGCCGGGCACTCCGTGCATCCAGGCCTTCCCACCCCAAGATGGAGTGGAAGGCAGGTAACTTATTCTATATCTAAGGAACTAGCCAGATAGCTCAGGATAGGGGACCCTGTACATCCTTTCCTACCCAAAGTGCATTTCCACAATAAATGTATTTAGTTTGAATAGAGCAAACGACTGATGCTCCTTTTATTTGCACGCACGTGTCGCGTCTGCTGCTGCTAAGCTGAAGGCACTCTGCTAAATACCGGAAGATCCCCACGATAGAGATTCCAACTTGATGGGCCCAGGGTCTGAGTTAGTAGAAGGCAGCTTCGTGCCTTCCAATCTCGGCGCTTTCTCGCCCTCCCCTCCCCTCCCCTCCCCTCCCCTCCCCTCCATCCCCATCCCCATCCCCATCCCCACGGCGAGCTTCTCAGGAACAGGCCTTTAGGAAGCGGCGTCCAGTCCTTCCCCCCCCCCGCCCCGCGCGCGCCAAGGCGGCAGCCCCAGCAGAGAATGGGCTCGCCTTAATCCCCCTTGCCGGAGCTTCGGGGGAGAGAACTTAGCTAATGTGAGCGTGAAAAGGGCCGGACGCTGGCGGCGGAGAGGGAGGGGACGAGGGCAGGGCGGGGCGGGGCCCCCTCGGGCCCTCCCCCTCCGCCCCGGCTCTTTTCGCGGCCCATTGTTGGCTCCGAGGGTGGACCCCGAGCGCCTTGCCTACAAAGTCCCCGCGCCCTGGGGGCCGAGCCGACAGAAGGCGCTGGGAAGCTGCGCGCCGCCGGGCATCGCGACTCCCGGCCGGGGAGGGAGGCGGGGAGGGAGCAGGCGGGCAGGCAGGCGAGCGAGCGAGCGGGGGACGGGATCGCTCCTCCGGCCGCCGGAGCCGCGCTCGAGGGGGCCGGGGCGCCGCTCCTCTCCCCAGGCGGCTGCCCCCCCGAGGGATGGGGCGCCGGGGCCGCGCCCCGCAGCGAGGAGCGGCCGGGCGGCGCTGAAGAGGAGGAGGAGGAGGAGGTGAGGACGCCCCCGCGGGGCGGTCGGGGTTGGGGGGGCGGCCGGGCGGCCGGCGCTGGGCGCGGGCTGCCTTCTCCGCGGCGACCCGGGAGGCTCCCTGGGATGCGGCGGGGCGAAGAGGCGCCTTGCCGCGGCGGGCGAGGAGGAGGCGGACTTTGACCGGGAGGCTCTGTCGATCGGTGGCCAGGCGGCCCGGGCGCACGAAGCCCTTGGTCGCTCGGGTTAAAGATTAAGCTGCCCTCCGGAGCCCGGCCTGGGCCGGCCACAGCTCCACCCCGCCCCGCGTACAGCTCCATCCCCTGTAAACTTCCAGCGGGTACACCCGCTCCACCGAGGCAGCCCATCCGCGCCAGGCGAAGGAACACGCGCGCCCTTCGCGCACGCTGGCTCCTCTTCGGCGCCCCGCGGTTGTCCGGGGTCATCCGAAATCCTGTTTAATGAATAGGGTCCCAAGTCCCACCCGCCCACTGCGACCCCATGGATTTCAATGAACTCCATCCCGGTCTGCGTTTCTCTGGGCGGCATCCTGCCGTCTGTGCTGTGCAAGGGTAGATGTTCCTACGCACAGGGGGCCGAGGTAGTGTGCAAAGAGGCACGCCAGAGTCAGACTGAATCACCTTCCTCCAGGATTTCCCACCCTTTACACCAGGGGTTCTCAACAAGGGGGGAATTCCCCCCCCCCGGGGGATGTTAGGGTTGGGAATTGGGACCACTATTCAGCAATATATGCATATTATTTGGAATGCAGCTTTTGAGTTAGACTATCTTGGGAAGGGGGAATCATTCTGAACAATGGTGAAAGGGGGGAATGGAGCAAAAAAGGTTGAGAACCACTGCCTTACGCTATACCCAGACACCATCCTCCGTGTCTGGGTATAGCGTGGTCCGTGGTCAGAGCACACCCTGTTTTTGTATCTTCCTTCTGTGCCCTTCCTAGATCACCACCAGTGCACATGCGAAGGTCTATCTGGTTAAGATTTGAAAGATATGCAGGGCGTGAGGGGACTGAGCTGTGCTGCATTAGGGTGGGTGGACAGGAGTCCCAAAAGTCAGGGTTTCTGGGACTCCTCCAAGGGGGCTCCCTTGTTCAGGCAGGAGACCCTTAAGGGCATCTGCTGGACATTGGGTACAAAGGACTGGAATTTGGAATGACATCTCAACCCCATGAGTGCCTCAGCAGTTCCCCCAAAGACTAGCTGACGTTTAAAATGGACATTGCAGAGCTGTAGTAGAAAACCATGCGTATCCGAGAACTGAGTTTACTTTCATTCTAGTGGCTTGGAACATGGCTTGCTTGTATGTAATGAAGGACATCTTGCTGTATTGTTTCAATAAATACTTTGGAGTAAATGTGAAAAGAATCATTGCCGGCTCCCTGCTTCCAAAATGAATGTCCTGCCAGGACTAGAGGGCCAGGTGTCTCAAGAAGCTTCCCAGGATGAGAACTGTCCATATACATGAACACCGAGGACAAAGGACTCTTCTTTCCTTTCTTGCTCTAGGGTTTGAAGATTCGACCGAGAGCCCTGGGTGAGAAGAAGAGACAACAGAATGACATCCCTGTTGCGGGGCCTTCTTGGGTTCCAGATAATAGCAGCGCTGTCTATTTGGCCAGGTGCTTCTACAGAAGAGACCACAGAGCCAGGTGAGAGTCACTGCGGGAAAAGTGCTGCTCATGTTGGGGGGAGGAGATTAGCATTTTGATAGGGTGTGAGAAATGGGGCCCAGGCACTTAGGGTCTGCTACTACTTATAACTTGTAGGAGACTTTTAAACTGCAGTGCATTTTTGTTGATGCAAGAGAACTCTGCAATGTCGATCAGTTCTATTCACGCAGTTAAAGTGATTTGTTTCCCCCAAGGCCACATAATGAGTTTATGGCATAGGTGGGAGCTGACACGTCCCTGATCCAAGTCCAGTCCACAGTCTGCTGGCCTGCAGAGGTGCTGGATCATGGTAACATTAGCAGTGTAATGTGTTGTAAGCCTGATCTTCTCTAACCTGCTATGGTAATATCAGAGTGGGAAAACAACACATTCCCCATCCACCATGTGGATGTGCGAGGTCAGCATGAAAGTACAATTGGCCTTAAGGTTTGCAGCTGCCTAGCGGCCCCTTCCTTCTATCCCACACTTGTGGGAACACAGAGTGCCAGCATCTGGTGATGGCTATAGGGTAAAAAGTACAGTTTATAAGACTGTTCTTGCACTTGGGAGGGGTTTACTTTGTGTGTGATACAGAGAATGTGCACCTAGATGTTTGTGTTCTGCTCCAACATATAAGTTTCAAATAGGTGTTGTTTCATCATAAGGTAAAACTGGGATACAAATGTATTCTAAAGTGAAGATAAACAGAGACTTGAATTCGTAAAGATTGTCCCCAGAAAGGAGTTCTTCCATAACAACCAGTCTGTAGCAGCAATATTTTCTTGTGACCTGCTCATGTGTTGTGAGCATCTCTATTAGATCTGCCTCCTAGTTGTGATTTGATAACAGTTTACTTTTTGTGTGTGGGGGATCTCCACAATGGGATTAAATGTGCCTTGGTCAAGCAGGCCCATACCGATTTGCGTAAGAGTTTGTAATGTAGGGTGAGTGTAGCTTGCTTTGCCAAATTGGTCCAATTCAGTGTTTGCCACTATTTACCCTGCAGTAGCTCTAATTGTGGATCTATTGCTATGGAGCCAGACGCTGTGCAAACATATTGGAGACAGGGCTCCTGATTCTACCAGTTATTACAAAAACACTGTTGTAAATGCAAAGTGTGGGATTTGTAGAGTTGCTTAAATTTGGTTTTATAACTTGGCTCCATTGAATAACCTAGTTTACGAGTGCTGCTGAGTCTTTGGTGTAGTTCTGTACTTTTGGAACCCCCTGGAAGGGGTGAGGGTGAATGGGCAGTGCCAGGTGCTTGGCATCCTGCCTGACGCTTCAGAAAAGACAGTTACTCCCATAACTAGTCCATCCAGTGAACAAACGGGATGTTTATCATGTGTGCCAGCCAGCTGTTTCTGTACCCGTGTTGATTGTACTTTGCCCCCACCAACTACCCAGCTATTTATTTTATTGGGCTGAAGAAGCAGGCATTAGGGCAATTGTGGCTGATTGTGGCATTAGGGCAATTGCAGGCTTTAGGGCAATTGTGGTTTCTTGCAAACTCATTTGAGGTGGGGGATTGTGCATATTTCAGGGGAAAGGGAGGAAGTGAAGGTGAAGTTATGGGATGCTGTTCATGGCCTTAAATGTCTTAGGATTTAATTGGGCATCTTGACAATTGGTGTGCTTTGTAGCTGGCCTATGAGAACAGGGAATCTGATTTATGTCAAGAGCTATTGACACTTGATGGTTCTGGATAAAGCTGTCACAAATTGTCCATGTTGGCATTATAGATCTGTTCCTAGCCTACGTCACCTGGGAAAAGCCAGTGAAAGCTGGCAGCTGGGTTGGACATCTCCCCAGGTCCTAGAACTGGGAGACTCTTAGCCACCAGAACTGTCTTGTACCATTTGTTGCCAGATCTTATGGGTCTGAAAAGATAATAACTCTGTAATAAATTCAACTGGAATATCCTGAGTGTATCTTGGACGAGGGGTGGGGGGGGGTGGCAGCTCAGCGGTTAGGGCATTCAATTGTATCACTCTCGTTTTTGTTTAGAATGCAAATTGTGTTGTGGAGCAAAGCAGCCACTACTTGCTGTGTTAGCCGCTCAAGCTGCTAATCAAATGGGCTCCAATATCTATTTACAGCTCTCGTGGTGGTGGGGCTTCCTTTCCTTCCAATCAGAGTGGTTTTCTCAGACCCAAGCCATATTTGTCTAAAATCATTGAATTATCCTTGGCCATTACTTTTAAGTGTTTAAGAATTATTTGAAGTCTTCTGCTAGCTCCGCAAGGAATGCAGGAATACCTCCAGCTCTGATCTCGGTGGAGGGGGATCATGGTTGGAGAGTAGGAAAGAGCCAGGCTTGCATTGACCACATTCAGATTGCTGTCTCTGAGGCTTGGCAGTTTCCAAATAATCTAGTGCAGAAGGGAATGATGGAGAGGCTCACACACACACACACACACACACGCCAGAGGTGTTCCCCTTAGTATTCATCAGCTTGGAAGACTGGCACCACTAAAACTGTGCGTGGAGGACTTTATGACTTTGTTGGTTTGAGGGGGGAAAGGGGGAGTTGGCGAGGCTCCCACAACCCAGGCCGATGGTGGAGGAGGATGGGTCACCAAAGCAATTATAGTTCAAATCCAGGTTAGACAAACAGGGAGGCGGGAAATTGTGGAGTCAGCTGAGTGTGAAACCTATCACTCCCAATCATGCCATGGGGGGAGGGGGGAGGGGAAGGCCGGTGTGCTTAGGGGGAGCTGGCCAAGCTAAGCAGGAGAGATTCAAGTAAGAGGAACAGATCTGAATGGAAAGAGAGGGGATAAATGGTAGCATGGGTGAGGGGAAAAAGAGACTGTGATATTACTCTGCCTTCCCTTTGGGTCTTTCCGCGCGGCTCCACTTTTTCGCCAGCAACAATGATAGGGGCTCCTTATCTCATTCCCTTCCTTCCCTTCCCCCGCCCCAACCTGTGGAGGCAGAGCTGGAGCTAATAACAGAGCCCTCCGCTGAAAGGGGCCTGGCCCCTATTGTAAGCCAGGGGCAAGGAGAGCACGGGAAAGGAGCAGTGTGGCTGGGACGATGGGGGCTGGGGGAAGGGCAGCGGTCATGGGGCTTCCTGACATGTTCATTTTGGAATCTGTCAAAACAGTCACTCTCGACTGAGAGGGTGACCACTCAATTGAAGGCCCCCACAGAGAGGCCGGGGAGGGGGGGGGGAGGGAGCCGAGCAGAGAAGTCATGCTTCACTGTCCGTGGGGATCCTTTCTCCTGTCCAAGACTGGCAGCCGAGGGGCTTTGATGACATCATTGCCCCATAGAACAAGAGGCAAAGGCAGGAATCCAGGACAAAGGGGCTTGTGAACAGAGCTCCGAGGATCACAAGGCGGGGGTGGGTGGGGGGGAGATTCTGTGACTGCACTCTTCCTCGACCTGTAGTCCCTACTGTTAATGATTCCTTGGTATGACTTCAAATCCCCAGCCTTCTCTTCTTTCCTTATCATTTTCTCTGTTAAATTTGCTGCTCCGGTGCTATTTTGGATGCTACAGTCAAAACAAAAGAAATCCAGCAAGCGTTGGGACCTAAATATACCCCTTCCTGATACTACTTCCTCCTCCATGCAAATGTCCTCCATCTGCCTGTGAAGTCTCCACACAATCAATTACCTGATATCTCATATATACCCAGTCACTCTGATCCCAAAACCTGAGGGAGGGAAATGTTTCCAGATTAACCTAAAACTCTTCATGGATATTTCTTCCCTCCCAGTTTTTCTCTTCGCAAAGTGCCCCAAACTGGAGCGTTTTCCCATAAAATCATCACTTTGGCCTGAGGAAGCCGTGTCCATATGAACAAAGATATTTTTCCGTTCTCCACATTATTCCTTCACATAAACCTTTTTTTCTCCCATCTGCTTTTCTTTCCATATTATCGTTCTGCTAAATTTGCTACTCTGGGACTATTTTGGATGCTGCAGAGTTGAAATGTAAAACTTCTGTAAAATGTAAAGTCACAGAAGAAAAGAACATCTCTTCCCTCTCCCTTTGGGAACCAAAGTTTGGGGGGAAATTTGCAGTATTTGCTGTTTTATTTTCTTCTTGGCTAAATGTATTTATTATTTAAAACATGAAATATGTTCCATACATCTTATACTTTTCATTGTATTATTTAATCAGCATATAAAAATGGTAATATTTATTAATTGCCTTTGTTTTATTAAAACAGCTTTCAGAAATGTACCGTGCTAGAAGCGGAGTTGCAAACTCCCATGCCCTCAGGACCAAAAGTGCCTAATGGCATGATTCTGTGCATGCTTGCTTTGAAATAGGTCCCACAGATCATCGTGAGGCTTGCTTCTGAATAAGCGTGCATGGGTTCAAACTGTGAATTGGGAAAGTAGGGGTGAAAAAATAAACAGTCAAAAATAGAAAATCAACACTGTAATAAACAGAAGGTTTATTATCTGGGGTACTGATAACTTCAGACGCTTAGTCACATCTTAGGATACAGTTGAAAAGTTCAAGTATTATTTCATTAATGTCATGCTGTAATCCTGTGTATATTTTAAGCCCTGTGGAATTCACTGGGATGTGTTTCTGGTTAAAGACGAACAGGGTTGGGTCACAAAAGTAAATGTAGACTGATAAAGAGCCATTTTTACGTATTGGTTAAATGCATATCTCAAGCCATCCCAATTAATAAATCTTTGAAAATATTAGCATAAACCAAGTTCATGCCAGACATGATATGGGAAAGTTGTGATTGGATAATACATTGTTTTAAATTAATGTTAAAAAGCAGCCATAAAATGGGGATCTGGACTGGGGAAGTACTGTAGGTAGAGGCTTAACCCTTTGCCCCATGCCATTGTCCTGTACAAAATTGCCCTTCCCCAGTTTTTACTGGCCCTGATAACATGGGGAAAAGAAAGATATAATATATGGATACTTCCCTCCTTACTAAGGTTAGCAGCAGCCCTGACCTGGATGGCCCAGGCTAGCCTGATCTTGTCAGACCTCAGAAGCTAAGCAGGGTCAGCCCTGGTTAATATTTGGATGAGAGACCACCACGGAATACCAGGGTTGATATGCAGAGGAAGGCACTGGCAAACCACCTCTGTTAGTCTCTTGCCATGAAAACCCCGAAAGGGGTCGCCATAAGTCGGCTGCGACTTGACGGCACTTTACACACACAAGGTTAGCAGCAGCTGGGGGGTTTCTATCCCCTGCAGACCCCAAGAACTTCTCCCCCCCCCCATTTGCTATGCCCCCAATCCAAACTGCACTCCCCTGTGGCTGTTTTTAAAAGCATCAAACGATATCAGGTGATTAATCTCAGACCTCTTCCAGATTGTTAAATTCAGCCCTCAGGGTCTGAAAAAGCCACAGTTTTTGATTATTAACTTATTACTTTGTAATAAGTTATGGACTTCAGAAAATGAAAAATTTGCACAAACTGAAACAAGCCCCCCCCCCCCACTCTTTCCACATGTTAACTAGTACTATGATTTTGTATATTTCCAAAGATTCGTCAATTGCTCTCAGGATGCAGATGATGGAAGAGTCTGAGGGATCTGAGAAACAGGGCTGTGTTGTCTTGCTCCTGTGCTGCAGAAATACAAAGGCTGGCAGGTCCCCAGATTGCTCTTTTTTAGCCTATGCCTGAAGATGTTCTGTATTCAGCAGCATCTGAGATTACTTTTTCAACATTATTCTAAGAGGGATGGCTGTTTAGTAATTTAGTCAAATGCAGTAGCAATACTATTGCTACTAATAATGCTACCTTTGAACATGAAACTAAGACACTTTCAGCAGTGTGACAAGATATGTTTACCAAATTTCTTTGAAAAGTATTTTGTTCATTGTTTTGTTTTGTTCATCGGTTTCCCAAAAAGTTTCTAATTCTTCCATTTCAGGCCTTTTTTTGGGGGGGGGGGAATCAATTTTTGCCCTAGGTCTTTTTATCTGTACTCTAGAGCAAATTGTGGGCTGGGTGAAATAAACTGAAAGAGCACAAACATTTCTGAAGTGGGATGTTCATTTGGGCTTTGCCCACTATGAGGACAAGGATCCCTACAAGCAGACTCTCATTTGAGTTGGGACCTTTCCAAGGGCACTTCTTCAATGCTGGGAGCTCAGGCTGAGAACTACTCGAATAACACAAAGAACATATCAGGAATGATTTTTTCCCCCTTCCACTGCATAACCACAACCCCTTTCCAAACACTTGGAAAAAGAAGACAAAGTTTCCAGCAGTGGATTCAGAGTCCAAGCAAATTTGCATTCTTGTATTTGCTTTTTTAACACCATAATTGCTCATGTGCTTGAGTGGACACAATTGGTAGCTGATTGTTCTGAGTCACAAAAGAATCCGATGCCACCATCATCCTCATTTACCAGTCTCCAATGTGCCACTCTCATCCACTTCAGTAGTCGCAGGGGAAATTCCTGCCACTTAAGCCCTCACTCAGTCATGCCCTGGTGATCCAGAGAGAGAGAGAGTTATGCAGACTGATGTCCAGTTATATTCTTTGGGATCTACCTGGGTAAAGGAATCCCTGTGTTGTAGTTGGTGCCCCCAGTGTTTGTCTTATGGAGGTTGTACACTGTTGTTATAGCCGCTAAAGTAAGCTCACTTTGTCATTGCACTGACTGTACCCTCTCTGTGCTGGACAGAAATGTTTGAGAGCCACATGCTGGTGGCAGAGGAAGAGCACTTGCTGCTGGACCCAGGGAGTCTGCTGAAGCTCTACTGCAGTGCCAATCACAGCCTCGTAATCACATGGTACAAAGAAGCCAAGCAGCTTCTCCCAGGTGGGCGCATCCACATGCGGCAGGGCATGCTGGAGATTGCCGATGTCACCTATGAAGATTCGGGGCTGTATTTATGCCGGACGCGGAGCACTGGCGAGAGCCTGCGCAACTTTACCATCTCTGTTGTGGGTAAGGGCAAGGAAAGTGAAGGATCTTAGTGCTCCTACTTCTGTTTACTCACCATTACATCCTTACTTTCACGGTACCCTTTGCTGAAAGCAGCAAGGATGGCCAGGGTTTGGAGCCCCCCCCCCCAATAAGCCAACATCACCTGCATAATAACCTTTCATGTGAGATGCTAGGGCTGCAGTAACTAACAGTCTCCTTCCTCTGCTTCTCCCTCATCTCTGATCAAACTCCTGATGGTCTTTTGCTTGCTTATGTACAATGTGCTAGCCATGGACTTCCATGACAGTGTTCATTCCATGCCCTTTGCTGTACTACAAAGACTCACCTTGTGCGCTATTGGTTTCAGATTCATTGGCATCCGGTGATGATGATGAAGACAGCGATGGGGACAGTGCCCATGTGGATTCAAATGAGGAGCCAGTGCACACCCGGCGAGGTCAGTACTTAGCTTCTGTGTTCGGCAGCAGTGCTGGGACAGGAGATAAGGGATGTTTGATGCTGTTATACAGAACAGTTGAACATCTTCCCTGCTTACCTCTCAGCCTTCTTCTCTGCAGAAATTCAGATAGGTCCAATAAAGCTTGATACCAAATATCTCCAGGCTAGTAACAGAATTCTGCCAGAGTTGGTCCTGGCAAGCATTCACCTCTGCTGGGGTTCTGAGGTTGCCTGGCAGAGCGGTTATGAAAGCTGTACCAGTCTATGCCATAATGCATTGTACCCTATTCCTAGCTGCCAAAGTGGCTCTCAGTTTTTGCTTGAAATATTGGCACTCCATTTGTTTGAGACTAGTCCAAGTGCCTTCACCAGTTTACCTTTAAGGCCCTGAGGCTTTATTAAAATTTGGGACTGATCATGTAATGTTGTCTTCAGCACCTTATTGGACACACCCTCATCGAATGGACAAGAAGCTGTATGCAGTCCCAGCAGGAAATACAGTCAAGTTCCGCTGCCCAGCCTCAGGAAGTCCTAATCCTACGATTCGCTGGCTGAAGAATGGTCGGGAATTCAGAGGGGAGCACCGTATTGGTGGGATCCGAGTAAGAACACAGATACTTTGGTCTTTTTCACATCACTCTCTCCCATTTCATCTACCTAACTGAAACTATAGCTGGTTTTTGGACTAAGTCAAATGAGCCAGGATTTGTGTGGGGGTTGGCGAGAATATGCCCTGTAAAACTGTTTAGAGAGGAGGCAGACCCAATTACTACAGAAACTAGTTGTGAACTTGACTGACCCAAGTGTTACCTCGATTGCTTCAGTCTTTGTGTGTGTGTTGTGGTGGTTCAGCAACCAGAAGCAACCTCACAGGTCCCCAGATGTGCTATGACCTGTGGGCACTTTTGAAATTTTGAGGAATGGTACTGGGCACCACTAAAAATGGCTCCCATGGAGGAAGCCACCACAAAATATGGGGAGTTTCCAAGCCAAGCATCCTCTTACAGTGCAGGCAGCCATTTTGGGGAGGAGCTGTGGCTCAGTGGTAGAGCATCTGCTTGGCATGCAGAAGGTCCCAGATTCAATCCCTGGCATCTCCAGTTAAAAAGATCAGGTAGCAGGAGATGTGAAAGACCTCTGCCTGAGACCCTGGAGATACTTTGGCCACCAGTCTGAGTAGACACTACTGACCTTGATGGGCAGATGGTCTCATTCAGTATAAGACATAGGAAAGGCCATGCTGGATCAGACCAAGGTCCATCAGATCCAGCAGTCTGTTCACACAGTGACCAACCAGGTGCCTCTAGGAAGCCCACAAACAAGACAACTGCAGCAGCATTATCCTGCCTGTGTTCCACAGCACCTAATATAATAGGCATGCTCTTCTGATCCTGGGAAGAATAGGTATGCATCATGACCAGTATCCATTTTTACTAATAGCCATGAATACCCCTCTCCTCCATGAACACCCCTCTCCTTCATGAACATGTCCAGACCCCTCTTAAAGCCTTCCAAGTTGGCAGCCATCACCACATCCTGGGGCAGGGAGTTCCACAATTTAACTATGCATTGTGTGAAGAACTATGCATTGTGTGAAGGCAGCTTCATATGTGTGAATGGGTGACTCTTGTAGACCCAAAGGTGGTGCCTCCAATTAGATAGCAGAAAACAAGGACTGTCTGTATACACTGGGGCAGAAAACAAGGACTGTCTGTTTACACTGGGGAAGAAACAAGTGGGCACAAGAAAACATATTGGTGGGCACCACGACAGCCACAGGCACCACACTGGGGATCTCTGGCTAAATGACTGCTTTATTTGCTGCTGATGTTGACCTCATTTGTCCTGTTTATGTTTCCAAAACTTGGGATAACAAAAAGCTGTAGTGCATGAAAGAAAGAGCATCCATTGTATGAGCAGTCATGTGCTGGAAGAATGGCTTCAAAATGTTACACCTACTCACCTTAGCTTGTGGCCACTTCCCTTTCCCCAGCTGCGGCATCAGCACTGGAGCTTAGTCATGGAGAGTGTGGTACCTTCCGACCGAGGCAACTACACTTGTCTGGTGGAGAACAAGTTTGGCAGCATCCGCTTCAGCTATTTTCTGGATGTCCTAGGTGAGATCATCTCCCCCACAGAAGATGGACCGTATAAAAACTAACAGCAACAAAGGACAAGCATTGTGCGCCCATCCTAAGGAAGCCTGGAAAGTACTTCACTGATCTAAGTTTGTGTGGGAGACCAGAGCCCACTCCTAGCCTGTCAGCCATCCAGATTCTTGTGGGAAGAACTGGGCTCACCATCCTGACTTCAAATACTCTAGAGAGAAGAAAAATGCCCTAAACCTTCTACCAACTTCAAAGGAAGCTGGTGATCTCCTAGGCTATAAAGTCAGATGAAATTAATTAACCCCTGCCTGGATCTCTAGGCCTTGCTTTAAGCTTTTGCTCCCTTATCTCTCAGCCCCTCATTATCTGTCTTCTCTGAGCTTACTTGTAATCACCGGAAAGAGGCCCTGGAGCCAGCACTGGGTAGGAGTTGAGTCTGCGGCACCAAGTAATATCAGAAGCGCAGCCTCGTCTGCTGGCGAAAGAAGAGATGGGGAAGGCATAAAGATCCCCTTAGCCACAAGACAGAAACATATATATTGCTGCAGTGAGAATATTTGAAAGGAAAGCTCTGCTGTTAGATAAGGGGGAGGAACACCACCTCAAAGAGACAGTTGACTGTGCCTCTTTATTCCCAGCCCGCTACTTTATCATGACCAGCTTTGTGTTTACTGATTTATGCACTGTAGGGTGCCCCTCTGGGTCATCTGGCAGACTTTGGCTGTATTGGATAACACTTTCCCTCTCTGTCCTTTTCAGAGAGATCTCCGCACAGGCCAATCCTGCAAGCAGGGCTCCCTGCGAACACCACAGCAGTGGTCGGCAGCGACGTGGAGTTCTTTTGCAAAGTGTACAGCGATGCCCAGCCCCACATACAGTGGCTGAAACACATTGAAGTGAATGGCAGCAGCTATGGCCCTGACGGAATCCCCTACGTTCAAGTGCTTAAGGTAACTGGCCCTGGAAACTGGGATGGAAAATGGTAGAGCTTGTAGTGACGCTTATAAGTGTATAGAACTGACATGGCTTCTAACAATAGAAACAGCCCTGAGCAATTTAGACACCATCAACTAATTTTCCTAAAAGGCTGCTTTGAGAAATGAATGAGGAGTGTGGGCCAGTGCCTCAGACTTCTATAAATGTCTCTTGCTATGAGTGCTACTTTGTCAATACCTCCTTCACCTCCAGATTAGCAATGGGATGGAGGTGCAGGTGAGACCTTTCAGTAGGCCAGATTTGGTCCAGGATCTTCCAGTTGCTGGCTCCTTAATCTGGGAAGGCTGGGATACAAACACATCTATTTCCAGTATTAGGAGTTGCACCTTTTACATTGTGTGCCTCTACAATAATTTTCAAACAGTAGGCTCCTCTTACATTGAGGGTTAAAAGAGTGGCTGCTGTGTCAATCACAATGAAAGAGAGACAGGATCTGAAAAGGTTTGAGGTGATACCGTCACTTGTACCAACTGAGTTGGTAGAGAAATGCAAAGAAATGCACCTTGTATGGCAGAGAAACTGCATGATCCATCACAACTGTATCCGTATAGCTTCATTGTATCTTGAAGCTTCTTACAGGATATTTGAGAAGCAATGGAATCTTGCAAAAGCAATAGTGCACTGAACTAGTGTAATCTCAGTGGAGAGGTGGGTATGTGAGCCTTCGTAAGCAAAGAGAAGCACCAGACCTGACATATATTGGCAGCAAAGAGAAAGCTGGGTAACTCTTGTGTCATCTAGAGCTAATGCTTACCTCTCTCTTATCTCTCTCCATTTGTCCTGGCAGACAGCAGATATTAACAGCTCAGAGGTGGAAGTGCTGTACTTGCGCAATGTCTCCATGGAAGATGCTGGTGAATACACATGCCTGGCAGGGAATTCTATTGGCTTGTCCTACCAGTCAGCCTGGCTTACTGTGCTGCCAGGTGAGGAAGGGCAGAGGATCCCTAGGGGACAACTGAAGATGGGGTCGGGGCAAGAAAAGATGAATGGTTGCAGAATATCCCTTCATAGGGTCATACCCAGACACATCTCCTATCAGTAGATAGTTGAACAACAACAAAAACCTCTGTCCTCCTGTGCATGTCCTTAAGTTTAAAAGAAATCAATGGGATGAGTTTCTAGAGGTGACAGATCACTAAAAATATTTGGAAGGAAGTGGGGGTCCAGTTATCCATTACTTTCTGGGGCATGACAAAATCCTTTACTGGACATGATAAAATCCTGTTAGATTGTTTCATGGATGTATGCAATGAAGATTCTGTATTAAAATACGAACAAATTAATTGTAAAAATGAGTGCAAATATGGCACTGTTCTAGCAAAGCCTCCACAATAATAAAGAATAAAATCTTAAGGTGACTGAAGAAATTGAGGAAAGGAATTTTGTCACGGCTTTATTGGATATTAAAAAGATACGTTGTGTCTTTGTAAAGCTAAAGAATTTCTGTTCGGTAAAGGCCCTACGGCTTCTGTCTGCATTCACTGAAAGCAAGATTGCCTTAGAATAGCTATGCTACACCGTCTCACTCCTTGGAAGCCAAGATATATGTCAATGATCATCACCGGCCCCATTGTTTTGTAAAGGGAGATTTTCTGTGCATATAATAGGGCTGTCCAAGAGCAAAACAATTTTAGAAAATAATATTCAAGTTAACAAAGGAAACTATGGACATTATATTTCCATAGGATGAGTGTTTAATAAACTGTATGAAAGACAATGTGTCAAATACCAGATAGTGGTTCTGAATTTGCTGGTCTCTGCCAGGATTGCATTTGCAAGACACTGGAAAACCAGCATTAAAACTTCTAAATATAAAGGATCCCTAAGATGAAACATTCCAAATGGTAAAATTGGAAAGCAGCAATCAGTCCAAAATTATTGTAGAAGGGTAACTTTTATGGCGCAGAGGCGTTGGTTTTAAGATGTACTACTACTGAAAGGAGTTGGGGCAGATAAATTATCAGCAATACTTGTGTCTAACTTGGATACTGAAACAACTTACGAAGTTGCGTGTATCTTGATTTGCTTCATCTTGTTAAATGACTGCATAATTATTCCAGTAACACTTTGAGAAAAAGAAAATGTGCGCAGTCCAGCCAAAGATGAGCAATGTTCAGCCCCATTTATATCAACTGAAGCGATTGAAGGATATGCTCAGCTCTCACATTGACATTAGTGTGAATGTCAGAGCACTTACTTTTGGCTAAATTGGGCAAGTGGCAGCCTCTGCAGGAGCTGGACCACCATGTGCAACTGTGCTCTTTGGCCGTGCCTTAGTCATTTTGGCCTGGTTGCAGCAGCTGCCCTTGCTGTCAGCCACAGTCAAGGCTAGTTTAGCCCTGGAGCATATGCTAATTGGGAATTCATTCACTGATTGCAGAAGAAGAGCTGGTGCAAGAGGTGAACGCGCCTGATGTCAAGTACACAGATATCATTATCTACACTTCAGGATCTTTGGCCATCGCTATGGCTGTCGTCATCATTGTCCTCTGCCGGTTGCAAACCCAGCCAAGGAAGCAGCCCTTGGAGCCCATGGCAGTACACAAGCTCTCCAAATTCCCTCTCATCCGGCAGGTATGCAGCCTCACATGAAGCTCCCTTTACTGAATCAGACCCTTGGTCTAGCAAAGTCATTATAGTCTACTCAGACCGGCAGCTGCTCTCCAGGGTCTCAAGCAGGGGTCTTTCACATCACCTATCTGCCTACTCCCTTTAACTGGAGATGCCGGGGTTTGAACCTGGGACCTTCTGCGTGCCAAGCAGATGTTCTACCACTGAGCCACAGCCCTTCCCTTAAGCTGGGACAGAATGATCAGGGTGTTGTCACTGCAGTGGTTTTCTAGAGCCCACAATCTTTGGTAAAGTGTTATCTGCATGCTCTGAACAGGAATCAGTGGAGGACAGTGAGATGCCCAAATATGTAGACGGCATCTACACCAATACCCTATTTGTGAGCTTCCACGACAGCTAGTTTGAGGCAGAATCCAGAACTAGATAGACTTTGGTCTGATCCAGCATGTGCATTTTTAAGCATGCATGCTCTGCCTTATCATCTGAGACTCCTCTGGGGTGTAGTACATTGCATGTTGTTAACCTGAGTCACATATAGCCCTGCTGAGAAGAAGAGTGGTGTTTCCAGGCTAATCTAATGAGTACTTGTGCTGCTTCCACAGTTCTCATTGGAATCAAGCTCCTCAGGCAAGTCTACCACATCACTCATGCGTGTCACCCGCCTCTCGTCAAGCTGCACACCCATGCTGGCTGGGGTCATGGAAGTGGAGCTGCCACTTGACTCAAAGTGGGAATTTCCACGAGACAGGTAATTCTGTGAAGTGGAGTGTGTGTGTTGTATATATGTGTGTCTCTGCAGAGGATGCTAGCTTGGATCACATAGCCTGATGTAAATTGGTGTTTGTCTCCTCAAAATTCTATGTCAAGGTGTTCATATACTCGACATTCAACAGGTGGTTCCCACTGGTGATGGTGCTGCTAAGTCTCCATACACATAAATGTCTTTAGGCTTATGCCAGCCCACAGTCATATGAAGGAAATTGTAAAGGTCCCCTGTGCAAGCACCGGGTCATTCCTGATCCATGGGGTGACGTCACATCCCGACATTTCCTAGGTAGACTTTGTTTACGGGGTGGTTTGCCAGTGCCTTCCCCAGGCATCTTCCCTTTACCCCCAGCAAGCTGGGTACTCATTTTACCGACCTTGGAAGGATGGAAGGCTGAGTGAACCTTGAGCCGGCTACCTGAAACCAACTTCCATGGGGATCGAACTCAGGTCGTGAGCAGAGCTTCGACTGCAGTACTGCAGCTTACCACTCTGCGCCACGGGGCTCCTATACATATGAAAGTAGTAGCATGTAAACCAGAAATGCACTGTACTTGTCTTACACATGACCATAGTAATTCCTAGCAATATGACAGCTCCTAAAGGCTGTAATCACATGTGCTTTGGTTTTACATGCTACTCCCGCCAAGCAAATGAGAACAAGCACAAGCTCGAGAATACCCATGTGTGGGAAATCTAGGTGTACAGCCACATGTGTGAACTAGATATAAATGTTTGTCCTTCCCTTCCTCTACTCCTGGTTTGCTATACATTCTACTCTAGAGTGAGCAGGGTATGAGACCTTTGGTGACATTTTCCTCAAAGTACAACCAAGTGGAGTCCAAGGCTTCTTTAGCTCTGTGATCTAATAGTTAAGAGACTGGTCTGATACTAGAAAACTTGGGGTTTATCCTTTTGCATTTCACAGCCAAGTATATTGAGCTCTCCTTGCCAAATGCCTCAGTTCCTATGATTTGGGAACATCCCCTAAACTGGCTGCTTTTCTTCTTTTCCCTTAGGTTGGTGCTGGGCAAGCCACTAGGTGAAGGTTGTTTTGGGCAAGTGGTGAGAGCAGAGGCTTATGGGATTGATCAGGAACGGCCAGAACGTCCCATCACTGTTGCCGTCAAGATGCTCAAAGGTAACTTGTGGCTTGCGGGGCTACAACAGACTGTCTCATTGGGGTCTTCTACACCCGAGACTGGATCATGTTTCACCTTGCCCTCACCTTGGGGGACATAACAGCCCTTTTCCTGTGTTTCACCAGATAATGCTACTGACAAGGACTTGGCTGATCTCATCTCAGAAATGGAAATGATGAAACTCATGGACCAGCACAAGAATATAATCAACCTGCTGGGTGTCTGTACCCAGGATGGTGAGTGGTTGCAGTGTCTAACTGGGAGGCAGAGATTGTTGTGTGCTGGATCAAGGAATCAGGAGAGGCTGGGCCCACTGTGGGACAACCTAACTAAGAAAGCAGAGGTCCTGTGAGGGGATGCTGTAATTGAAGCATGAAGCACTGGCACTCTTTGAGTGGGGAACAGACAGTATTTGGAGTTCTAGAGGATGAGACAGAGAGTCACTTTCAGCCTACAATTGCAGGGCCTCTCTATGTGATTGTGGAATTCGCTGCCAAGGGGAACTTACGGGAATACCTGCGTGCTCGTCGCCCTCCCACACCTGATTACACCTTTGATGTTACCAAAATGCCTGAAGAACAGCTGTCCTTCAAAGATTTGGTCTCTTGTGTCTATCAGGTGGCACGTGGCATGGAGTACCTGGAATCTAAGCGGGTAAGAGCAGCTTCATTGTGCAACTGCACTGCCATATGTATTAGGACCTTTGTCTTGTCTCTACATCCAGAAACATTTGCCTCCTTGGCTTCCATGGTTTGGCCTTAGTAGGGTGTTTCCTTCACTTAAGCAGAGGTGAATGATGCCCAGTAGCCATGTTCCATCTTGGTAGTTTGATAGTGCTCTTCAGGGCCTAATATAAGGTTGTAGGCCAGGAGTTGGTATATTTTCGGCTCTTACACATTTTCCTAGTATCTCAAGCAGGGTCTTTGCTCTTCAGTGTGAATTTCAGGTGTGTTCTAGTATTGACTGAGGGTAGAATGGAAGGTTAAAAGTACCAGACTTGGACAGCCTTAGCAAGATGAAGCAGAGAGAATGGCTGAAGGGTATTGGAGAGGTATGGGGAAACTCATACATACATACTTACAGTTGTTCGAACAATGACATATTCTCCCTGGACGTGTCTGGTGCTGGCTCCAGAATGTTTGCCAAGTTCTCAAAGAGAATTCATCTTCTTCTTTTTTATCTCTCTAAAGTGCATTCACCGGGACCTGGCTGCTCGCAATGTACTTGTCACTGAAGAGACTGTCATGAAAATTGCTGATTTTGGCTTGGCCCGTGGTGTTCATGACATAGACTACTACAAGAAAACAAGCAATGTAAGTAAAAGGCAATTGAGGGTCATGGGGAGGAAAGTCCTGGAGCTGGTATGATTCTTAAGAAATCTACAGCGTTATAGGCTAAGAAAGAGGAAGAGACTAGTATTGGCAATTAGAGATATGGACAGTTAAGGAGTGTGGAATACATTAGGGTTCTGGGTATATACATGTATACGAGCTATGTGTATAAAAGAAAATTCTTTTAAGTTTGGAGAAAGGGAATTTTTATTAACCTCTACTTTCAAAAGTCATATAGAAATCAGAATTTCAGAACTAGTACAGGAGAAAATTAGCATTATCTTGACTGTTCAGTGGTTGGCGAGGGGTTGGAACTTGAAGAGGAAGCAGCATCTTGGGGAAGCAGCCTTGAGCTGAAGGCTTTTCGTTTTTGCTTGCAGGGCCGCCTGCCTGTAAAGTGGATGGCACCAGAGGCCCTGTTTGACAGAGTGTACACGCACCAGAGTGATGTGTAAGTGTGATTCAGTGAGATATGGATAAGGGCTCCCACGATAAAACAGGCCTTAACAGTTATGCCCTGCCAAACTGCTGAGTGTTGTAAGCCACTGTGTGCATATCTCTTTGACTTCTAACAAACATACTGGTATGTAGAAAACAATTAACCCTATATGCCAGTTTCCTAGCAGCTTTGGTGAGCATTCCATAATTTGCATGGAAAGCCACTGTACTATGGCTCCTCCTCCCATCCTATGCCAGGTGTCACAGACTATAGAGTAACTTTCCCCCTATAAACTGGTCCAACATCGTGAAGAGTGCCTAGCGCATTTATGGTTAGTCCGTTCAACATCCCAATGTCCATGTATATGGCCACAAATTCAGTCTTAGTGAGATGTGCTGCCCCATCACTGGCCTGTGGCTTAGGTTAATCTCAGGATATATTCATGCTGTGGTTATTGCTGACTTTCTTAACCCTCACCACACACCCAATTATGCTTTAAGGTGGTCTTTTGGAATTTTGATGTGGGAGATCTTCACCTTGGGAGGTTCCCCATATCCAGGCATCCCAGTGGAAGAGCTCTTCAAACTTCTGAGAGAAGGTCACCGCATGGACAAGCCCTCCAACTGTACCCATGAATTGTAAGCATCTTCAGGTGTTTCCTACCCACTTAACTAGGATGTGGAAGGCAGAAGTCTAAAGGCTTTCTCACCTTTGCTCTAATAGGTACATGATGATGAGGGAATGCTGGCATGCTGTCCCTTCTCAGAGGCCCACCTTTAAGCAACTGGTGGAAGGACTGGACAAGGTCCTAGCTGCTGTCTCTGAAGAGGTAGGTTCAAATCACTAGGAAGTGATGAGAACACAATGGTTGGGAGGGGGGAACTGCAGCAAAGATCCAGTTATTTGCAACAGGTGGTAGTGATTTTTAGGGATTTTTAGGTAGGCCATCTCCAATGAAGGCTAAAAGTGACCCTTTCTCTCTGTTTTCAGTATCTGGACCTGTCAATGCCATTTGAACAGTATTCACCCTCCTGCGAGGACACAACCAGCACCTGTTCTTCTGATGATTCTGTCTTCACCCATGACCCACTGCCTATCACCCCCTGTCTCTTCCCCTATCATAATGTGAGGACATGAGGAGAAGTAGGCCATGGACCCCAGGGAAAGTGTCTGTTCTGTTCCTAGAGGATTACAGTGCTTGGGAACAGAAGTTCTCGCATTGTCCCTGGTGGAAGGAAGAATGATCTGGGAGCTGCGTCAGCAAAGCCTGAGAATCTGCATCGAAAGCTTCTGGAGCCTGCTGGACATATGCTACCAAAAGTGCCCTAATGAGGACTGGAGTCTTTCCTTGTAAACTCGTGCTGGTGCTTTCAAACCCTAAAATCTCAGGTTCCCACCAGGCTATTACTCTAGCTGAGCCTTGGCTGCTGCCAGCTGGCTGGGGAGAAGCGGTACCAGAAAAGCAGGGAGAAACCTAGCCCAAGAGAAGAGCACTCACTACGTGCCTGGAACCCCACCAGACCCTTGGGACCATCTCCCCAGCCATGGAGCACCCTGCTTGTTTGTTTGATGCTATCCCCAATTTAATAATATTTTTTTATAAAATCTCATTGGCAGGAGCCAGCCAGCTTTCTCAGGCCACCCGTACTCAGCTGGATGACATCTTGCACAGGGCATGAACGTTCCCTTCTGGCTCCTGCTGCTCCCTGTACATACCCCTAGAGATAAATATTTATGTACATATCATTTCTAATGCACATGAATTATCCACACCCATAAATTATTTTTTGGAATAGAGCCTCTGACTGGAGGTTTCTTTGTTCTTAGGAACGCCTGTGGCGTGCTTCCAAGGAAGCATTGACCTAGCCAGGAGCCACTCCTGGGCCATAGATCTTTCTTGGAGCATGAGCACCCCCACCCCAAAGACATTTGTCTCCCCAGTTTATAGGTTGAGAACAGTAGACCAGATTGGTTTTGTCTCAGCTGGTCTGATTGTGCCCACGGCATGTAAAAGTCAAATGTTACAACGGCCACTGGTTCCAGAGAACCTGGCATATTAGCAAGCTGGAGAAAGTATATTTTGGGAAAACAGTTAACCATTTATCGTTTCTGGTTTTTGGCTCTATTCATGTGGTGATACCCTTTGGCTTACCTCCAAGCTAGATGAACATGGAGCTTTAGGAGCTCTGTGTGTGCACATGCTCTCCATCTCTAGACAGCCACTGTTATCATTTTTTATGTCACAATGCCTGGAAGAGCTGGTTGATTGATATCTTGGCTGGCCACCCTCTGAGCAAGATAATCTCAGTCCCTGCAACTTTTCAGAGACTTCATTAGCTTGTGAGACCAATGGGCTCATAAACAGGGGTTTGCAAGAAGGGAGGTTCTGGTGTATATTCCCCTATTTCCCCAGTGTGATGTAGTGGTTAAGAGTGGTGGACTCTGATCTGGAGAACTGGGTTTGATTCCCCACTCCTCCACATGAGCAGCGGACGCTAATCTGGTGAACTGGATTTGTTTCCCCACTCTTACACATGAAGCCAGCTGGGTGACCTTGGTCTAGTTACAGCTCTTAGAGCTCTCTCAGCCCCACCTACCTCACAGGGTGTCTGTTGTGGGGAGGGGGAGGGAAGGTGATTGCAAGCTGGTTTGATTCGTCCTTAAGTGTAGAGAAAGTCAGCATATAAAAACCAACTCTTCTTCTTCTAAATGGTGGACCGAAGCAGCCTCTGCTCCCTGGGAGAGGTCTTCCAACCTGTTTTTCTAAGGACTAGCTCTACCCAGGAATGGCACGGCTGACAGGCAATGGGGGAGAAGATACAACTAGGTATATACCAAGCCATGGAGCCTCAGTTGCTTCTGAGTTTGCATGGCAGACATGGGGGAAGGATATGAGCCCAAGGAAGGGTCTGTGTGGGTGCACAATGCACCTGTGCTGTCTGGCTGAACACAGAGCATGTGCACCTGTGTGCCTCTCCTGTAGTGCAGGCAGGCAGTGGGGCAGTGGCAAAGCTTCCATTCTTTCTTGGCTTGCTCACGCACAAAGCGCTGCCCCATCTGTTCCACATTAGCTGCTGTTCCATTTAAGCAACCGTGAACTCCACTACCAGCATCTCCCTGAAATTGATCCAGCAACTGGCTGCTCATTCAGAGCCTGGGAATCTGTCTCAGGATTCAGCAAAACCCAGTGGGAATATTTCCCTCCAGCCCCCCACCCCCACCCCAATATCTCCCTGGTAGTGATCAGTCCAAGTAAAATGATATGAAAAGAAGCCATGTACTTCCCTGATGTCCCAAAATCTTCCTTTTTTGCTTAGTCCTGGTGCCAGAGGACCTGGAATGCTAAGAAGCTGGAGAAGGGTATTTTGGGGAAGCAGTTAACCATTTATTGCTTCCGATTTTGGCTCTTTTCACGTGCTAATGCCCATGTGGTTTCCCTCTTCTTCCTCCCACCACTGCGCTATGCATAAAGCATGGGCTCAGCCCCAGGAGGTGACTGCAGCTGTCCCTTTCCCCCTCTCCACTTGGTTTAGAGTTTCACAAGAGACCCTGTGAAGGAATTGTAGCCCCCCTCCATCCCAGCGCGGATAGGGTTTCAATGGGCCATTTTCCCTTGCGTTGCATCCTTCCCCCCCCCCACCGTCCTCTCAGCTGTAGCCCATTTCCAGTCCAGCTGGGGGAAATGATGAGAAACAATGCCCTCGCACCCATCCAGAAACTGTCCTCTAGGACTTCAGTCCCATTCGGAGTGAGGTGGTAAAGCAAGTGACCGTGTGCTGCTACCTGACAGCATGGGCAGCTGCAGCAACTCTGGGGGTCTTGGGAGGATGAGACTCCTAAAGGCAGCGCAAGGACTTTTGCCAAGGGCAAGTAGATGTGCAGTAGGTGTGGCAGAATGGGTTTGTGCCACTTCCTTCAGCCTGCTCAGCTAGCAGCTTTAATCTCATCAATGCATGTATATCAGTATGGGCCACCTGGGCATTTGTGGCAATCTAGCCCTAGCCTCAGCCTACCTGCATTTTCTAGAGGCATGCACATCCAATAACTTGCTCTTGTAAACAGCAAGGTGGACATCTGAGCCTAACCTTTTTCTTAGCCAGAGGCATGATAGTTGTAGGGTTGGGCTTAATTGGTGATAAGTAGGACTTCTACAGATCTGGAGAACTATGGCTGTCCTTCACCACAGGTGGAAGCTAGCTCTCTTCTGCAATGCTGTCACACTCTGCCTAGACTCCAAACATCTCAGTTTTTATGCCTGTGAACTGGGGGGGGGGAGAGAATACTGACATCCGCTAAAGAGGAACCCAAAGGGAACTGAGAGGGGTTTTCAGTGACCAGAGTACCATAACTTCAAGAGTATTTCTTCTACCTCTACATTAGTTGTTTGCCAAAAGAGCCAGATGGGATGAATTATGGAAGCAAAATCAATTTGTGTATATGTTTTTCATTCATCAAATGATGTCTGGTTACAATAGGGAGGGTTATTTAAAAGTGTATACCCTGCCTTATGCAAGATTCAAGGCGGCTTGCAAACAAATTATGATAGCAGAATTTAGCAGAGTTATGCCCTTCTAAATCCATTGGGTTCCAATGTAACTCTGTTTAGGATTGTACTGCCGTAGCAGGAATCTCACTATATTGTTGTTGTTCCTGCCTAGTCATTTGCTTAGGAACAGGAACTGTGGCAGTGCAGCTCTTCTCTGTAGCCATGGGCAAAGAAGGTGGCTGCATGTTTAGGAGCAGCAACAACTGCTAGGCACTATCTGCATAGCCCCACTGGCCCTATGAACTGGTGGGCCTCCAGCAGGACAGAGAAACATAAATTGAGAGTATTCCCTGATTGTTTGTTCCAAAGATCATCAGACGAAGCGCTTATCACAGGGAGCATTTAGCTTGTTCAATTTAGGACTACCAAGAACAGTTAAGACCAAAAACATAGCAAGATTTAGACAGGCTTGGACAGCTTTATAGATGGCAGGATCAGAGCTGGAGCAGCTAATGCCAAGAAGAATATACATTCTCCTTTTATGGGCTTCCAGACCTTGGGAGTTTAAGACAGACCGTAATAGGGCAGATTATCAAACATCTGCCTAGCTGCAATGGGGAGGGGAGCTGGCACTTTTCTGAATCGGCATGGTCAGCGATGGGCTACTTCAGGGATCTGTGAACAGTGAATGATCCAACTGGCGATGCCGCTCTTCCTGTGACTTCCCACCCCATCTGACACGAATCATACCAGCTCCTAACAAGTCCTTAGAGGCCTTTTTCTTAGATGCTGACAGCTCTGACATTGCTTTCCTGCCAAAACAATGTAACCAGTTTGAAATGGAATTGTCAAGCGCTTATGAAAAGCAAGCTGTGTCTTCTTTGCCCTAACTGGGGAAAGAGACATGTTAACCTAATTGTGACCGACACCAATCCTCTAACCACAGAAGCCACTATGAAGACTGATGGGGAAGCACAAGTTGTGGTAGGTTATCAAACCTCCCAGCAAACAGTAGATGTTTGAGATAACATAGGACAAAGAATGCATGGGGTTTTGCTTCAGTGTCAGTTGACGGAATTGCCAACTTGGTTCCAAACAAGTGCATTATAAGGTTTACCTAATGAGAAACTTGCGAAACACCGGCACAGGAATTGTGACTTGAAAAGATGGAACATGGAACTGAATGGTAAATCTATCCAAGCCTCAGAGCAGAAAAAGGTGATGTATACAATCTGCATCTCTTTTATGCCACCCACCAAAAATTCTCAATGTGTATGTGGGTGGTATTCCAGACTTGGCATTTACTAGCAGGTTTCAGCTTTCCTAAAGACTTGCCACGAGATGTGGTATTCGCTATTTGCACCATGTGGTAAGCCACTGAAGTCACATGGCACTTCCTTTCTGACAGGATACTTCTCACTGTCCTTGCAGGCATGGGCCCCTGAACAAACATTGCATTTGAATATTTTCGCAACCCATCCCAAAATCTTTATTCTGAAGCAAGGGGATGCATACCTAAAGCAGATTTCTCTCACCTGAATATGCCTGCTGAGTGAAAGAGGTCATGCAGTGTTGCTCTATCCTTTGTCATATTTTTAATTCATGATGTTTTTATTCCATATGCTGGTATCTTCTGGCAGAACTGGCATGGCACAATGGACCCCAGATTTTTTTTTTTTATCCAAATATCTTCTGATGTTTCACTACACATTCTGGAATCCATATCATATTCCAAAAGCTTCAGTCAGATTCGGACAGATTCAGCCACAGGTCATTGTGCCTCAGGTCTTTGGACGTGTGGTGAGGCACAGGGCATCATCTCTACAGCTTCGGGAGCTTGTGATGGAACCCACTAGATTCCTGTAAGTGCCTGGTCCATGGAAATTCTTCACAAATTCTGGGCTTTCTCGAATTTGGAAGCTCCTGAAAGGAGCTGCGACAATGACGACCACTCATTGTGATAGAATAATAACCATATATTTGCCATTGATAGTGTATTTAAAAATGTTCAGGACGGTATATTGTACTTTCCCCCTCCGATGGTATGAATCCAACGAGCGTCAATCACTAGAAGAGGCATGAATTATACTACTCACAGCCTCCTACTCATTTAGTAGTAGACCGTTGTGATGACACAAAGGCTTGGTAGATCACGATGGGTAGCCATGTTAGTCTGTCATGAGCAGTAGAAGAGAGCAAAAGTCCAGTAGCACCTTAAAGACTAGCAAAATTTCTGGCGGGGTATGAGCTTTCGTGAGCCACTGCTCACTCACCCAGCTCTGGGTTTAGAAATTGATGGAGATTTGGGGGGCGGAGCCTAAGGAGGGTGGGGCTTGGGGCAGGACCTCAGCAGGGTATAATGCTATTGAGTCCTTCTCCCAAAGCAGCCATTTTATCCAGGAGAACTGATCTCTCTAGCCTGCAGATCAGCTGTGATTCTTGATCTTCAGCCACCACCTGGAGGTTGGCAACCCTATTTGGTACCTGTAGGTCATTTTCAGACCTGGGAGTGGTCCTACCGCACAGGTCCTTGGGACCTGGAAACAGCCCTCCCTGCACTCCCATAGCCCCCTTCCCCCACTGTTCCTGACAAAGCAGACAGACCACCGGCAGGTGTGAATCCTACCAGCCTTAGTGGCCCAGTGAAAAAGCCCAGCTGCCTGCTAATGTGCCAGAACCAATGCATTCATCACAGCCAGTGAATGAGTCCATTGAGCGGAGTAGAAGAAACTACTGCCAGTAGGGGCTTGCTAGTCCCACCCTGAACAGTTTGCTCCAACCTCAGGCACTCAGAGGCTAGGGGCCTGGGGGTGTTTGCTTAAAAGTTTTCTGTGCCATTTCGTGCAAATAAACTAAACCGTGAAGGGGGTGGGGGGTGAGAGCAGCATTCAGCAAGGAGACAGCTTGGTAATGCTTCTCGTTCAGTGCCTCTTGGCGGAGCCCCATTCTTACCCCAGCTCTCCTCACCACGCCCCTTCCCCAGCAGCACCTCAGCTCAGCAGCTCCCCTTGGGCCGCCTCTGCAGCTCCCTCCCAACAATGGTGTCTTGTCCAGCTTTGCGTGGGCCCAGGTGGATAAATGATCTCTATTTCAGGGGAAGGATGTGGTTTCAGAAGCTCTGGTGCACTCGCCCCGTTGGTTTGTGGTATTGCTTTCTTTCCCCGCATTTTACATTTTTGTAACTCCCTTTTTCTCGGCCTTGCCAAAACCCCTGGAAAACAGCGCCATGGTCAATTACAGAGGGAAGGAGGAGAGTTCATTAATATTGAACACAAGCTCTGAGCCAGGTGGAAGGAGACAAGGAGGAGATTGTGTGAGAGAAGCTTGTAGGCCACCAAAGAGAACATGGGGCTTGTGTTTACACTCTTCCATTCAGACCTATCCCCATCATTTTAAGCACACAGAGACCACTTCTTTCAGGAGCTGTGCAGGGAAAAGAACTTCACAGACTGTGCAGCAGCTCAGCATCCTCTGCCCACCCAGGCCAGAGGCAGCCAGGACTGAAATGGAACCTGTGTGCCTGCGTGACTCAGAATAGAAGGCATCATGCCACCGGCCCAGGAATAGAAATGCTATCGAAGCCCCCGCCGGCGCCATGAAACTTGCCCCATGCACACAGATGTGAAGTATTGACTGGCAGCAGCAGTCCTAGGCCTTGTCCTGCTTGTAAAGAGGGCGAATGGAACAGAAAGATCAGTAGATACCTCACCAAATAACAAAGCCACATATAACACCCACATGTTGACACAGAAAAATGTAAATGTTAAGAGAACAAGGTGTTTGTAAGAGGGAGAAAGTCAAATGCGAGTGTGATGGTGCCCCTTTCCAAAACGGTTTCGAAATGTACACTTTAGAATGTCTCTCTCGTTTATAAAGCACATTTGCCTTTCGTCATATGAAATTAGCACAATTTTGATACCCCCAAATATCTCAGTAGGAATTTTTTTACAAAAGTTTGAATCTTTAGTGCCTTTAGGATATGCTAGCAACATGATCCAGCCAGTGACCATGTAAGGGCTATTGTGATTCATCCAAAATATTGTGCCACACAGCAGATAAAACTCCAGCATTAGGTACAAATTCCAGCACTGAGCACTCTGTGCTCGTTGAGAAAACAATTGGAGAGGGCATATTGTTGTGGTTGGCACTGTCAGAGATGAGAGATTCTTCTTGACTCAACCAGGCAATTGCAGAGCAGATGTTCTTTGGTTCTTGTAGGTTATCCGAGTAGTAACACTGAAGGACAGTGTCTCTCACACTGAGAGACACTGTCCTTCAGTGTTACTACTCTGAAGATGCCTGCCACAGTTGCTGGCGAAACGTCAGGAAAGAAAATTCCAAGACCACGGTTACACAGCCCGGATAACCTACAAGAACCAATGAACTCTGACCGTGAAAGCCTTCGACAACAGATGTTCTTTGCCTGAAAACCTCTGACCCTGAGACATAGCCAGGGCAGGAGGGAGGGGAGTCCCAGCTGCTCCAGGCTGGTCATCAAATTAGCCTTCTTGTTCAGAGTACTTTCCCCTTTGTTTCTGTTCATGTGACAGAGGTGCCAATTAGTTCTTTGTAGAATATTAATGAGGTGTGAAGAGTAATAAGTGTAAATAAGAGCACAGCTTGCACGGGATCAGAAGACCAAAGATTCTATCTACAAAATTAAGAGGAGAGCTTTTCTTCAGAATTTGATTGGATCATGAGTTTATAAATGTAGGATACAGATGGTATGGAGAGACATGTAGATATTCTGTGTGCAAAAGAGACAATCAACATGTGGAGGTCTGGGGCACAGATAGCTGGCATAATATCACTCCTCTCCCCCCCCCACAGGTTGATTATGCACCTGTTGATTTTAATTGTCTGCACTTTCTAGTACAAAATATTTAACGCTGGAAGGTAACCTGTGAGACAGCCCTGGCTTAAATTCAGCAAGCAGTTAGTCTTTACTCTGTTTCTGATGTGGGTAGACTTTCTGCTGTGTGATGAACTAGCTTCCAAATACCCATCTGTCTGCCTTTTAGGCCTCGTTCTCACAAGTACGCATATCAGTTTCTATCCTTGGGGACGAGCAACTGAATGTGTGAACTAACTCCACTGGAGGGGAGAATATTTTGTCTGAGCTGCTAGATTTCAGTCCAGTAGAACCTTACAGACCAACAGAAATTTCGGGGTATACGTTTTCAGGAGTGTCTGACAAAGGGAGCTTTGACTCAAAAGCTTATACCCCGAAATTCTTGTTGGGCTCTGCTACAAGACTCAAATCTAGCTATTCTACTGCAGCCCAACATGGCTACCTCTGAAACTATTTTGCTTGAGGTTATACAAAAGCATATAAGCATTCTGTCTCTGGTTTCTTTTATCTATGATGACCCATTCATTCAAGAAAGTCACCACAAGATGCTGCCATCAAGTGATGAATGTGCATGTGAGAGCCCATCCTTTCTCACTCTGAGTCAGCGAGGGTATCTTGGACCAGATGGGTGATTCCTCTTCCCGGTGCTAGGGTAGGCAGGAAGTGATCAATCTTTAACCCCACTTCCTGTTACTTGGCCGGAATCGCTCTCGGCTTCCAGTTTTCCTTCTGCCTAGCTAGGGGAAGGCAGCTCTAAAGGTTGCTCCTGCAGCTTCACTATCACGAGGAAGGCGAACCAGGGCAGCAACCCTCCCTTCCTCCACCAATCACAGGATCCTTCTGGGCTCCCCCCACCCCACAATCCAGCAGGGGAAGAATGGTGGCATTGGAGCCAGCGATCGATGGGTACTTGAGATCTGTCCATTAGCAATTCACCACCAAGCCAGAGCATCACTGGCTCAGATTTTTATTAATAAATTCCTGCAGGGACCTTCAAATACGCTTTGGGATATTATCCGAGAATGTGATGCAGTTGGCTACACAATGGAGTTAAAAGACTAGTTGTGCCAGGGCTGCACACATGGGTGGTTTTATCCAAATCTCGATTTAGAAGGTGTTCAGAGTTCCAGAGGTCTGTAGCTTAAGCCTGACATTCATCAAGCAATAGATCCTGGTCTTTTTCTGAGGCACAAGCGGACATCAAATTTTAAAATTTATACTAGCCAATCTAGAGATGTCATACTTCCTGCTAATTAGGTCTGATCATTACATTGCTCTGTTCCCTTCTGTGCCTGACGAGGGCTTTTCAGACCTGAACCCAATCTTTGTAGGGTTCTAGGCTAGGCCCCAGTTGCACTATGGCATCCTGTGGCAAGCCCCAGATGCTCTGAAAAGCAGAAGGATCACCAGTATCTTCATATCCTGTTGTTGAGCATTTGAAGCAACAAAGCTGATTCTGTGTAAGATACAGAATGAAAGCTGGCTTCACTACCCCGTACCTATAGCAGTCAGCAGGGGCTGTGGCTCAGTAGTAGAACATCAGCTTGGCATGCAGAAGGTCCCAGGTTCAATCCCCGGCATCTCCAGTTAAAGGAACCAGACAAGTAGGTGATGTTTAAGACCTCTGCCTGAGACCCCGGAGAGCCACTGCTGGCCTGAGTAGACAATACTGACTTTGATGGACCAAAGGTCTGATTCAGTATAAGGCAGCTTCATGTGTTCAAATAGCCATAACCTGTATCTTTTTATTTATTGTTGCTGAATCTTCCTACTCTGGAGCTTTTAGGTACCCTCATATGCTGCAGTCTTTAGCCTTACCTAGATAAGGAGCCTGGTGGGGAAAGGAGGGCTGTAGAAATGTATCACTTGCCAGCAAAGACTTTAAAGGGGCCTGTGTCTGCCTCCTCAGCACTTTTGCCCGGCAGTTCTGCAGCTGTCTACTTGTTACAGAAGTGAAAAGCCAAGAACTCAGGTCGTGGGCATGGAGTGGCAGCCAGTGGGTGCCAGCAGAACCAAGGCAGTGGCCATGTCTGACAGCAATGAGGCTGAACCCCACAGCTGGTAACGGAGACTGCCCTCTTCCCTCAGCTGGCTATGACAGGGAGAGCTGAGGGCCCATTTGGGTTAGGGAATACTTACACTTGAGATTAATTGATGGCTAGGGGTGGGGAGTGGAAGTAAAGACCACTACACAGACAGGCAAGGGGGCTGGAGATTGCCCCCACTAGAATGCCTGTTATAGACTTGCCTTAAAGGGACAGGCACGGAGGGAAGCTCAAACTTGTAATTAGTCTCAGGAGAGCTCCCCTTCCCATTTGAAATGACAGAAGGGATGAGGTTTCCACTTTCTTAACCCTAGCTGTAACTGATATACCTTAAATAATTTGGAACGATATTTTGTACTGATTAGAATGTTGGGCTTTGAGAGGGGGAAGCCCAGGTACAAATTCCTGCCCAGCTATTGGGCTGACTATCCCATCTCCAAATCACTTAAAAAAATTAAAAATTGATCATATTCTCTCACTTGATCCTATAATGTATGTATGTAAATACTAATCGTTAATTATTGCATCAGAAATACTTTAGATCCGGCTTTGGGCCATGGCAGGAAACAATCAATAAACATTTGGCACCCCTCTTTGGAGTAATCTGGGTTTTTTTAGACTTCTTTGGAGTCATAACTCTGCCATAATGTTCAAGTGAGGGGAGGGAATATCCCCCACCAACATAGGGTAGATTTCTAGTTGTTTCAATTTAAGAAAGGGTAAGCAAGGGGAGTCAGTAATTTATAGTTCACCTGGGACCCACTAGTATCTTACTGGGGCCTTGCTCAGTCTGTCCTCTTTTCACAAGCAGGGCATCAGTAAATAGCCACATTTCCAGCTATATGACAATACAGAAGATAGTTGGCCTGACTAGCAGGAAAAGCATAATATTTTGTGTCCTACATAATGTTTAGGGTTCCCATGTTTCAGGTGGGGCTAGAGATCTCTTAGGATTATACCTGATCTCCAGGCAATAGAGATCAGTTCACCTGGGAAAAGTTGCTCCTTTGGAAGGTAAACTCTATGGCATTATACCCTGCTGAAGCCCCACCCCTCCCCAACCCCTTGCCCTCCTCAGGCTCCACCCCCAAAATCTGCAGGTATTTACCATTCCAGAGCTAGCAACCTTAATAATATTTCAGGCACCAGAGGTATGGCGGGTGTTAAAGGTAAACTAGTTGGGCCTGAGCCCTGTACACAAAAAGACCAGAGAGGGTTACCTAGAGTAGCATCAAGACAGACAGCCTCCAGTGTTAGGCTCTCATTCTCTGCCCCAGCATGTGTCTCTCAGTTTAGGATTCAACTTTTCTAAAACTTTTCACTCTGTTCACCTAGCATGAATATTTTCTGAGCATAGGCAACCAAGCAAGCAGCTGTTTAAAAGTCTGACCTATGATGTGATCAAATGCTGCAAAAACTAATCTAGACCACCTATCTTATTTTGGTATCTGCATATTCCTCTTGGTGTCTTCTGCCAACATTTCTATGACCTATTTTTGTTTGCAGAAAGTGACAGGTTTACAAATGTCTATGTAAATCTATGACTGCAGAAAAGTTTGCCAAGCTATTCTGCTAAGGTTTCTGAGCCTTCCTTGAAATAGGCCTGACTTCCAATCTGCTCTTCCTAAATTCCTTATGTAAGCAAGGAGCAGAAATAATGCCACAAGACACCAGGCAGAATCTGCAGATAATTACTGTCTAGCTAATGTGAGTGACTCCCAGAAAACTTTAGCCTCCGCTGGAATTTCTTCCCATGAAACTACTGAGTGATTCCAAACAGACCTGGGCATTTTCAGTCTACAAATAATTTACTAGTGAATGCATAACCTTCTTGGCAGCCTAAGGCATCTATTGTGTTTACCTGGGCTGCTGGCAGCTGGAGAAGATTTAAACTTGTTTCTCTGGCTTGGTGGTAAATAATATTAGTATTTTTATAAGCTCTGGTGTTTGGGAACTTTACCCTTATTTGCCCTATATATCACTTATGAGGAATCTGTTAATGTGATCAACCAAATGGCACTTTCACATAACAGTATCTCTGCTTTAATTGCTATTAAATTTAATTGCCCAGTTTGCAGTCCTTATGCTAGTACTCTTTATACTACTAGCTTGGAAGCACACAGTACATATTAAACTATCAACAGGGGTGAAATTAAGCTAGTACATGTTGGTATGGAGTATGAGTAAGAAAGTTGCCAAAGTGATACCTCTCACCTTCGCCTCTGAGACCCATGAGAGAAAGTGTGCACAAATAAGAAATATAAGTTGCTGTCAACCCTGCTTATTAAGGCCAAAATTCAGGAAGCAACTATCCATCTGTGCTGTCAGTTAGAAATACTCCAAGTTTGAGTTGAGGAAGGTTGTCAGTTTTCTGGATATGAACCAAGCCATCTTGCTTAAGCACCCTATCTATTGGGTTAATAGCCATGAGTGTTCATAAAGACAGATTATCCCATCTATTTACCATAGACTTTATGCATATTCCTCCAGGGTGGATGTGACCTTCGCTCTCAGTTCATGTAAATCTTTTCTAGCCCCAGAAGGTTCAACTACTGCCTTTTGAGATGGTGAATTACTCTAGATCTGTGGGAAAGAGCCTCCCATTCCTCAGGAAGTAGGACAATTGCTTGGTGAGAGCTCCTCTCGTCCGCATTGTCTTCCAGTTCTATAATCCTAGCCCCTACTGCATTGTTTATTGGAAGTCTTTGCTGTCTCATTGAACTGTTTCTTATATTTTGTTATCTACCTTGAGTCTCAACAAGAAAGGTGGGCTATAAATGAAGCAAATTAAAATGACTGATTTTTCAGGCCCAGGTCTCTTCTGACTGTGCCAGAACCAATGTGCCTTCATAATGAGTCCAACATGGGTTGGTCTTTGGCAAGCCTTGGATGATTTTAATTGCCATTAACACTCCACACAGGATCTGAGAGGCAGTTTATGACTGTAAATAGGGTTGCCAGCTACAGGTTGGGAAATGCCTAGAGATTTTGGGGGTGGAGTCTGAGGAGGGCAAGGTTTCGAGAGGGGAGGGACTTCAATGTCCAGTTGCCAAAGCATCCATTTTCTCCAGGGGAACTGATGTCCATCGCCTGGAGACAAGTTGTAATTGCAGGAGATCCCCAGCCACCACTTGGAGGTTGGCAACCCTAATTATAAAGGAAGAGAGAAAGTTTCTGCCACTAATTGCCCCCAAGACTAGAATGGAGTCTATGCCAATTTGGGCAAAAAGTATTGTTATGCTTCAAGAAGTTCCAATAATTTCTATGCCCTTCAGCTTTGTAATGTGAACTAAATATTGGCTATAGTACTGATTTTGTTTATGGGATTCCAGTGTATTTTGAACATGTAATGAATTCCATCACTCACCCACCAATTGTACCTATATCTATCTTAAATGGGAACTGCTTCTCATAATCTTAAAAAAAAGCATTTTGAATAGCATGCACTAAATCTGCAAAATTCTGAATATTTGAGTATTCTTTACAGTGAGGTGTGACAAAACATATACTTTTTTGACATCCAGATCTGAACATCTATTTTCTCAATATGGAGGAAACTAGGGTAAAACAAAAAAGCTGAGAGCACAAAGGGGGGGAAAGCAATATAATGCAATATATATTCAATAATTAACAATCAATAATTGAATTGTCCATTTATATATTGCACCATACTGCTTTTTTCGGTTTCTTTATGCTATCAACCTTCTTTTTGTTTACCCTATCTTTTTTGGTTGATTCATAGGGTCGCCATGAGTTGGAAGCAACTTGACGGCATTTAACACACACACACACCTCCCTTTTTTTTGGTGGTATAGAGAAAACTATAAACTAAAATTTCAAAAGATCTGTGCAAGTGGCTTCGCCATTTAACTTGATTATTGCCACATTATGGCCTCTTTATTTACCCAATAGAAAAAAAAATCTATATTACTTGCAGATATTGGAGGACATTTTCCCACGCATTTTAGGGAAGTTCACTAGAACTGGGCAGAGCAATCTTTTGAGGCGTGTCTGTCCTGCCGCAGCTGGCCGCAGCATAACTATGGAACGGGTAGTCCGCTCCTGTAGGGTTTATGTGGTGGCCAGCAGGAAAAAAAGTGTTATTTATTGGCTTTCAGTGGCTGCAACTATGTTAATGTTCCCATCAACCATGCCATTGTGTTCCTTGAAGGTGTTGTGGCAAGGTGGTGGGGCTGTGATGGACAGGTCAGCCAGAACCAATCAGGGGTCCGCAGGCACGGGGGCTGAGCCAAGAGCTTGTCACAGCCCAGGGGTGGAAAGGGGAGAGGCCAGGGGCGCTCTCTCACTGTCAGCACACACACACCCCACTAAAGGGTTCAAGTCCCATCACAAGTCCCTGGGCACCTGCCAGGGGTGGCGACCCAGCATCCCCTCCCCCCTCATGGACAACCCAAGCTGATCCCCTGCCCACACAGAGCAGCAAACACCCAAATTCGGGAAGGGGAAGGGGGAGATGTTGTGGGCAGTCCATGCATTCATAGGTGCCCTCTGCTCACCGGCTGCAGTGCCATCCAGCAGGTTGCCCACGTTGCCTAGGTCTCCTCTGTGCCAACTCCTGTGCCACCCCTGCCCAAAACGCCTCCAACAGGTTCCACAGCAGCCTCACAATGCCCTCTCGGTGCATCACCACCAATACTGCCAGCCTTTCCATTCACTGCTGACCCCTGGAGAAAGCTTCCCTCCACTCCCGGCTGCTCTCCAGGATTCTGCTGTAAATACAGCCTGGTGGGGTGGAATTTTTTCTGCAGAAACTTTCCCAACATGAAAATGTCCCCATTTCTAAGGATTAATTAAACTAACAATAAATGGATATCATTGTCAATTAAATATTAGGCACGCCTGGAAATTTTTAAGTTGTATGAATATTTTTATGTCATTACCCCTAGGATTTTTGTGAGAACAGATGTACATTTCATTGATTTGTAAGCTTGGGGAGGGGGGAATAAAATTACTAACACATATAATAATCCAAATGTAAAATCAGGTTATGAATTCACTTTATTGGCATACAGGTCAAATCAAAACCAGAGCTAAAATTATTATTTATGTCTTCTTTCATATGGTGGACGGGATATTGTAATCACCAATCTGTTACGGAACTAACCAGTAATGCAAGTGATTAGTTACGCCACTGATCTCTGAGGATGAGAGTTACCTTTTTACAGATGAGTGGACAACCACATTATGGCATATTATGCACAGTTCTCTGGATATGTTATTTTCTTAAACGGTGTATGGGAAGTACTTGCTCTGTTGTCAATTATTATTCCAATAAAAATAATTTCCAAATAAAACTCTGACTTTATTTAAATATGACATTTCAATAATACTTGGTTTTAAAAAAACAATATTCAGTTCATGTGTTTGCTGCTATTACTACATAAAATTATCATGGGGAACGTTTAAAATTTATTTACTAAATATAAGTCAAAATAAACATGCTAAATCAAATCACACTTTGTTTACAGCACTGGAGAATTCTCTAATTCTTCTGGAAAACTGCCATTGCTGTGCATCCTTGCTTTGGATGCCAAATAGACAGTAGTTATGTTCATGCTCTGGAGTTAGTGGAACTGTTCCTTTCTCCCTGTACAATATAATGTTTACATAGGTCCCACTTAATGCATACAAGTTGCTGGTGTCTTCCTGCATTCACCCAAGCAATACCCCTCCTCACCCTCCAAGCCCTTCATTAAGGGGCTACACATATTAGCTGGAAGCTGATCACAATAGTGTCGCCATGGTAGCCCATACTGCTACTCAGCAAAATAATCAGTAAGCCAAAGAGAGCTAAGGCAGCTATCCACTTCTAGTATAAGGGCCACAGGCTAACCAGAAGCAAAGAGGCACATGTGGGGCCTGTCCGGGCTAGAGGAAGGGAGGGCCACTCCAAGCCCACAACAACTGGAGGCCGTTTTATTGTTTAACATTCCTGATATTTTCTGTCAGGGCTGAACCAATTGTCCCTAATCCACCAGGCTCTGCTGGCCAAACAAATGCAGCTGAATCCTCGGCATCCTGTTCCCACTGAACAGGCATCTTTTGTGAGGGGGGATTTAGAGCGTAGCCCAGTAAATCCAGCTAGTTTCCTGAGTTGGGGTTCCCACACACACTCTCCCAGCTGCCAGGTCCTGCCCACCACACAGGGTATGGGGATGCCCTCTTCTGCCCCTGCTGAGCAATGGCCACAAGCTCTTCTTTCTCCCCAAATCCTGTTGGGAAGGGGGGCAACTTTGAGAGCTCTCTGCCCCACTGCAAGCTCCTTTTGTAATCTGTGCAGTGCTTTGTTATGTATGCTAACGCTTCTCTCCCTCTCCTTTACTGACATCTGCCAACATGTCAGTTGACTCCACATCTGTTTTTTATAGAAGCAACTGCTATCTCTTTCATACTGTCCCTCCTATGCTACCCAGGAGAACGGCTGCCAGTGGGCACAGCAGCCATTTTAGATCCATACAGTTCAGGGCTGTGGCTCACAGCAGAAGCATGTGTTCAAAGTTTGCATGAAAGGCTTATCTGGTGGGGCAGAGAGTAGGAGGGAAAGGAAAAAACTTTGCTTTCTGTACAAACCGTTGTAAATTAGAATAATAATAAAGTAAAGCAGTTATAATGCCTCCTAGCAGAGATGGATGGAAGCAGTTGGGTGAAGAGTGACAGACAGTGCCCTTTTGGCCAGATTTAAATTTTCCTGTCCAGGATTTTTATCCTCTGGAACAAAGCTACTCAGGATGAAGGCAAGTTTCAGATCTGCAGCTGCCCTGAGCCAAGAGGAAAGGCATGGTATACATATTTTAATAAATAAATGATTAACCATTAATCAAATATAAACTACCTATAGAGAAAGACAGACTATAAAGAATGTTTACCAACAGAGATGGAGCTAGGCTGCTCTGCCAGACTGCACCAAGGACAAAGGGTCAAACTATTGCCCATGGAGGTTTTTATATGGATCAGAGCCTCTTGCTGAGGAAGAGTTAATCTTCTCCCACATTACCAGCAAATTTTTAGGACCAAATTACAGGCCCTGAGGAAAGGGAGCCACAGTAAATTTTAACCTTTCCCACCTTTAACCATCCCTGTAACATGGGTATGTTAATTTTTTTTTTTTTAACCATTTATGTGTATCTCCTTTTCCGGTCTCTTTTTGTTTAGCCCCTTCTTTCTTTTGGCCACTTTCTCCTCCCATTATCTTTTCCCTTCCTATAAAAAATCTACATTAAAAAGAAAGGGCAATCATGATGGCTACGGTTGCCAACCTCCAGGTAGTAACTGGAGATCTCCTGCTATTACAACTGATCTCCAGCCAATAGAGATCAGTTCACCTGGAGAAAATGGCCGCTTTGGCAATTGGACTCCAAACAACGCCCTCCTTAGGCTCCGCCCCAAAAACCTCCCACCAGTGGCGAAGAGGGACCTGGCAACCCTAACTTAAAAGGATCAAGTAATAAATAATGTGAAAGACCTCTGTTTAAGACCATGGAGAACCGCTGTCAGTCTGAGTAGACAATACTAACCTTGGTGGACCAATGATCTGATTCAGTATAAGGCATCTTCATGCTTGTGTGTATGTGTATTGTTCGCATGCTTTTAAGCCTAGCTTCACATCCTTCAGAGCCAGAAACTTATATTTTGGAAAATAAAAGAAAATGCTTGTAAATTCTGTGTCTGTGCAGTATAATCATGCAATCATAGAATGCACTTACTCCGTGTCATAGCTAGCTATTCACCTCCTTCTTGTAAACTTCATGGGGTTGAAAAACAATGAATATGTGAAATTTCCAACAAGTGAACTCAAGGCACCTGTTCTGTACATATGTCAAACTATGAAAGGGCCATCTTAGACACTGATGCTTGGAATTGTGATGGGGCAGAGGTTGGGGCAAAGGTGTCCCTATCGGTGGAGAACTGTTTGCAGTTTCCTAGCTGTACAAACACAACTCTGCAGCCCCTCCTGGCCACTGAATGAGCCCATTGTCCCAACTACTTGCCAGGATACACACACAGTCACAAAAACAGAGTCACTGAGAACCTTGCAGGATTAACTCTTGATGGCCTGAGCTCTTTCGACTTTAATGTCAGCCTGACCTTTCATTTTCCATATTTAAATTGTCACTATCTACTCACCAGTCTGGCAGTCTGGATTTCCTTTTTAATTCACTGCCAACCTTTTTTAAGTATAGGATTCAGACAGTGTTGTGTAGAGAGCCAGTGCAGTATGATGGTTAGGATATCAGAAGACTTGGGTTCACTCCCTGCTCAGTGCTTAGCCTTGAGCCTTAGACAGTCAGTTTCTCACACTCTAATGTGCCTCACAGAACTGCGTGAGGATATAAGGTGGGGGCACATATACTGCCCTGACCTCTTTGCAAGAAGGTGCGATTTTTAAAAAAGTAATAATGGATTTTGATACCATGTCATGTGGGTGAAAGGAAGACTATCACCCTTTTTGGAATAGATGGTTTTTCTATAACACTTAAAGAAAAATACTGATTTAAGTTTCTTTTGAGGTCTTCCTTCTGGCTTATCCCACAGGACTAGAAAATGGAGGAAAATAAAAACAGAAGGAGAGAATGTTTTGAGTTGGTGGCTGTTTTAAAATGATAAATGATTTGACTAAACAGGATAACACAGTAATGGTTTGATGAACTTTTGCTTGAAACAGAATTTGGCTGACAATCCGTTTGTCACATGTTTTAACTTTTTTGATGTATTATGTACTTATAGATTTATAACATCCATTTTGCTGTGTTATTGGTACATTGTTAATCATACATTTGCTTGTTATTGGTACATTGAATATTGTTTATAATTGTTGTATGCTTGTCACATTTTTTCACACTGTAGGCTCAGTTGGTGTTTTCAGTTTGTAGTGTTTTCACCCCTATTTTTGTATACATTTTTGTATGTTTGTACTTTGTTTTTGCATTCCTTGAGGGTGTTCCTTCTTGTTCTTGGTGGCCTGCAAAACAGCAAAGAAACAACAAGAGAAATTCTACCGGCTGACTGTAAATCCAACATTTCCAATGACAACTTCCCCTGAAGCTATTTGTGTCTGTCCTGCCAGGGAGACTCTCTAACAGTCCTGTACTTCTTGTCGAGGAAGTGTCTTCATGACTCCTCAGGATAGTTCATGTATTTATTTGTTTAGTATATTTTTTTACCCACTTTTCTCCCATTGGGGACACAAAGTGATTCACAAAAATACACTTTTAAACAAATTTACATAAAACACAGGACGAAAGACAGAAGACAAAAAGAGCCAGCGTGGTGTAGTGATTAAGAGCAGTGGTTTAGAGCGGTGGACTCTAATCTGGAGAACCAGGTTTGATTCCCCACTCCTCCACATGAGCAGTAGACGCTAATCTGGTGAACCGGGTTGGTTTCCCCACTCCTTCACATGAAGCCAGCTGGGTGACCTTGGGCTAGTCACAGCTCTCTTAGAGCTCTCTCGGCCCCACCTACCTCACAGGGTGTCTGTTGTGGGGAGCGGAAGGGAAGGTGAGTGTAAGCCGGTTTGATTCTTCCTTAAGTGGGAGAGAAAGTCAGCATATAAAAACCAACTCCTCTTCTTCTAGTTAAGACATCCTGGTTGGTGCCCCAGGTTAATTCATCTGGCCAAGGCCATGGGCTGTGAGCCACAGGCTAATAATAGCGAAGAGCACGTAGGTAATACAGTACATAGTACAGACAAATACAACCTGGGATATCTGCTATCTGAAGCCATGTTTGTCCATATAATCCAGAGAAGCACCTTCCCAAAAAGAAGCAAGCTGTGAGGGAGTCTCACTGGCTCAAGTGGCCAACTAAATAGCCTGCCTTCAACTGTACTGCAGATAAGCACTCAACAGAGATCTCTAGTTAGGATTAATCATACCCCAGGCTAGTCCAACGTATTCATTCTGTAATCAAGGATTGATATTGAACTCAAAGTATAGTCAACTTTTGAGAACTTCAGAGCAAATCACAGATGTGACTGTCTTTTTTTTTTCTTTCTCTTGCACTTAAAATGTTTGGTCCTATTGTGATGGAAAGTGTATGAAGGGCAGCTTCAGTCTCTGAATCCAGAGCTTTCTTTGCCCTCTTCTAAATCTATAGCATCTCATTCATCACCATTCCCTTTCCCTGCAGTGCAATTGACAGACTTTGCCAGCTGCCGGCCAGTTCTCTGGCCCTCACTTAGCCCCGTGTTTTACATCTTTGGATGAAATGTTGCTTCTAAGCATCTTGAGATGTTGGGGGATGGGGACTGTATCCCTGCACCAAATTCTCTAGCTTTTATTTCATTAGCCCATTTGTAGATAATTTTGGTGCATCTCATCTCACAACTGAATTCCTTTTTTGAAACTATGCCGGTGCTGCCTTAGGCACAGGCACAGCTGCCTGGCCCTGAAAAGAGCACCACACTCAAACAGATGGAGCCAAGAGATGACTGAGTCCCTGGGAATTGCAATATTGGTATGGGTGACAAGCAGCAGAACAAGGCCATGAACTCGACTGCTTTGTGCTGCTTGCCTCTAATCCTTCCCAGCATCTCATGCCATCACCCTGTGTCGGTATGCCCAAAGCTGCCTTCTATCCGTGCCTAAGTCCTTTGCATTGGCACAGTTTGAGGAGGCGCCTTTTACTGGGCAGTTAAACCAGAAAAGAATGCCTCCATCTGCCGGAGGGGAATTATGCTGAATCCCCAGGAATCTGTGTTGAGATGGAAGGGAGCAGCACTTGTGTTACTCTCTTTGGGAATGACATGGTGTGTGTGTGGGGGGGGGAGGGCCATTAATCTGAGGAAATATTTCTTTATTTTCCCAGTGCAGAAATTTGAACTCGGGCAGCACCTGGGACAACAGGCTGTTGATTGCTTCAGCTATGCATCCAACACCCCCCCCCTTGCAAAAGAGCCGTTAGTTAATCCTGCTCCAGTGCCCAACAGGGAGGAGGGAGAGTGGCTATTAAATAATTAAATCCTGAAACCCGAGTGAAGTCTTGCTGACCTCTCATGGGCAGGTAACCCCAGCCCAATTCCCAGGACTCACCCCCCAGTCAAAACATAGCAGCTCTAGCATTTTTTGTTTTCATAGCTGGAGGGGCTGGACCTGGGCCCACTCCAAGCAGAAGGCCCCCCCTCTCTGTTTCTCTATTGCCTTGTCTCACTCACTCCTTGCATATCTTTCTGTGGCCTGTGGCTACATACAGTGACCTGCAGAAGATGAGCATCACAGAGCACCAAGTCACCTACAGGAAGATCATCGAGTCCCGTGGCCCTTGTATCCTGTTTTTCAGCCTATTCCAGATGACTGCGACCCCGCTTAGAAAGTACCTCAGCTTGTGAGAAGATGCATTGCCCAATGTTAATGTAATTTCCCCCCACAATGTGTTACCTCCTGTTAGCTATATATGTGGGTGAACAGAGTGAAAGAACATTCTGCTATATATCCTGCAGAGACCAAACATTTGAGCAATCACTGGCTTCCAGGAGTTCTTTAGTATCTTTTTTTTTACATCCTCCTTTTTCTTCCCTCTCTTATAGAAACATGAAGCTGCCTTGTACTAAGCTAGACCTTTGGTCCATCTTCTTGTCTACATTGACCCTGCTGTTATTTCCAGGTGCTCAGGCAGAGAAGAATCTTTCCCAACATGGCTGCATCTGAGGTACTTTAACTGGAGAAGCCAGGAACTGAACCTGGGACCTTCTGCATCCAAAGCAAGTGCTCTGCTATGGAGCCATGGCTCCTTCCCCTTTCCTTTCCTCTGTAATTCATGGCTATACATGGATTGTACCTGAACCCTGGAAGGATGATCCAAGAGGACTGATAACTGTAAATCCCTATTTCCCTGCCCTTGCATAGTATCGCATACCACCCAAATTACCTTTCTCCCAAATTCCAAACCACCCATTTTAAAAAGAATTGTGTCTAAGAATAAAGGATTCAGCCTCAGTTACTGATTCCTATTTTTTGACTTGGCATAATTTATTCATATTGCAGAATTTGGGGATATTAGCATAGAATTCTAGACTCCTGGGGGAAAAAAATACTTTGTTTTTTATTAGGAAGGGGCGAACTGAGGGGGTATGAAAGGAGGTTTATGATATTTTTTTCTGAATTCTACCCAGTGGTGGAATAAGCGTGATGAATCAAGGCAGCAAGGTGAACAGTATATCCCTTTGATAACAGTACAAGATGAGGGTGAGGCCTTTTTTATTTGGGCCTCTGCATCTGCAAATGCTTTATGGATACTTTCTGTGGTCCACAATGCCCTAGCTTTCTATTCCATTGCCCAGCAAGTTGCCAGGCCTCGTGGTTGTTACTTTATTTAAAATTCCAGCTGCTACAGTGGAAGGATTTCAGGAGCAATTCATTTATATGACAAAATATGCTTCTAAAAGAAATCTTCTAGCTTATGTATTTATTTAGAACATCTTAAGCCGCCTTTTGACCCAACTTAGGGTTCCCAAGGTGGCCAACATTAAAACAAAATAAAAACACATATAAACATATATAAAACAAAACACATAAACACAGCCTATATGGTAACAAAGAAAAGATAACAGAGTCAGTGAACAAGGATGGGAATCACAGGAGGAAGCAGCAACCTTGTAATGGAAGAGATGGCCAACGGGCATTTTCCCATCATCAGGCAGTACAGGAGAGAAGGAATGAGAAAGACCTGCTAGGCACCCAAACAATTTTCTTCACGGGGTGCAAAGGCCCCATCATGGGCAACGTGGCTTGATTACAACTACAAGCCTGCCCAAAGTAAGGGCTTATTCACAAGCGAGGCAAGGGAGCCAAGAACTGGACCTGGCCAAAGAGCCATATAGTGAAGAGGGAGTGTAATGTTTCTGGGTTCCAAAATAGAGACCAAAAGAATGAGGAGTAGGTCAAACAGTTTAATCTAAGGAGCAAATCCTACAGGTTCATGCAAAGCGCTCTCTTCTAACCACTGCCTACTCGAACATGTGGTCTTAGGGAAGGTCTTCAAATTAACCCACAACTAAACTAATATAAGGGAATATAAGTTCTATCACAACAGGGAGGAAGGGAAAGGGTTCTTGGTAAGGAAGAATCATGATATCTTCTGCAAAGAAGTACTGCCATATTCTGAAAGTGTTGTCAAACATGTAGGAAGAATTTTCTAACAATTAGAGCAGTTCCTCAGTGGAACAGGCTTCCTCAAGAGGTGGTAAGCTTTCCTTCCCTGGAGGTTTTTAAGCAGAGGCTAGATGGCCATCTGTCAGCAATGCTGATTCTATGATCCTAGGCAGATCATGAGAGGGAGGGCATCTTGGCCATCTTCTGGGCATGGAGTAGGAGTCACTGGGGCTGAGGAAGAGTTGGACTAGATGTCCCTGGTGGTCCCTTCCAACTCTATGATTCTATGATTCCATGTACATGGGGGATCCTCATAACTATGGTATACTTTGCTTTTTTAAAACAGCATTTTACACGGTCCCTTAAAAAAAGGCTTCGCAGTCATATGATAAGAAGACAGGTTTTCTTTTTGGATTGGCAAAAAAATGTAGCCATATTTTGCCTGAGTGTAGCCAGAAGCAAGACCTGGAAGAGCCAAAGGGGTCTTGGCCCTTGCTTCTTAGCTCATGGATCAGAGACAGTGGCCCTAAATACACTGGGGCAGTGAATCCAGGATGAACCCCGAAGTCAGAGTCCTATTATGGGGGGGGGGGGTTTTCTTGTTTGATTGCCTACATTATATTTTTGTGTTTCTTTGTAAGCTGCTCTGAGTCCCTAGTGGGCAGAAAAGCTGGATAGAAATACTTAAATATTAAATAAAGGAATAGTGTTTTGTTATAGCTGTTATTTAAATAGATGATTGCCGCAATTGAAGGAAATATGGAGCCTAGGGTTGCCAGGTCCCTTTTCGCCACCAGCGGGAGGTTTTTGGGGCAGAGCTTGAGGAGGGCGGGGTTTGAGGAGGGACTTCAATGCCATAGACTAGTGTCCAATTGGCAAAGCGGCCATTTTCTCCAGGTGAACTGATCTCTATTGGCTGGAGATCAGTTGTAATAGCAAAAAAGTACCTGGAGGTTGGAAACCCTAAGGGAGCTCAATCCTAGCATACTTACTCTGAAGTAAGCCTAGGGTTGCCAACCTCTAGGTGGTGGCTGGAGATCTCCTGCTATTACAATAGATCTCCAGGCGACAGAGATCAGTTCCCCAGGAGAAAATGGCCACTTTGGTAATTGGAGTCTATGGCATTTAATTCCTTCCCCTCTCCAAACCTTGCCATCAGGCTCCACCCCCAAAATCTCCTGGTATTTCCCAACCTGGAGCTGGCAACCCTAAGTAAGCCCCACTGAGACTCACACCAGGTAGGGTGTACATAGGATTGCAGACCTAACTTGCTTGTGATCCAGAGTCCTGGGTGAAGAGTGAGGTAACCAAGTTTGCAGATGATAATAAATGATTGGGATTTTACTACCCTGAATGTGATACGAAGGAACTCAGAAAGAATCCTTTCCTGGTGGTGGTGTATAACATTCCATATAAGTGCAATGTGAAGCATGCTGTGTGGGGAAGGGGGAGTCGCCTAACACAGCACTTCGTTGTTAATGTGTTTTCTTTTGGTGATTTTAGCTGCTGTTCTCTTTTATTCCTTCTCTCCTCACTCTTTAGTTGAATACTGTATTTGTTTGATAGTCACTGTGTGTATTAGATTTAAAACTGGTTTTTGCTCATTATTGTAAGATGCCTTGAGTGGTGTGCAGACCAGAAAGGCAGAATAAAAATAGTTTATAGGGTTGCCAACCCCAGGTTAGGAAATTCCTGGAGATGTGGGGGGTGGGGCCTGGGGAAGACAGGGTTTCTGGAGGGGAGGGACCTCTGTGGAGTATAATGCCATAGAGTCTACCATCCAAGGTAGTCATTTTCTCCAGGGGAACTGATCTCTGTGGTCTGGAGATCAGTTGGTAATTCCTAGATCTCCATGCCCCACCTGGGGATTAGCAATCCTGATGGTTCAAGTAATTACTATGCTAATGGAGGATTGCCCTGACCTGGATAGCCCCAGGCTAGCCTGAGCTCATCAGACCTCAGAAGTTAAGCAGGGTGGGCCCTGGCAGGTATTTGGATGGGAGACCTCCAAGGAATACCAGGGTTGAGATGGGGAGGCAGGCAATAGCAAACCATCTCTGAATGTCTCTTGCCTTGAAATCCCTATGGTGTCGCCATAAATAATCTGTGACTTGATGGCAAAAAAAGAGATTAAATCTGACTACAGTTTCTTAAAGCCTGAACGACACAAGATTTTTTTGCCACAAGTCAGGTTGGGGTACTCCTGCCCCAGCTTGCATTCCCTGCAGCCAGACAGGAGCTATGAGAAACTTTCGTATGAAGCGCCACAGAGCCCTGTTTGAATCAGGGCCATGTTGTGTGTAGGGGAGAAGGGGCTTCATGTCCCCCCCCCCCAGTGCTATTTTCCTGAGGGACAGAATCTTTTGCCATTGCCTTCTGGTGGTGCCCTAGACAGGAGAGCTGTGTTATAACAGCCAGCCTAGCCAGAAGGGTCTAAAGCACTGGTTCCCAACCTGTGGGTCGCGACCCCCAAGGGGGTCGCAATGTGTTTTCTGGGGGGTCGCCGCCAGAATCAACGGGCTGGCTGGGGGAAGGCGCCGGGGCTGTTCCGAAGGGTCGGAGTCGGCCCCGCCCACTTTATTCAATGGATGGGGTGGGGCGGGGAGCATATATAAACCGCGCGTGTCGACGGCGGCTCCTGCAGTGCCAAAGTGTGGCTGGCTGGAGGGCGGGCTCTGAAGGGAGGGGGAAAAGGAAGAGAAGCGGCTCGAGCACGCCCTTTGCCGCTGCTGCTGCCATGGGGCGGCGGCCCCGAGTTTGCAGCGGCCCTCGCTGACTCGGCAAAGTGCATGGCGACGCACCAGCCTCCCTGGGAGCAGAGAGGCGCTGGCAAGGCGGGCGAGGAGGAGAGCGGTGCCCTGAGTCACCCCGCTGGCTTTATGCACGAATAAGAACTGGACAAAAAAAGGAAAATTCCAGAAGGGAGGAGGAGAAACGAGAGAAACCGATCTGTCAGGGGGGGAGCAACAGGCGTAGAACTGAAGCGGCTGGGTGGCAGTGTTCCTCCCCTCTGATGTCCCAAACTACGAGTTCTACTGAATCAGACCCTTGGTCCATCAAAGTCAGTATTGCCTACTCAGACCGGCAGCGGCTCTCCAGGGTCTCAGGCAGAGGTCTTTTCACATCACCTACTTGCCCAGTCCCCAGGGCCAGTCTTCTTTGCGCCCTAGGCAAGGCTAACTACTTGTGCCCCCCCAATTGCTAACCAATTTTCAAAAACAGATTTCTTGTAGAAAAAAATACAAGCCTGATGCATTCCTACAAAACTTTTTTATAAGGCGTTATAATTAATTCTATTCCATCGCACTGTTGTGGCACTTATCTTAAAATAAAAAAAGATATAAGTTGTCAGCTGCATCTTTTCAAGAAACTAATATGTTGAAAACGGTGCCCCTCAGGTCAGATCTGCGCCCCTCTGAGGTCTGCACCCTATGCGGTCGCCTAGTTCGCCTGGTAGCACCGGCCCTGCCTGTTCCCTTAAAGTTTAACTGGAGATGCCGGGGACTGAACCTGGGACCTCCTGCATGCCAAGCAGATGCTCCGCCCCCATGGCTTTATGCAAATGTGGCGGGGGTCGCAGGTTACTTGGCAATTGTAAAAGGGGGTCGCGACTCGAGAAAGGTTGGGAACCACTGGTCTAAAGGGAAGCCACATGTCCCCAATTCAAATCAAGATCACCTGGGGAACAGAAAAGGGGTGTAACTCATTCCGGTATTTAGCCTTCTGAAACCACCATCCCTGCCTTGGAAGAAGAAGAAGCAAAGAGGTGTGCCTGTCTTTTTCCCATTCTGCAGTTAATAAAGGCACAGGGACTCCGTTTTAACTCTATGGAGGTTAAATTCCCTCTCTCCTTCACAAAGGCGAATTAGTGAGTGGTTACCATGTAACTTTAAAAACTGCTTGGAAAGTCCTATCAGGAAACTCCCATTGTCTCATGTGTTTCGATCATTAAAATAATATTTGATGTTAGGAACGACTAGGAGAGGGACTGATAATATAACAGCACGAATTCTAATACCATGACAGAAATCTATGGGGTTGGATCCAACGGATGGTTTCACTGGATGGAAGAGCAGGTGATTTTCACCCCTGGGTGGAAGAGTGGGTGATTTTCACCCTCCAGGTGCAGAATTTGAGGGTTGGGTTGGGTTGCAGTAGGAAGGAGGGGGGAGAAGCAAGCATACCTTTGATAACCACACAGCAAAAAATGAATCAGACACTGTGAGTTTTCCAGGGCAAGCCACTCTTGGAGATGCCAGACTCAGTGGACTTTTGCTCTGATCTAGCCAGGCCATCCTCATGTCCCTCCTCAAAGCTTGGGAAAAAAAGAAGTGATTTGTATCTACTTCCCTTTCCCAATCTTCTTACTTTTTTTTCTTTTAACTCGTGACTTTGTGAGGGAAAGACAGGTTCACAGTGTTGGGATTAATGATCATCAGTCTAGTTCTCATGACCCATTGTTCCAAAGGCATGAACCAGAACTGGATTAGTAATGGTATCTCACAACAACATTGATACAGTGAGCATTCCTCACTCTGCCTGCAAGAGAGAGGTTTAGGTGAATCTTCTGCCATCCAGCAACGTATCCTTCCCCGTGGAGTTCACACTTGGCTCTTCTTGCTGCCACCTTCAGAGCAGTTATTTTGGCATGTGAATAACCTCCCCTCCCACGACATAGTGATTTGCAACCATAGCTCATTAGCCAGACAGGATCAAGGAGTACGAAAGTGCTTAATCCCCTTCCTTGTCCATTATAGATTTGTCTATGCCGTCTATTTTTTACATGATCTGATGCTGTAAATCCCTGATGTACACCATGTGTGTGTGTGTAAAGTGCCTTTAAGTCCATAGCGCCTCCCAATTCTCCTGTTTTGGCTGCAGTGATTATATCCCCTTCTAAATGCTTCAGAAAATTTCACATCTAAAATAAAAATGAGAATGGAAGGCTATGGAATGGCACCTCCTATGGACTCTGTGGTTCAAAGAGAACAGCTTCATATGGCCTCCTAATAAGGCTGGACCTGACCCATTCTCATTTTCTTCGGGGAAGGCAGAGCTTGTAGGCAGTGTCCATCTTTCAGAGATCAGACACACCCCACATCGGGCCACTGAGTGCAAATTCCAGCAAAGTCTATGAGGATTTGTTTCTCCAGCTTAATATTTTGCTTCTCTCTTGTATAATGTTTGGGTCTCCTTAGGATTTAAGGATCAATTCAACGTACAAACCTGGTTGGTGCACTCACATGCCCCTTCCCTCCACTTCCTCCCCTTTGGCAGAATAAGGAGATTGAAGATCGAGGTCTTCAAATAACTCTAATTAGTTGTGAATTCCAAATGTGAGAGCCTTGACAAATGAAGGTTAGTCCCCCACTTCCCCGGTAATTGGATGTAAAGTGTAGTTAAGAATCCAGTTTACTGAGAAACTAACCCATTTCAGGCATCCATTTCCAGACATCACAAATAACTGGTGTTCATTGAAGACTAAGTGAGTGCATAAGCTCGACAATTAGCCTGGTATGTTCCCATCACAACCAAACTCCAGATTGTTCATGATGTCTGAATTGAGCCTGACCCTGTGAATGTTGGCATGGAAATAAGTGTCACTGAATTTAGTGAGGAGTACTTTTCAATAAATATATGAGATTTGTCTGCATGATTGCAAGGTTGCAATTCTTTTAAATATAGGGGATTCAAATCACAAAATGAAATCAGGTTTTCCCATTTCCGTCCATGTATTGCCCGAACAAACATACATACTAATTATTGGCGAAGGCTTTCACAGACAGGGTTCATTGGTTCTTGTAGGTTATCCGGGCTGTGTGACCGCGGTCTTGGTATTTTCTTTCCTGACGTTTCGCCAGCAGCTGTGGCAGGCATCTTCAGAGGAGTAACACTGAAGGACAGTGTCTCTCAGTGTCAAGTGTGTAGGAAGAGTAATATATAGTCAGAAGGGGGGGGTTGAGCTGAATCATTGTCCTGCAAAAAGTATCAAAGGTAATGTGCTAATCATTCTCCTGTAAGTATCAAGATAATGTGCCATTGAGGGTATGGTATGTTAATATGGAACCATTGTATCCTGAAGTGATCTGTTAATGTGTGAAATCCAAAGCTAATCTGCATGGCTATTGTGGACTGTAGTCTTTGTTAGTCTGGAGGTTTTCAGGACAGGAAGCCAAGCCTTATTCATTCTTAAACTCTCTTCTTTTCTGTTATAGTTGTGCTGATGTTTATGAATTTCAATGGCTTCTCACCTGCAGAGGTGAGGGGGTCTCTTTGCAGGAGTATATCGTATACCTTGCAGTTGTGGACAAGTTTACATCGGGACCACAAAACGCAGCATACAAACAAGGATAAAAGAACATGAAAGATACTGCAGACTTGGCCAACCTGAGAAATCAGCAGTGGCTGAACATGGACTGACCCAAACAGGACACAGGGTCTTATTCCAAGACATTGAAAGACTGGACAATTCTACCAACTATTTTGTCAGATTGCACAGAGAAGCCATTGAAATTCATAAACATCAGCACAACTTTAACAGAAAAGAAGAGAGTTTAAGAATGAATAAGGCTTGGCTTCCTGTCCTGAAAACCTCCAGACTAACAAAGACAATAGCCATGCAGATTAGCTTTGGATTTCACACATTAACAGATCACTTCAGGATACAATGGTTCCATATTAACATACCATACCCTCATTGGCACATTATCTTGATACTTACAGGACAATGATTAGCACATTACCTTTGATACTTTTTGCAGGACAATGATTCAGCTCAACCCGCCCTTTCTGACTATATATTACTCTTCCTACACACTTGACACTGAGAGACACTGTCCTTCAGTGTTACTCCTCTGAAGATGCCTGCCACAGCTGCTGGCGAAACGTCAGGAAAGAAAATACCAAGACCACGGTCACACAGCCCGGATAACCTACAAGAACCAAAAACACATACTAATTGGTAGTTCTAATAATTCTAATGTACTCGTTTGCAACATATTTCAGAATCTTTGATCATGCAGCCACATGTCTTTTGCACTATGGAAATATATCTAGAGACAGAGGGGGTGCATTGCAAAACTAATGGATTTTAATTTGATTGTTTCTGTATGCATAGAAGGATTTACTCAAAGATTATCACTGTGCATTCCTAAGGAGAGTTACTCCAGTCTAAGCCCGTTGAAATGAACGGGCTTAGACTGGAGTAACTGTCCTTAGGAATGCACTGTTCATGTCTCAAATTTTACAGAAGCAAGAGCTGCTACTTTCTGGATCGAACGCTATTTTTCCATGAGATGAAAAGTAAGCATCCATGCAGCTACAAATATTTGAGAAATAAAAACATTGTGGAATTTGGGCATAAATTAGGGATGCAAGATCAATCAGGTGAACTCATTAGATGCTGATGCTGCTGAGGTATAGGAAGGCATCTTCTCAGCCATCCAGATTAAATTAAGAGTCTGATAACTCTCGGATGTTCTCTGTGGAATTAAGGCTGCACTCCTTTGCACACTTACCTGGGAGTGAGCCTCACAATACAGCAGAATTTACGGTACTTTGAAGTGAAAATGGACGGGATTGGGCTGCATAACACATCTGTCCTTTCTCCAGTTTCTTCCTGCTATGGAGCTGAAGGTTCTACAGTCCAAACCAGTGCACATTTACTTAGAAGTAAACTCCTTTGGGTTCAGTTGGAATTGATTCACATAAAAGAGTGCATAAAAGTGTGGCCTTGCAGCGTACCTAAAAAAAATGCATTTTTAAAAATCAGATTTAAAAAACCCAGCACAGAGTTGAAAGTGCTTATATCCCATTGAAATCAAATGTTCTTGTTCTTGATTGCAGCTCTGGGTTGAGGGTATAAGCAGAATACTCTTTTACCATACAGATTTTTGGAACAAAACACTACTAAAAATATATTTAAATAATCCTCATTAAGAGATGGTGTGACTGTGCCCTAACATGTGGTATGGTGAGTTTAATCAACAGTGATTGCAAAAACAGAAACAGGGAGGTGGTATTTACAGCAGATGAATTATGCTGGAGTACAAGCTGGTGAATGTCTCTTTTGAGGCACATCACGCTTCCTGTTAGCAGCAGGCCTGCGCTCTGCAATGCTTTCCATTATTTTTCTGCAGTCTTTTGACAGGCTCACTTTGCAGCCACCTCCAACTTCCTTGTACCTTGTGATTGGCAAAGTTCTGAGAATCTGCAGAGCTTACGCTCTGTGGCTAGGGTTGCCAGGTCCCTCTTTGCCACTGGCAGGAGGTTTTTGGGGCGGAGCCTGAGGAGGGGGGTTTGGGGAGGGGGGAATTCAATGCCACAGAGTCCATTTCCTCCAGGTGAACTGATCTCTATCGGCAGGAGATCAGTTGTAATAGCAGGAGATCTCCTGCCATCACCTGGAGATTGGCAACCCTATTTTAAGTGGAGATGAGAGAACATTTTTGTTCCCTTCAGCACAGAACCTGCTACTAAGCGGTCAGTGTTGAACCCTGAGGAAGACTAACATCGAAACAGGATGATTACCAGATCCCTGTCTATCATTATTGAGGGGTTCTTATTCTTCTTATACGTGTGGGTTGAAGTAATCTGTGTGGACTATCAATATCACCACGGAAATTTTGGATTCCTTGCATGGACAGAATTTATTGCATGACATACCCTGTGGTGTAACAGGCATTGTCTGGACTCACAATCTTTGCACTTTGCTACTTGTTTATTTCATTGTTAATATAGATGTGTGACTTTTTGCATCTACAATTGTCTTTGAGTTTTTTTGTAAAGCCAGTCCTGCTGGTTATTCTCTTGCACACGACCTGGAGGTTGGCAACCCTATCTGTGGCCCCCACTTCCAGTCCAGCTGTTGGAGCCATCCAGTTGGGGGGTGGCGAGAGGGAGACCTGTTGTGGCCCTGAAGCAAGGCCAGATGGTTTGCTTCTTGCCAGCACCCAGATCCCATCAAACGCAGGCTGTCATCAGAGCTGCAGTCCTCAGCACGCACTCAGCCATGAGATCACAGCGCCCGCTCACACTACAGAAAGAGCTCCATGAAGGAAGGGGAAGGCCTGGGACCAGGCTTCCCACATCAAGAGGCTGCAGGCTCTACATATAATAATGACTTTCTGTGCCAAATTTTAGGCTCCCACTTCCTAAACCGCAGGCAGCTTCCCAGCTTTGTCTCTGACTCAAAGCTGATTCACATGGCCCTTGAGCATGAGGGCTATTTACTGTGAAGACTGGAATAAACAGTCTTGCCCCACTCTTACCCATGAAGCCTGCTGGGTGACCTTGGGCTAGTCACAGTTCTCTTAGAACTCTCTCAGCCCCACCCACCTCACAAAGTATCTGTTGTGGGGAGGGTAAGGCAAGGCAATTGTACGCCGCTTTGAGACTCCGTAAAGGTAGGGGAAAAGTGGAGTATAAAAACAACTCTCCTCCTCCTCCTTGGTGTAGTGTTTAAGAGTGGTGGTTTGGAGTAGTGGACTCTGATCTGGAGAACTGATCTGGTTTGATTCCCCACTCCTCCACATGAGCAGTGGAGGCTAATCTAGTGAACCGGATTGGTTTCCCCACTCCTACACACGAAGCCAGCTGGGTGACCTTGGGCTAGTCACACACTCTCAGCCTCACCTACCTCACAAGGTGTCTGTTGTGGGGAGGGGAAGGGAAAGTGATTGTAAGCCGGTTTGATTCTCAAGTGGTAGAGAAAGTCGGCATAGAAAAACCAGCTCTTCTACTTGTTTTGCCTCTTGTTCATCTCTTAGTATTGTGGGATCCAGTCATCACTGTGGATCTCTGTTCCCACTAGGGTTGCCAGGTCCCCCCTGGCCACTAGCATGGGATGGGGGGATAGGGTTGCCAGATCCAGGTTGGGAAACTCCTGGAGGTTTAGGGATGGAGCCTGGGGAGGACAGGGACCTCAATGGGGCGCAATGCCACAGAGTCCACCCTCCAAAGCACCCGTTTTCTCCAGAGGAACTGATCTCTGTAGTCTGGAGACGAGCTGTAATTCCAGGGGATCCCCAGGCTCCTCCTGGAGGCTGGCATCCCTAGTTGCCACAGCCCTGTTGCTGAAACTAAGTGGATCAGGCCCAGTCAACTACCCAGGTGGGAGCATGCCTGGGGAACTGGATTTAAGCTGTTCCTCAGAGGACAAGGAGTATAATAAGCAGAAAGCAATAAATAATGGAGTCATGGTGTGAGCAGTTTTCACCTGCAGTTTGGGTGATTTTTCATCATGCCACCACAACCTCTCTTTTCAGAGGATTGCGACCGCATGGGGAGCCACTCTTAGCAGCCCAGCATGCTCTTTCGGTCGCAGCTGGAGCTGCAGAAATCATTGGATGAAGATTTTCATTTCACAGAAATAAACTGAAGGCCTAAATACAGAGGCAAGATGAAAAATTGGAAACTAGGGTTGACAACCTCCAGGTAGCAGCTGGAGATCTCCCACTGTTACAGCTGATCTCCAGCCGACAGAGATCAGTTCACCTGGAGAAAACGGCCGCTTTGGCCATTGGACTCTATGGGCATTGAAGTCCCTCCCCTCACCAAACCCCACCCTCCTCAGGCTCTGCCCCAAAAATCTCCAGGTATTTCCCCCACCTGTAGGGTTGCCAACCTCCAGGTACTAGCTGGAGATCTCCTGCTATTACAACTGATCTCCAGCCGATAGAGATGAGTTCACCTGGAGAAAATGGCCGCTTTGGCAATTGGATTCTATGGCATTGAAGTCCCTCCCCCTCCCCAAACCCCGCCCTCTTCAAGCTCCGCCCCAAATACCTCCCACCGATGGTGAAGAGGGACCTGACAACCCTACCTACCGGGCACTGGCAACCCTATTAGCAATCCTACCACAGGCCAAGGTTGGTCGTGCTCAGAACTCAATGGCAGAGCTGAGCTTCCCTTGTTTTTGTGAACATGACCTTAAGCCAGAAGCTGATTCTCAGCAAGGCCTGGCCCAAGGCCCTTGTTCAACCAGTGTTCCAGCCAGACCTCTCCTAGAACACTCTGTTTTCTTTCTGGGAAGTGTGGGCTGTATGATTTGTAAAACTAGGCTAGTAGAAATATTTGTTTTAAGTGCAATATGACAAATGTTGCCTGAAGATATTTATATGATTTCTTCGCATTGCATATGGTTATATAATTATTGCTATGATGGCATTTAGCTGGTTAATAATTTCTTTTGTGTGAAAGCCCAGGATTTTTTTCCGGTCCAAGGTACAAAGAATTGTTCCTCCTCCCCCGTATTTCTCACTTTCATTCAAACAGAAATCCCACTGCCAAGTTGCCAGTAACAGATAGGACTAAAGTTAAATTGCTGGAAGGAGCAAAATTAACAAAAATGAAATGAAATTCACACACTCTCTGACAACCCAACAACACAACACAGTTATTATTGTGCCCCCAATAGTAATTAACACATAATAGCAGCAGCTATATAATCTTTAGACAGCAATAGAGCATACTTTCTCTAGCAAATAATTTATCTGTGGAGGGGAGGGAAAGCCCAGTGTAAATGAATTATGACCAATGAATTTTGAATTCACAAACTTCACTTAATACCATTTGAATTCACAAAGTGGCAAAAATTAATCAGAGAACACCATTAGCACATAGGAAGAGAACTGCAGATTCCAGTTTGCACGGTTACAAGTTTTAAGTTAGCTGGATCCAGCCTTCTCTTCTGAATTTTCATTTCACTAATCACCCTTCCTTCTTGTGCTTGCTGCTGCCGTCTCGGAAGTTGCTAAAGGAAACCGAGCCGGCTGGCCCAGGTTTGAGGCTGGCTGTCTCAGCCGGAGAGGGGGAAGGGAGAAGCGTGGTGGCAACAGCATCCGGCAGTGGCCTAGGCATCGAGCACGTTTCTGGTTTTATTACACACACATCCTCAATAGTTCATTCAAAGCATTTTTTTAAAAGAGCTATTTAAGCTGCGTTGCCTTTCTAATACTTTGCACCAGGGGGCACGATACTAGGCCGCATCAACCAAGGAATTCTTTAATCTAAATTTCATCAATCATTCACAGTGGGGCGGGGGGGCATGTGTGTGAGACCTGACATGTAATATTAAAAGAATGTGACATTATTTCTAGTAGTTCTGGTTTGTTTGGAAGTCCTTGAGGGGGGGGGGAACCATGATCCCACCAAGTAAATCATTACCCTTTGCAGCATGCTAACTCCCATCTTACAAAGAGATGACAACTCTGGTAAACTAACAGGATCATGAGTCTGGAGCCCTATTTCAACTTTTACTCTTCATTCATACTTAGGACATGATTGATTTAAAACTTAGTCCCTCCATGTCAAGGACCCTGGGCACTTGTAGTTCTGTGTGGAGGCCCAGAGAACTCTAAAAGTGAAGTCCTGCTACTCCCACCACTTCCTGAGGGAGTGTCATAATGACCAGTAAACCAATATGAGTGTCCTGGTTATGGGACACTGTGTACCGACTGCTTTGTCAGTGACAGTTAGTACAAAACACCCTTGGTTTGGCTAAGCAGCATTGCTGACGTGGATTTGATCTCTCACATGTGGATTCTCTCTTGAATAGCAGGGCCTGTTGCTACCCTGACAAACTTTCACCAGTGTCAGGGTGACCAGTTGCAATGAAGGATAGGCCTCCTTGAACCTTGAACGTTTGTACCGATGAGGGGATTTCCACAGTCGTTTTTTCTTATTATTACATGAGACACTGCACCAGCCGAAACCCCCCTCTTCTGCATGTCTGTTAAAGACACAACCCTCCCCTCCTTGGCATCTAGCTAGGAGCAGTATCTAATATAAAAAAGGATCTTCCATAGAAATCAATCAACAACAGCTTTGAGATATCATAAGGAAGGATGACTTCACCAACATGTAATTAACCTATGACACTCATTGCCAGAGCATGTAATGATAGCTGTATACTTTTTAAACCCATTAGGGAACAATGGTGGCTAGGACCATAGGTGGCTACTAGCCCAAAATACAACTGGTAGCTCTGACTGCCAGAGTCTGGGGAAGAACAGGACTGGGTACACAGTGCCATTGTGCCTTGCTTAGGAGTCTCCCTTGTCTTGTTACTGTCAGTTGCCCAAATGCGGTTGAATTCATCATTCATCTGACCCACTAGCAGAGTGTGCTATCGTCAAATTCCCTGGAATTCTGTGACATTGGCTTTAATCAAGTGACTTACCCATTTCCATATTTATGCCTCCAGAATAATAACAGTGGACTCAAAATCCCATAATGTCTACATGACCACTCAGGGCTTTGGCTATGAGAATGAAATACTGATACTGAGGCAGGTAAATCCTCAGTTGTAACTGGTTCTGGTGTTTGCAGATTGCATCTATAAATTATGATAGGGAAGTAACTATTCCCACAAACAGGGGAAGAGGGATATATTACATGAGGTCAGACCTTGAGATAAATTTTGCTTCTGACATATATACAAAGAGCAGAACTAGGCAATGGTATTTCTATTGTTTTGTTAATGTAGAGCTTGAGCACAGCAGGAAAGTACCTGCAGGGTGAAGCGGGCAAGCTAAAGAAAGGTCCTTGATCACCCCCACACACACACACACACACACACACACACCAGTTCTTGCTCACTGATTCCCTCCCACCAGCCATTTATAATTTACAAGGGCAAATCAGAAAGGATTAAAAAGCCTTCCTTGCTGTTGCCCAGTCATCCCTTGTTAAGCCCCCCCCCCCCACCAATCTTTGCAAATATGTGTTTGGGAATACATTTTACATTTACTGAGACAACATCTAGTTCGCCCCACAGTCTCACTAACCATTCCTTGTTTTGTTTTAGAGTGTGCTTACATAGGGACAAGGTTGTGACGTCCTTCTGTATATTTGCCCCACAGATGATGAAGGAAATTTCACATGACCTAGGAAAACGATGAACAATTCACAGGGGTATTGGTGAGTACATTCGTTCTCACGGGCTCCAGTTATGCACAAGGTGACCATGTCAGTAGTTCCTCGTGGTGTTTTTGCACACAAAAATCATCTTTGAACAGTTCATCTGTTTAAAGCAGGCCTATTTGGAACCTGGATATAAAGTAAACCCTGTCCAAGAAGGCTTGGTATGAAGCTGTTAAAGTTTTCCTCAGGACCCAAATAAATCCTCCTATATTTAGATTTTAAGGTCCTATATAGGCTGGTAGTCACTGTTGATCTGTGTGTGTGTGTGGTATATGTGTGTGTATATATAACTTCATAGTGGTGAAATCCAGGGTTTACTCTTTACTCTTTATCGCATGATTGGGAAAGGGTGCCATCTGCTGGTACAAAATCTGAACCGGAGAACATTAAAAGTAGAAAGAAGCCCCGCAGGTGGCCGAGAGCTCCCTCTGGTTTCTCCACTCCTGGTGTTTAATAACTCCGATGTTCCATCTTTCATCACTATCTTCCCTCTGGCTTCTGAATGCTGGCACTTCTGAGGTTCATCCTGTCTCCTTTCTTCTGTTCAGCCATTATGGGGAGGGCAGGGGTACATCAGATAGCCTGTCACCCTAAAGTGCTGCGAGCAAAGGGATGAAGAATGCTCAAGCCCTGTTATCACCCCCATTCCTTTGAGTGGATTTCCCCCCACAGAGGTTCAAAGTGGGGCACCCAGGCTTCATCCTTTGCTCTTAGTCACAGTATGAACTCCAGTACCTGTGTACTGGGCCTTAGTATGCTGCTTTTCACAGCCGAGGCATATGTGGGATCATAGTGTTGTAGCTTTGTAATGTATCTTACTGTGTTGAAGGTAACTGAGTACGAATTCTGGGGGCATCAGAAAATATGGTTCCGGTACTCTAGGAGCAAGTCCCAGTTGGTTCCGCTGAAGTTGTGCTGCTTTTGCTCAACTGGATCCTCTTATATCACCATTGGATTTGCATCCTTCTTGGCGTAATCACATCTCCCATTCCAAACTGGAAACATTTCCTGTCCTCTCCCCAGTATTGGAGGTGGAAAACTGGTGATGGTGAGAGGGCGAGAGGGCCGAGAGCCCTCAACGGCTTTGCCATCTGTTGATTTAAAGGGTCAAAAGTCAAAACCTAGTAACATCCTGAACGGAAACAGAAATAAAAACAAGGACTGAACTTGGTGCTTGGGGGTCAATGGGGTCAGGGCTACAAATAATAACTTCCTGCAGCCACTGTGTGGTTAGGGAAAGTGCTTGCCAACAGATTAATGGCCAATGACATCTGCTTTCGTCCCTTCCCTCTGCAGACAGCGGTGCCACAGATGCAGTGGACAAGATTCTCCTCTCCCAGCTCCTTACCATTCTCATTGTCCATCCACTGAGGACTTGGTATCGTCATGTGTTGGATGCCCAAGAAGCTGTTTAGTTACCTCAGGAACACTTACTAAACCAGGAACACTTACAGCTGACCTATTTCCCCAGCCTCAGGTGCCATCTGATGTCTTGAGCTTTTTTTTCTACACTGCTATAGTCCTTTGTTATCTTTGTTCAGTTATTTTGAATTTATTATCTCCCCCCTCCTGGATGATTCCCATGAGACTACTATAGGCTGAAAGCCTTTCCAGGGGGGAATAACAGGAAAAGTCTGGTGTTATATATCATCAGGAAATAATAATTAAATGTTTTCCCTCAAGGTAGTGTTTATGACGTGAGGAAGTAACATATTTCCAGCACTCAAACCACATTTGGCATCGGGAAAATATCCCCCCACCCCCCAGCCCTCTGCTAGTGTGTCAATGGTAATAAGAGTGCTGTGAGGAATGTGACTTCATCACTGGCATAGGCCATATATTGAGAAACAACACAATTTCCTCTGCCATGTTTTATGGTGGAGGGATTGGTTAACCCTTTACAGAATACTCTCCCACTCACACCTAATAATATCCTGTAAGCCCCCTCCCCTTTTTAAAATTGTAACACGGGGAGGCGCCATATCATAGTGGTAAAGCATTTGCTTTGCATGAAGAAGGTCCCAGGTTAAATGCCCAGCATCTCCAATTAAAAGAGTTAGGCTATCAGTGATGTGAAAGACGTCTGCCCGAGGCCCTGGAGAGCTGCTGCCATTCTGAGTAGGCAATGCTGATTCCTTGATAGACCGATGGTCTGACTCCATACGGCAGATTCACGTGTTCATGTATATGTGTGTTCAACATCAGTACAGCTGTTACCTTGGCCTGTGGTCATCCTCTGCCATGCCTTTCTTCTTTTAGTTGGCCTGCATTTTTTTTTAATATTATTTATTTAAAATAGCGGTTATATCTGCCTTTCCCAAGGTGTGGTGGGTGCTCCCTTTTGCCAGTATTGCAGCACACTGGTTCTCGTAGGTTATCCGGGCTGTGTAACCGTGGTCTTGGTATTTTCTTTCCTGACGTTTCGCCAGCAGCTGTGGCAGGCATCTTCAGAGGAGTAACACTGAAGGACAGTGTCTCTCAGTGTCAAGTGTGTAGGAAGAGTAATATATAGTCAGAAAGGGGTTGGGTTTGAGCTGAATCATTGTCCTGCTGGCGAAATATCAGGAAAGAAAATACCAAGACCACGGTTACACAGCCCGGATAACCTACGAGAACCAATGAACTCTGACCGTGAAAGCCTTCGACAATATATTGCAGCACACTATTTCTCCCTGATTTTCCAAAAGAGCTGGAAATATGAGTAAGCAGATAACAGGGCTGTTGATATTATGCTGCCAACACTGGATCACAGCTAACACAATTGCCATCTTAAGGAAGAAACAAAGTTTTTTTTAAAAAAACCATTTGTCTAGAAAAACATTTTTAATTACTATTCTGCCCTACAGGATACACTTTTTAAAAATTCAGTTATCAGGTATGTGGAGGCCTGATTTGGATTGGAACCACAAGGGAAGAGGGAGTTAAACCTCCCTTCCCTGCACAATTTGGGCCATCTAAAATGGCACTGCTTATTTGCTCTGTTGTGGAAACATACAAGTACAGATATGGGAACCCACAGGTTTACCCAGACAGAGCAAATAGTAGCTCTCCAGGGCTATTTGGGAATGGGAAAACAGCACGGGGGAGGAGAGTCAAATCAGGTCCCTGAGTGCCTGATAATTGAATTTTTTAAAACAGTGGGAGCTTAGAGTTGGCTTCTGCACCGGGCTGATTTGCTGTTTGAGTCTTCTTGCTGCTATGAATGCAAAGGCCTACACGGTGGTGTGGAGCCTCTGTATGGGGCGCTTCCCTATTCCCTGTTTTCCTGTCATTGTACAACCTTGACCACCCAAGGCCAATTGCTGAAGGGGCTGTTTGGCCAAAGGTGGGTGAGGGACTCAGGCAGCACAACTTCCCTGTTTCACTTTCACTACTAGTTCATCCTTTCTCAGATGGCCTGAATCAAATTAATGTGGGTTTTAAGTGCTACTGAAATAAATTTGGCAACAGCCTAAGTAGTATACTGGGCAGGCACATTTCAGGGGTTTTCCATGGAGGTAGCAGGGGAGAGGGAAGGCCAGAGCCCTTTGGCTTCCCAGTTCTCCCCTGTAAAAAAAAAAGACCAGAGGTTACAAGCTGTGTGGTTCATTTGCTTTATGTAGATGGGATTTATCTATTTAGGATCCAAAGTGTGTGAATTTTTTGATGATTCCAGATGGGTTGTTCTGTTAATCTGTGGGAGCAAAACGTTAACAGGAGTCCAGTGGCACCTTAAAGACTAAACACTTTTTTTTTCCAGCATAGGTTTTCCTGAGTCAAAGATCACTTCTTCAGATGCATTCAGGTGCCTAATGGATGAACACTTTGTGCATCCGAAGAAGTGAGCTCTAGCTCACAAAAGATTTTGCTGAAATTAATTTGTTAGCTTATAAGGTGCCACTGGAATCCTGTTTTATATTGAAATTTTGATGGATTTCCCCTCCCCCTTTGACCAGACTTTTCTGCCATATCAAGCTGCTTTTGAAAGTCCCATTTCAGAATGGTTTGTTATGTAGCAGGAGTTGCTGTTCCAGAGACTACAAGGCTAAAGCTTCCTTGGGTGTAGGAGACTAATTGTGTGATTATTTGGATCCTGTCCATTATTTAGGAAAATAACGTATCCAAATGCAAATTGTTTGAGCTTAGCTGAGTCTTGCAGCTCTTTGAAGGCAATATAAGGTGCACAATCTGACATTTCCCACTGTGAGGAAACTGACTGAAAACTCTTGACAGGTATACCTCAACAAAGAATTGCCCCAAAATCATCTCAGAGGTGAAAATTATCCCTACCCAGACTATGGAACAGCAACCTGAGGTGCTAGGATTGAGCTCATGTTTGGGTAGAAGAGAAAATGCCTACAAGAATGGAGACACTGCTAAACGAAACATTTAAAGCTAAGAACCCGGCAACTTTCTTCATGTGTTTGGAGGATGAGCAAGGAAATGGCACCCCTTTTCATGCCAGCTATTGGGAATAGTAATGAAAGTATGCCCTCTGCTGGACACAGTTCAAATTTAACCGGGCCTTCTGAATAAGACTTATGGTGCTTGTGGTCATGAGAAAATTAAACTGGAAATATAATTGCTGAAAGTTGGTATGGCACAATGACTAAGAAAAACTCCCCCGTTTGCCTCAGTCATGAACTCACTATGTGATCTTAGACTGCCCTTCCTTTGTCAGTCTTGCATGAGCAATGTGAAGATAAGGAACTTTATTTTGCAGGATTGGTGTACAGATTGCAACAAAATAATGTATGTGAAGCTCTTTGAAGAGCAAAATGGTTTATGAATATGACGTACAAATAGGGGGCAAGAATCCCCCAGTCCTAACTAGGGTTGCCAGCTCCAGGTTGGGAAATACCAGAAGATTTTGGGGGTGGAGCCTGAGGAGGGGGATTTAGAGAGGGGGGGACTTCAATGCCATAGTCCAATTGCCAAAGCAGCTATTTTCTCCAGGGGAACTGATCTCTGTTACCTGGAGATCATCTGTAATAGCGGGAGATCTCCAGCCACCACCTGGAGGTTGTCAGCCTTAGTCCTAACATAGAGCCTATCTATGCAAATGTTAATCACTTTGAAACTGGCTTCACTGGCATGGCTTTCCCCAGAGAACCATGGGGACTGTAGTTTTGAGCAGGTAACAAGGCACCTAGTCCCTTCTTAAAACCACAATTCCCAGCATTCCTCGGTTGGAAGCTGTATGATGTGAATCTTTTTAAACGTACAGTGTTAACTTCCCTTCATACAGGGCTTGCTTTGCACTAGGGCCCAACCATGGCATTGGTTTTGAAAGCTAACACAGGGACATATAAGAGACGAAAGTGCACCTGAGCAAGGGTAAATGGTATAGTTTTCACCCCTATGCAGCTCTCAACATATCAGGGAACAGGCAGAATAATTTTGTGGTCACTGATGCAGTTTCCAGGAAGAACAGAGCCCTAATATCCAAATGTCAACTGGAACGATCCAAAATAAGGCACACATTTTGCAGCTGTAGGAAAAGGACATATTTCATGCATCAGAACATTCAAAGTACTGTTATTTTAACATACTGATTTCTTTATTGATATCCTGCCTTTCTCCCCAGTGGGGGCCCAAAGTGGCTTACAGAGTTCTCCTCTCTTCCATTTTATCCTTACAACAACCCTATGAAGTAGGATATGCTGAAAATGTGTGACTGGCTCAAGGGCTGCTAGCTCTGGGCTGGGAAATTCCTGGAGATTTTGTGGTTGGAGCTGGGGAAGACCGGGTTTGAGGAGGGGAGGGAGCTCAGCAGATACAGTGTCAAACAGCTCCAAAGAGCCAGCATGATGTAGTGGTTAAGAGCAGAGGACTCTCCACTGGACAACCGAGTTGGATTCCCCCTCCTACACATGAAGTCTGCTGGGTGACCTTGGGTTGGTCACAGTTCTCTCAGAATACTCTCAGCCCCACCTACCTCACAAGGTGTCTGCTGTGGGGAGAGGAAGGGAAGATGATTGTAAGCCAGTTTGAGATGCCTCAAAGGTAGGAAAAATCAGGGTATAAAAAACATCTCTTCTTCTTCTTCCAGGGTAACTGACCGATAATTGGAATTCCAGGAGACCTCCAGACTCCACCTGGAGACTGGCAACCCTAGACCCACAGGGCAGAAGGGAGAATTGAACCTGGGTCTCCCAGATCCTAGTCTGACATTCCGGCCACTACACCACACTGGCTGTATCCTTGTAATGTTCTTCATCCTTGCAGTACCCTTGTACTTCATTGAAGTTTCTTTTTGCATTTTTGCAGTTCTGGTGAGCCTCTGCTTTCCCACAAAATAAGGAACAGGTAACAAACGCACCAAGTGTCTCTTTTTTTAGAAATTAAGCACTGACTTTATATATGGTAGCTTATTTAAATGGGTGAATATTTGAATGTGCTTCGTGCTTAGCACAGAAGCTGTGCTAACAACAACTTAAGCAAATGGAATTTCTAATCATACCCTGAGGTTCCTATTGGGAAGCAGGTACCATTCCCAGTAGGGATGTGTGACTGGGGGGAAAATGTGTTTTTTTTAATTTTGGGAATGGGTTCCATATCAGTATTCCAGAGTATCTCCCCCCCACCGATTACCATTTCAGAATTCTAAATAAGGGTGGTGTGTTTGGGGGTTTTTGAAACTGAAATTTTCATATTCCTTATGAGGGGACACTTTCTGGGGGGCAGGAGTGACTGTTTTGCACACACAAAAAGATACCGAAATTTCAGGGATCCAATTCCTTCCTGTCCACTAAAGACCCCCCAAGTTTCAAGCAGATTGGATCAAGGGGTCCAGTTCTGCAGACCTCTGAACAAGGCACCCTCGGCCATCCCACTTGTTTCCGGGGGGGGGGGGAATCCATGCTTTCTCCATGGCAAAGAAACCAATAGCCAAACACACAGGAGCAAATTTTGGCCAAAAGCCTCCCAATGCAAATAGGACCAGCCTCAAAGCAGAACCATGGTCCAATGTGGCAATGCGGCAAGTTCAACCCAGCCCACGTCAAACCACAGAATCCAAGCCAAACCATTCGGGCAAGGCAGTACCAAGGCAGGCAGGCAGGCAGCCCTGTCATGAAACGCACACACATACTAATGTCTCTTCCCCAAGGAAGGCCACAGAAAGCAAGAAGGAAGGGGGCTGGGGGCAGCTGAGTTTTCTGTCTCTGCAGCCCATAATACACACTGCCTTGCAGGAGGAGCTTCAGGGGCCGCAGATGCCCCTTCATCACTAGACTTCCTGTTCCCTCCCACGCCCTATAGAGAAGAAGCACAACAGCAATGCAGCATGCATGAGCTTCATTTTAGGTGCTTCTGTAAGTCCTGCTTGTTTTAAGTGACCCACTCACCTACTTACCTAACACCTCTTGTTCCAATGATATTTGTCGGGTGGAGTTCTTTATGACGGCAAGAACAACATGGACCTATTTGCTTTCTGCACAGAAAGTGTGCTGAGAGATGCTGAGCCCCACTGACACCCCCCCCCCTCCGTGATGCACAGGGACTAGGGTTCAGCTGAGGATTTGTTTCTTCAGAACACAATGTTGAATGTGGATTTTATATTTGATAATTTCAAATTGGATAACTTCCCAGCAGTTTCTTTCTACTTCTGGGTTTGAAATTTGGGGAAGAACGTTTTCTCCTGACTCCCCAACACAGACAGAGAGGAGGCAGGTGCAAGCACAGGGCCGGGGAGCAGAAGACCAGCAATTTGACCTTCAGGAAGACCGATTGCTCAAGCCTCCAGGGGAGCAGATGTGGCCAGCATGAGCTGACAGTGTAGCCTGTCTGGGAAAACTCATGCTTACTCTGCATGCTTGGTGGAGGGCATGAGAGCCTCTGAGCCACAAGAGAGCGGTCCAGCTAGACAGTCTCTTCCCTGACCCAGTAGCTCAGTGGATCGGTGACACGTGACCCATAGGACTTAAAGACCATTGCGTCTGCTGAAGCCTGGCTCATGCTTAGGGTTGCCAGGTCCCTCTTTGCCACTGGTGGGAGGTTTTTGGGGTGGAGCCTGAGGAGGGCGGGGTTTGGGGAGGGGAGGGACTTCAATGCCATAGAGTGGTAAGCTGCAGTACTGCAGTCCAAGCTCTGCTCACAACCTGAGTTCAATCCTGACGGAAGTTGGTTTCAGGTAGCCGGCTCAAGTTTGACTCAGCCTTCCATCCTTCCGAGGTCGGCTGCCAACTTGGAAGGCTTTAAGAGGGAAGTGGACATGTTCATAGAGGATAGGGCTATCCATGGCTTCTAGTCAAAATGAATACTAGTTATCATGATGCATACGTATTCTCAGGGGAGCATGCCTATTATATTAAGTGCTGTGGAACACAGGCAGGATGCTACTGCAGTCATCTTTTTTGTGGGCTTCTTGGAGGCACCTGGTTAGCCATTGTGTGAACAGACTGCTGGACTTGATCTGATCCAGCATGGCTTTTCTTATGTTTGCCAGGTTGCTGGTGCCCTGAAGCTCTACTACAAATGCTCTGTCCACACAGCTGGAAGGATGTACTCTTGCAACAGTTCCTGAGATAATGCAAGAATTCAGTAGGATTTCACTTTGCCCTACAGCAAGGGTGGGGAACATCAGGCCTGGGGGCCGTATAAGGCCTGTGAAGCCCTTCATGGGTCCTGGCACTTCTTTAGCTCAGAAGGATGCTGCCCTGCCTGAATCTCTTTGGCCCAGCTGGGGACAGCAGAGCTCAAAAGTGAGTCGCTCTATGTGGCAGACACTCGGAGCCGTCTCCGGTCATGCCTCTTGGCTAAATGTCTGACCAAATATAGCAGGCTAATTTTTAAGTTGATACTTTTGTATGGCCCGCGAATGATGTTATAAATGGTTCTATGAAAAAAGCCCACAAGAAAATTGCCCACAGAAAAAAAAACCACGGTCATAAATGCACACAAGAAAAAAGCCCACTTGGAAAAAAGCCCACACGGAAGAAAGCCCACACGGAAAGAAGCCCACATGGAAAGAAGCCCACATGGAAAGAAGCCCACACGGAAAAATACTCAAAGTAGAAAAATTTCCATATTCACAATATGTTTGGAAGCAAACATCTTATTTGTTTAAAATGATGAGTACCTTCATAGTCCATTTGAAAGGCCATCCGTTATCTTGACAACAAATGGCTTCCTGAGTACCTTCAATTCAGAGAAGCAGGGCGTTACCTCTGGAGTTCTCACACAGATGTTAATTGAGTTTGCATTCTCTACTGGACTCTTGCTCTTTTCTACTTCGGACACACAAACACAGCTACCTCATCTATCCACGAAGGGGGAAAAGTGAGTCTCTATTTTATTTTACTTTTCAGTTATGTTATCATTTTATTGTAGTTTGGAAATAGAACACTGGGGAAGGGTAGTGCCTATATTTCCTTGTTGAAATAGCTTTGTTTGTTTGCTTGCTTGCTGCTATTATCATTTTCTGCTAGGCATGGGGTGTATCCTTGATTGAGAACATTCTTTTGCATGGTAGTGAGGGGGGCTGCTTCAGGTACTCCTAAGCTCTTCTTTCAATTTCAATTTCTCCCCCTAAGAAGGGAGTTTCAGTCAGGTTGCAGCCAAAGCCTTAGAAAAGAGCTGTTCTGAATTTGGAGGCTCTGCCAGGCAACAACTCCAAGTTTCTCCCCTCAGAGCTGACACAATTCTGAAGTGTCTTTGTAAAAGGTGTTATGGATCAGGACGTTTTTTGTGCTTTTTAGTTGGAGCTGCCTGTTTGGACCTTTTCAGCCCCTGTAGTTTTTGGAGAATTGCTGAAGTGTGTGTAGTTTCCTGTGCTTGTGTTCTGAGACAACAAGAACACTCATTTGTGAGCACCCTTGGAGGCCAGGTCTACCCATTGGCTTCTATAGGCCCCTGGAGTCCAGGGAGTCTACCACCAAGAAAGCCAATAGGTAGACCAGACCTCCAGATGAGGACTCCAGATGGGGGGCAGGGGGATGGCAGGGAGGTGCGCCAGAGGCCTACTTCAGCATTTGCCTCAAGTCTGAGTTGCACAGGCACACTACTGACTTGCACAATTATTACACAACTATCTTATTGCTGTTTTTTTTAATGTACATTATGAGTTTTATTTTTTATTTTTGTAGTGCAAACAGTGAAGTTTTCAAGAAGCCAGAAGAACAATGAAGTTATGATTTACTTGGGGTTTGAGTATCTCGCTTTTCACACTGTCAATGGAGTGGTGACTTGGAGATGCAGACAGAATCGCTCCATAAAGTGCCATTCAATTATAAAAACAAAAGATGGCAACGTAGTTCAAGAACCAACAGAGCATTGTCACGATTCCTGTCCTCAAAAAGCAGCAGCAAGCATTGCCAGAAGCAAAATGAGGGAAGACATGGGAGCAGTAAGTGCTACTCCTCGCAATGTGATGGGAAATGTGTTGTCAGCGTTAAATAATGATATATATACTTCATGATTCAGGTGTGGAGAATAAGACAGAATTCTGGTTTTAGGTGATAGAGATCTTATGCTCGAATTGAACAAAGATACCATCTATGGAGATGGCACATTTGATAAAGTGCCAAATATGTTTTACCAACTGTACACATGGCATGGCAAGGTGGGTAATTCATATCCGCCATGTATTTACATTTTACTCCAAAAAAAGAACACAGACATCTATAATAGAATGTTTCAAATAATGAAGCTATTGATTCCAAATCTGGCACCTCAAAAGGTTTTAGTCGATTTTGAGAAGGCTTGTATGAATGCAGTGAAGATTGCCTTTCCACACGCTGAGGTCAAAGGGTGTTATTTTCATCTGTGTCAGAGTCTCATTAGGAAAATCAACAATGTTGGCTTGAAGACTGAATAGAAACTAATATGAACATAAAAATTACACTGAAGTCTCTTGCTGCATTAGCCTTTGTACCAATAGATGATGTAAGAAGTGTTTTTGAAAAGCTTGCCGCCACATTTCCAGATGAAGACAGCTACAATGAGGTGCTCACGTACTTCTTTTCTACATATATCGAGGGTGCAGCAGGTAGGTCACCAAAAACTACCAACTGTTGTGAAGGATTTCACAACGCTCTTAATTCCCTGTTCCACTGCAGTCATCCCAGTGTGTGGTTTCTATTTGATGGACTGCAGAAGGACCTGGCTTGCCACAAATTAACATTGGCTAATGCACAAGCAGGTCGCCCAGAGGTGAAAAAGAGAAGATACGAGGCACTACATGACATGGTTCCACTTCTGTGCAGGAGTATGAGCAGGTGGAAGATAAACTTACCTACTTAAGGAGATTGGCTAATTTGCAGTAAAGATTATTATTTACTCGATTTATTATTGAATGTTGGTCCCTCATTTAACCCATTCATTCCGGGTTTGTTTTCAACAGCTGGCAGAGATATAAAAACAGTGAAATAGCTTCATTTTCATGTCAAATGAAAGAATTGGCAGGGATATTAAAACAGTGAAATGGCTTTAATTTCATGTCAAATAATCACTGTAAAGGAATAAAGTATATAGTTAAATAACAAATAAGAGACTTTTACAGAAGTGTGAATAAAATTAATGTGAAATGTAAGAATAAAAATGAATAATTATCAGGTATTATCATACCAGTACAAATAGTGTTTTTCATGATTTGGAAATAATAAAATATGGTTCTTTCTGATCTAGTTATTTTTTATTGTTAATGTTAATAGTTGTGAAAGTTATGTTACGGGTTGTAAAAATTATATTATGGCAGTAATTTTTAAAAAACAAAATAAATAAATAATATTAAGTATTCAAATGTATTTTTCTGTGTGGGCTTTTCCACATGTGGGCTTCTTTCCGTGTGGGCTTTTTTCCATGTGGGTTTTTTCCTTGTGGGGTTTTTCCATGTGGGTTTTTTTCTGTGTGGGTTTCTTTCCGTGTGGGCTTTTTTCCCATGTGGGTTTTTTCCCGTGTGGGTTTTTTTCCATGTGGGCTTTTTTCTTGTGTGCATTTATGACTGTGGGCTTTTTTTGTGAGCAATTTTCTTGTGGGCTTTTTTCATGTGGGTTTTTTTCTGGTTACCATTATAAATATCCAAATGGCCCTTGGCAGAAAAAAAGTTCCCCACCCCTGCCCTACAGTGAGTTGATATGGTGGAGCAGCCACATGCATTTATCTGCGTTTGCCTTGTTCCTTTTTTTTTTACATGAGCCTCCTGCCCTCCTTCTGCTTGCTTCTTTGCACTTACTGTTTGAAGCACCTACCTCTCAGCTCCAGGCAGGGAATACAAATGTTTGAACAACAGAGTTATAGCAAGGGAAGGGGCAAAGCTGTAGCTCCCCTCATAAACATATGCCTTTCTATGTAAAAAATAGCGGGGGCCCTCCTTGCCTTATCCATTTTCTTTTGTGTGTCAAGTCACAGCTGACTTATGGTGAAAACCTGGTGGGGTTTTCAAGGCAAGAGATGATCAGAGGTGGTTTGCTTCATTTCCCATGGAAAACATACAGTTCTTTTGTCCCTAGTCAAACAGGTTTTTCAAACTACACAAGGACTTACAAGATATGTTTATTGGAGAGGGATGAATGCGTATGTGATTCCTTTCAAACTGTTTTCAACTCTAAAATATTGCTTGTTTTCTACTGTAGTATTGCAGTCATGGAAGAAGAAGCAGAGAAGTTTATCATTTTATTTTATTTATTTACATAATTTATACCCCATTTTTCTCCCCAATGAAGATCCAAACCTGCTTACATTCTTCTCCTCTCCACCATTTTAGGCTCACAAAAATCCTGTGAGGAAGGTTAAGCTGAGGAGAAGAAGAAGAAGGGGAAGGGGAGGGGTTGGTTTTTTAAATGCGGACTTTTTCTACTACTTAAGGAAGAATCAAACCGGCTTACAATCACCTTCCCTTCCCCTCCCCAAAACAGACACCCTGTGAGGTAGGTGGGGCTGAGAGAGCTCTTAAGAGAACTGTGACTGGCCCAAGGTCACCCAGCTGGCTCTGTGTGTAGGAGTGGGGAAACAAATCTAGTTCACCAGAGTAGCCTCTGCTGCTCATGTGGAGGAGTGGGGAATCAAACCCGGTTCTCCAGATCAGAGTCCAGCGCTCCAAACCACCACTCTTAACCACTACACCAAGTTGGCTGGGTGACTGGCCCAAGATCACCCAGCAAGCATCCATGTGGGATTACAAACCTGGATCTCCCAGATCCTAGACTGGCACACTAACCCCTATACCACACTAGAATTGGGTCTAGTAGCACCTTACAGATTAGCAAGATTTCCAGGGTATGAACCCAGGTGAGAAAAACCTGAACAAAAAAACTTTAACTCCTCAGACTGTTACCCTGCTGTGAGGCACTAGAGGGCGCCAACATCAGGGACTTAAAAACTGCAGAATAAGATGGTTCATGTTCCAATTTCTGAAGAAATGCCAAAAAAGAAAAGAAAAAAAGGAGCTGCCACAAAATCCAGGAAATGCCATTTGTCCTGCTTCTGGCTAAGACCAAAACACCATTACATTTTCTCTTTTGCAAGCAATGTTTTTTGAGCTGAACCGTAGTGCTAACTGAATCCCAAGGAAATATATCGGAAGTCAGAAAACATATATAGCACTAATAACTAACTAATATATTTGGGTTGTCGCCTTTTTTTGCTGGCAAGGCTTTAATGCCTTGAAAAGACGCAGGACAGGCAGGTGTGTAACAGCTGCAGCTTTTCTCAGACAGAGAGGCAGTGATTTCTGCTAGTCAGGCAGCTCCTAAAGGGAAATGGGGCACCATGAAAAACAAGGCAGCAACCAGGGTGCTCTTTACAGAAATATTGCCCCCTGACAACACTCACATTTCTTTTCTTAGGTTTCATAAGTTCAAGGCAGGTTATAGAATAATCACAACAAATCACACCGCAATAAAGCAGTCTCACAATACACAATGAAACAAAAGATTCAGCGCTAGGGTTGCCAGGTCCCTCTTCGCCATTGGTGGGAGGTTTTGGGGGGTGGGGCAAGAGGGGGCGGGGTTTGGAAGAAAGGCGCTCCTGACCACATCAAAAGCCCACATCTAAATCCCAGAAGTTGCAGCTGTTTGTGGCGGAATGAAAGTAAATATGACAAAGCCTTTATCCTTATGTTTGTATTAAAGCACACAAATAATAAACTAGCTAACAGAAAAGCCTAGTCCCTGGCAGGACACAGTTCCTTGAATGACTCCCCCCCCCCATTGTGTATAAGTGCCACTATTGGTTTACATTTCTGAGTGAACTATTGATATGTCATCCAAAAATTATTTTTATTTTTGAAATGAGCAGAAAAATATCCCGTTGCAAGGCCATCTTCTGTGCTCCAATGTAGTGGAGAACATGTAGGTTTGCCAGCCTCCAGTTGGATCCTGGGGATCTCCCAAAATTACAACTGATTTCCAGACTACAGAGATGAGTTCCTTTGGGGAAAATGGCTGCTTTGGAGGGTGGAGTCTCTGGCATTATAGTCCAATTACAGTCCAATGAGATCCTTCCCTTCCCCAAGAATTTCCCATCCCGGAGTTGGCAAGCATTTGATAATGATTTTGGGTTGCATTCTGGATTCAGTAGATAGTAAAGATGTTAATTCCATTTATTTTAAAAGAGTTTATGTTAATTTTTAAATGTGTGATATTTGTCTTTTAATCTGTTTTTACCACACTTGGGTTCCTATATTAGGGAGAAAGGCAGGGTGTGAATAATTAAAAAAAACATGTTTGTTTTTGTATATATAATTGTAAACAGAAAAGTATATGTATTAAAACGAATTTAAGGTCTTTATATGTATTAGAAAGCTGAACAATCATGCAAATCAGGGTTTGTACAGCTAACCAATTAGAAAAGGAGGAGGTGGGGAAAGCTGGCATATTGGTGCCTTAGCCTGGTTAGAGAAGAACCAATCAGGAGCTAGGCTGCAGGAAGAAGAAGAGTTGGTTTTTATACCCCGCTTTTCTCTACCTTTACGGAGTCTCAAAGTAGTTTACAATCTCCTTCCCTTCTCCTCCCCATAATAGACACCTTGTGAGGTAGGTGAGACTGAGAGAGCTTGAAGAGAAGTGTGACTGGCCCAAGGTCACCCAGCTGGCTTCATGTGTAGGAGTGGGGAAATAACCCGGTTCTCCAGATTAGAGTCCACTGCTCTTAACCACTACACCACAATGGAATAACTACAGCCAGTCTCTAGGCAGTTCACGAAGGTAGCTACTACATTGAACTCCAGGGAAAGGAGATTCCCCTCCCCATGAGAAAGCTGGCAGAAAAGGCCTCAGAAGGTTGTAAACTGGAATTCATATAGACTAAGAACAAAGACAGCTCTCCTGTATCCAGTTCTGCATTTTTCTATTGTTCCTATTGTTGCTGTTAAATATTAAAGAATTCAGCTGTTTGGATCTGAAGAGAAATGAGTTGTTCTTTTACTTGAGAAGCAAGCGTCAAAGTTAACTTCATTAACCAGCCTCGAGTATCCTCTAGGCTGATCCTGCATTGAGCAGGGGGTTGGACTAGATGGCCTATATGGCCCCTTCCAACACTATGATTCTATGGTCCTGACACAGGATTACAAATATTTTAGTTTAGTTAATAAGCAACAGTAAACAGTATTATATTACCAAGGTCTATCAGACAATAATCACACAGGCTCAGTTTTGCATGCCTATGCAAAATGACCAAAGCTAACACACTGAAAGAAAATGGTGCTTTTTAAATGTTTGTATTTGCAAGTATAGAGGTGTATCATCATTTTGGGCTCTTTCTATTATTCTTATTAATAAAACCCAGATTATGAAGTTATTATTCACTGTCTCAAAAATCACCTATTAGTAGGGTTGACAACCTCCAAGTAATTAAACAACACAAGCACTGATGGCATATGAAAACAAATATATTCAATAGAGAGGCATACCAAAGCAAATGCAATAACAGTTATACCTACATCATCTGCCGATTTTGACAAAGCAGCCACACGATTGCAAAATACCCTGTACAAAAGGGGATATCCTATGGAAGTGTTACATGAAGCCAGAAAGAAAGCAGAAATAAGAGAACGTGCCACATTATTTACCAACCGATGCAATAGGACCTGAAACAACATCTTCTGCTCTCTTTCGTACCGCAGACATACTGAAGCTATTAAGAACATTGTAAGAAAACATTGGTATATCATTTCTGATATACCTGGGTGCTTTCAGACCCCAGTTTTTGGTTTAAGAAGATCTACCTCATTTAGGGATCGTTCTGTTCGCTCTGACTTTCTACCTCCTCCTCCTCCTCCTAGCCCAGCTGTCATCGGGCATTTTAATTGTGGCTCCTGCACGGTCTGCTCTCTGAGCTTACCCGTCAAGGAGTTTAAGTCTACTACTTCTAATTTTTGCTTTAAATTACAACACTTTTCTAATTGCTCCACCAGCCGCGTCATTTACACGATTACTTGCAGTTGTTCTACGTTGTATATAGGCAGCATAACCAGACCTGTCAAACTAAGAATAGGAGAACATTGCTCCCGCTTTCGTGTCCATGTTCCATTAGTGAGCCATTTTCTAGAAAAAAGGCACAATGAAGATGATGTTAGATTTTTTTGTACTATGGGTATACCGAGGTCACCAGTACAACATGAACAGCGTGCAGAAAATTCTGTTGCAAAGAGAAACTATGTTCATTTACTTTTTTAATACTTTAGCCCCAAATGGGCTTAACACTGAATTAGATCTAACATGTTTTGTTTAAAATTTATATCCTATGGTGAAACCCTCCTTGTTTTGCATAAATCTTCTTTAAGACATTAGAAGTTTCACAATCCACCCTGATTGAAGTCACAACTGCAGCCAACAGGTTCCCTTTAAGATCTGGGATACCATTACTCTGCAGACCCATGTAGATTGGCAAATGCCTCGCATGTGGGACTATTTATAAGTATTACCTATAGTTCTCGCAATTACGATCTCTGATCTGTGAGACAACCTAGCCCCTTGAGGCATTGCTGATAAGAAGCCCTGCGGGGCAATGAGAGCCGATTGTGCTATAGAATTTAAGGTATATAATTTTTGATAACACTTGCTTTCCATTATTGCTGCTGTAATGTTATTGATAATTTTCTCAAAAAAGAGTAAGAATTGTATAATATAAATGATATTTCCTGCCAGGCTGACAAAGCCCTCTAGCGGCGAAAGCTTTTAAAATTAATCAGGAAAATGTTCCTTGAACAATTTCCTTTTCTGGCTGTGAAGACTTCTTCGAGAAGCCAAGTCTACTTACCTTAGCCATCAAGGCAAGAAGAAGATATCATTCTCAGTTGCACTATTCAGTTTATGAACTTTGATAAGAACTTTGCTATAAGATTGTGTAAAAGAGTGCTTTGTTTGTGTCTTTAAGTGTATTTGTAAATATATTGTTTTTTTAAGCACAGGGTCACAATTTTTGTACAATAAAGTGTTTTGATATTTAGATGCATTGAGCTTCATGCTGTTTATTCTTACCAACCTCCAGGTAATAGCAGAAGATCTCCTGGAGAAAATGGCCACTTTGGCAATTGGACTCTATGGCATTGATGTCCCTCCCCTCCCCAAACTCCACCCTCCTCAGGCTCCGCCCCAAAAATCCCCCGCTGGTTGCCAAGGGGGACCTGGCAATCCTACCTATTAGCCCCATTGAGCCTTCAAAATCAGCAACTAACTCAGTGTTCAAAACAAAATGTTATATCTACAACTGCTTCTGGGAAGTTCTAATAAATGACAACATGTACATATGTTAAGTAGTAAGGTGAGCTTACTGTGGATTTTCATTCATGCCTCGTACAAACTTCAAGGTGAATTTGGTTTTGGAATCACTGGTCTTCCTGTTTCCAGAATAGACTCTGCAGATTGCAGGTTAGCTGGCCATTGTAGCAATCTCCATAATACTGATCCGTGTACTGCCTGAATTTCACAAGCTCACAAAGCCCCTCTCCCCCCTTCGCCTGGACTCTTTTTTTTTTTAGTTTGTAAAAGGTCAGGTTGTTTTAAGCCAAAGTGTTAAATAAACATTAATTTTTAAAAAATATTTATTGCCAGCCTATTTAAAATATTTGTGACACCTCACAACATTAAGAGGTGAAAGGTAAAGTTAAAACTAACAGTTAAAAATGATTTAAAAACCAGCAGAATAAAAGTAAACAGCAGCGAAAAGGGCACAATATTATGCAAGTAGTAAAGGCACCATGGCCCTGACCTGTAGCCCAGGCTAGCTTAGTCTTCTCAGATCTTGCAAACTAAAAAGGATTGACCTTGGGAGAGCACCAAGAAATGCCAGGGTCACCAGACACTGAAGATTGGAGAGACAAGCTAGCAGAATATGCAGTGATGGCAAAGTTGACAAATCTAGTAAATAAAAGATCCATTGAAGAGTTCAAAAAGAAAAGGGAACTATTATTTACATGCTATGTAAAGTTTGCATAAATAATAAGAAAACTGGTTAGTTTCAAGATCTAGTATTATAAAAGTCAGTTATTATGTATAAATCTTATGTGTATTATATTGGAGCTAGCATCTAATTCTGGCTGGAATTAGTACTGATGGATAGGTGGGCTATGGCAAAAAGAAAGGCAAAGCAGATATCATGATTGGAGTGTTATCATAAAAGGCAGTTAGCAATAGTAGTATACTAGATCTTTATAGTATAAGATAGAACTTATAATGAAATTACATGTATTAAGTGCACCCTAGCAGGATGTTTGGACATATTGTATTGTGATGTGCTGTGTATATTATGGTGTTATGTAATGTATCGTTGTCTGTATTTTATAGATTTAAAAATAAAACTTTGGAAGAAAAAATATTCCAGGGTCACTATGCAGAGGAAGGCAATGACAAACCACTTCTGAATGTCTCTTGCCTTGAAAACACTATGGGGTTGCCATTTCAGCTGCAACTTGACAGCACTTTACACACACACATAGGCACTAGGCTATAAAATATTAAAAGGATACAGGATTATACCCTTTTACTTAACAAGCTAGGTGCCAGTTAAACCAAAGGGAGTGCATTTCACAGTCAAGGTGCTGCCCCATTTTTGTTGCCATTTGATATTATCCTTGACTGAGCAGGATTTGAGTCCAGTAGCACCTTAAAGACCAGCAAGATTTTCAGGGTAAAAGTTTTCAAGAGTCAAAGTCCCCTTTGCCAGATACAAGTGGGAATGGAGATCCCTGAGCCCTTACATCCTAGTCCCAGTCAGAAGGTGGGAGGGGTGTTGTAAAGAAGGGAGTCAGGATGCAAAGGTACAATGCAAAATGTAATCAGCTTGATTAGAGCAGAGGAGAAATGCTTAGGGATGGGAAATGCAGAAAATTGTATAGTGTAGGGTTACCAACCTCCAGGTACTATTGGTTCTTGTAGGTTATCCGGGCTGTGTGACCGTGGTCTTGGTATTTTCTTTCCTGACGTTTCGCCAGCAGCTGTGGCAGGCATCTTCAGAGGAGTAACATTGAAGGACAGTGTCTCTCAGTGTCAAGTAATATATAGGAAGAGTAATATATAGTCAGGAAGGGGTTGGGTTTGAGCTGAATCATTGTCCATCAGGAAAGAAAATACCAAGACCACGGTCACACAGCCCGGATAACCTACAAGAACCAATGAACTCTGACCGTGAAAGCCTTCGACAATACTCCAGGTACTAGCTGGAGATCTTCTGCTATTACAAATGATCTCCAGCTGATAGAGATCAGTTCACCTGGAAAAAATGGCTGCTTTGGCAATTGGACTCTATGGCATTGAAATCCCTCCCCTCCCCAAAACCCTGCCCTCCTCAGGCTCCGCCCCAAAAACCTGTCACCGGTGGCAAAGAGGGACCTGGCAACCCTACTGTGGTGAGATAAGAATCCTATGTCCCTGTTCAGCTTGAAGGTTGCTCAGATATGAGCCAAGCACTTTAAAAGTTTTAAGTTAAAAGCTTGCCGGAAGAAGGGGGAGGTACCAAGCTGGGGCAAATGTAAGCACTTAAGTCAAAGCAATGTAAATAGGTCAACAGAGGAACTAGCGCAGGATCTATCAAACACATATTCATTCCTGGAGGGACAGCCACATAAGATCTCCTGAAGTTCCATATTTATTTAGTTGTTAATTCATCCTATTCCTGAAAACTCATAACAGATAATGTTTTGAGCCATCACACCCTTCTACTTTTTGGAGCACTGTGAAGCTTGGGCTGTGCTTGGAGAAGATTTGGACTACCAGAAAAGTGTTGGTGCCTATGTAAATAGGTTTCTTTACAAATGTGCAGTCATATCAAAATCAGTTCAAGCTTTCCCCTGCAGTTCTTAGCACAAGAAAATTCAAACTGTTTCTTGTATGTGTCCTTTATTAACATTTCTTGTGTCATGCCCTTCTTTTTCATCCCTTGATGTCTCTCTCAGTGGGAGATGGGTTACAGCTAATTACCCATTAATCAGTTTCTATTAACCCCCTCAGCTAGCAGGAGAAAGAAAAGGAAATGTTTCTACTCTGCATGATTACAATCCATGTTGATAACAGAAATAATATGTAAAAGCAGTAAGCAATCTCTTTTTAAAAAAACTTAGCCTGACACATAAGCAAGATGCCAAATTTTTCAATAATATTAAATATTTAACTCAAATTTATACACTAGTCCCTACTGTCAGTTTTGAGTCCTTTAGGTAGCTAGAAGTTTGAGCCTCGTGGCTAGGGTTGCCAGCTACCGGTTGTGAAATACCTGGAGATTTTGGGAGAGGAGCCTGAGGAGGGAGGGGTTTGCCAGTGGAGGGACTTCAGTGGTGTAAAATGCCATAGAGTCCACCTTCCAAAACAGCCATTTTCTCCAGGTGAACTCATCAGTGCTGCCTGGAGATTAGTTGTAATCCCAGGAAATCTCCAGCCAACACCTGGAGGCTGGCAACCCTACCCGCGACCTTCATTTAAGTTCATTTGTTAACCGCTTTTATGGAAGTTACAGTTACTATATTTTCTTTTTTAAGTGTGAATTTTCATCCTGTGCATTTTACTGGGAAGTAAGACCCAATTTATATGTGCATCAGAATCAAGATTTAGCTAACTTGTATCATTTTAGGCAGCAGGAAGGGGTTTGTGTGTTTTAATGCTGCTCTGTGAAAAGAACTACCCATATGGAGGGTGAAGATGGAACCCCTGTTTTGCTCTCCATACTAGCTTTTGTCAAACAATTGAGGAGCGCAGGACAGGGGAGCACTCAATAAAATGCCAATTACCACAGAGGTCTGAAGTTATTACTTCAGCCCAGGAGGGGAAAAAACTTTGATTCTGCCACATGTTAATACTGGCAGGAGTTTAATTGAAATCAGTGGGTATTACTCCCAAATAAGCATTGATAGTATTGTAGCCTTCGGTTGGGGGAAATCTTTGCCTCCAGTTTCCAAATGTGAATTATTGTAGCAATAACAGCCCCAAAGTAGAAAACAGTATTTATCCTGCTCTTCCTTGCAAACATCCAGGAAAAACAATTCCACAATCTTCTGAATACAGTTTGCTCTGTTTCCCAAGCTGCTTTCATACTTAGGAAATTTTCCTCTCTAAATGTTTGATCTACATCTGTCTTCCTGTAGTTTAAACTCCTTGGGTAATACATTTTCCATCACTAAATTTTATTTTGTTTCTTTCAAGCCACCTCTCTAGTTTGAGATCATTCTGAATTTCAACCTATTTACTCACCCAAAAGAATGCAATATTCTCCAAGGTTGTTTTTTTTTAATCCTCAAAGTTTATCCTTCAATTCACAGCCTTAATTGGAGTCATTAATTAGAATACTGAAAATACTGGTGCCAGTTCTTGGAGTGACCAGTGGATACCTCTGTCCAATTTGAAGCCAATTTAGTCTAAATTTAGAGCTACTGAAGTAAGATTATAATCCTGTGCACCATTATTGAGAGCAAGTCACTTTGAAGGCTAACTTCTGAGTAAATATGGATAGACTTGGTCTGCATGGAAATGAGTTGTGAACCAGAAAGTCCCAAATTCTGCCATGAATTCAATTCATAACTTTGGGCAAATGATCATCTTTCAGACTTTCCCCACAGTAGTAATGTAGGAATAAATGTACTAGTTATAAGGCTTTGAGATTTATTAGGGTTACCAACTGCCTGGAGAAAAGAAAAAAAAGCCTTTCCCTTTAATGAAGGCTTAATGGGATGTTATTCACCAGGTGATGTTATCTATCTCCATGCCATGAAATGCTTGATCTGTCCATTTCCCTGCATTAAGCCTCTATTAAAGGGACAGGACATTGGATGGGAGACCACCACAGAGTACCAGGGTTGCTATGCAGGGGAAGGCAATGGCAAACCACCTCTGTTAGTCTCTTGCCTTGAAACCCCTCATAAAGGGTCACCATACGTCGGCTGCGACTTGGTGGCATTTTACACATACACTCACACACACTGTAATGTTATTTATGTTATTATGTTATGTTATTAAAACATATTTTTTCTTTTATGATTCATGAGATTGTATAGATGGGATTGGACCATGTATGGTATGGCAGGGGGTGGGGGGGACATACTGTAAGTTTGTATTGGAACCAGAGCATTGATGCCTGGTATCTGCCTGGCAGCAGCTATTTCTGCCTATCCCCACCCCACCCGAAGTCCCAAACTTGTAAAGTGTGGTCATATTTGCATAACAACATAAGGAAGCCAATAGTACTACTACACAGAAGAGTAAATGTGAAAGCACAATACCACAAATAGTGGTGGGAAGAATAGCTGCTGTTCCCCAGGCATATCTCTGATGCCACACAATGATTTAAAAAAACAAAAACAAATTGCATGAACTACTATGTAAATTCCTTTTCTAATTCTAATTTCCTGAGCTTCCTTAAGAGGATTTTATATAGGTCAAAGTGAAAAGGCCTTGCTGTAATTGAGACATGCTATACTTTCCCTCCTTCTTTCCTACTACTACTAAACCAGATACCTGTGTAGATAAGCTAGATCTGGTATAATTTATTCCTAATAAAGGCATGCTAGCTGTTACCAGTAGTTAATTCATTCCCTTTAGATGTTTATAAACCAATTGCTTTCTCATTGGGTCTATTGTCTTTCCAAATAGAGAAGACTCGCTAACAAGACTGCATTTATTTCCAGAGCTAAGCACGTTATTTATGCTGTCCTCCAGAATCATGCCAGTTTTCTTTAATATATGGTTATTGGTTGTGAGATTTGCCCAGCTAATTGTTCAAGATGCCTCGGTAAATGTCACCGGTCTCTGCTGAAATAGACAGCATGAATTTATTGTTCAAATTTATTTTTGAAAATATGGATCATGACTCAAGAAAAAAAAGGTAATCAGTATCATAAAATTATTGAATGTTTTAATATGCTCTTTATTGTTCTGACCTTTGTTGTTTCCTTTCTTGTTGTCAGTGTTGACATTATTTGAATACAATGTAGGATCAAACGAGACATTACACTCAGAAGCATTACTCCACACATACTTCTTTACTCAACAAGTAATTAAACTGTGGAATTCACTGCCTGTGAAGGTAGTGATGGTCACAAGCATAGATAGCTTTAAAGGAGAGTTAGACAGCTTCAGAAAGGTCCATCAGTGACTAATAGCCATGGTGACTAGGGTTGCCAGGACCCTCTTTGCCATTGGCGGGAGGTTTTTGGGGCAAAGCCTGAAGACGGCGGGGTCTGGGGAGGGGAGGGACTTCAATGCCATAGAGTCCAACTGCCAAAGTGGCCATTTTCTCCAGGTGATCTGATCTCTATCGACTGGAGATGAGTTGTAATAGCAGGAGATCTCCTGCTAGTACCTGGAGGTTGGCAACCCTAATGGTGACTGAAAGGAGCCTCCATCTCCTGAGGCAGCAAACTTCTGAATACCAGTGCTGGGTGGCAACAGCAGGGGAAGGGCCTTGGCTTTTATGCCCTGTTGTTGGCCCTCCAGGGCAACTGGTTGGCCACTATGTGAAACTGTACGCTGAGCTAGAGACGGACGACTGGTCTAAGCCAGCAGACACTATTTATGTTTTTATTTCCACTCATCTTCCCCATTCTTCAGTCATCTTGGCCTGTGAACCAGATGCCAGAGAGGCAATTGTCCAGTGATATCCTTGCTGGAATCACTTTTCAGAATTTTATACCGAAGCAGTTAAAATCCTCACAAAGAGTAGCTGCATTCACAGAGGTCTCTTTAACAATAGCAACTGTTGAAATCACTGTGCTAGATCCCAGGAGGGCACTATTTTATTAATTAGCTTTGTACATATGTCAGTCAGAAACAATGGACAATTTTCTCTTTTACCTTTTTTTCCTTCATATTTTTAAATTTTAATAATGTTTCTGAAGTCTTTTTTGAGGAGAGTGACTTAACACGTTAAAATATTATTCTTGTATCCTGCTTTTCCTTTATGGACTTTAAATCTGTTACATTATGAAAAAAATGTTGATGTTGGAATGTTCTTTTATGCCTTTACTAAATTTGATAATATAGGTCTGACATTTATTTGATGTGCTCTTTATGTTGTTATACATTGTAAATATTGCTTTTCCCTACATGTTATACTAGCATTGTTCACATATTATTGCAAATGCACACACAGCCTGTATGCATGTGCAACTGTTTGTAAGAAAGAGGCAGTGTGCATTCTCTTTACAAATGAAACTGGGGGACAAGTACCTGGGTTTTAAATCAAACAGCTGTATGTGTGTTGAATGTAACATGAGAATTATTCAATTGACATATAAATAAAAGTCAAGTGTACACTGTAAATGTTCACTGTAAATTATAAACAGGGGTACTATGACTCAGCCTTCCATCCTTCCGAGGTCGGTGAAATGAGTACCCAGCTTGCTGGGGGTAAAGGGAAGATGACTGGGGAAGGCACTGGCAAACCACCCCGCAAACAAAGTCTGCCTTGGAAACGTCAGGATGTGACGTCACCCCATGGGTCAGGAATGACCTGGTGCTTGCACAGGGGACCTTTACCTTTACCTACTATGACCTATGGTCATTGTATTGTTAAATATTTATATATACATTTTAAATGTAATTTTAATGTATTAATGTTCTAATGCCTGATGTTCACTACCTTGGGGACCCTATTTGGGTGGAAAGGTGGCATATAAATGTTTTAAATAAAATAAACTAATAAATAAATTTAAACCTGAATCAAGGTCCTAGAATGCAACAAAAATAAACATTCAAAGTGATGTGCTTTTCACAAGCATGTTCCTCCTGGAAACGACAGCAATTATTTCTAATGGCTTACAGATCCTCCACATTTGTGTACGTATGTGGCAGTTTGTAGCAATGCTCCTGATTCAAACTGCCTGTTACATTGTTCATCATTGCAGCTACTCAGTGAAGAGAATCCACTGAGTGAAATAACCACAGACAGAAGAATAATGTGTGATCAAGATAAACATAAATGCAACTCTGATTCAGTCTCTGGTGCTTGTTCTTTGGGACAGAGAAACAAAGGAGAGTAAGGACATGCAAAGAAACCTTTTAAGCTGGAGCACAAAACATGAGGACATTTGGTCAGACTTTTTGCAATTACATGGCTTCAGGTGATTAGTTTTTGTGAGGGGGTGCCATTTATTGGGAATTTTTCACACTGTCTAATTAAAAATGCATTTAATTTAAAAAAATCTTGTTTGCCGAATGGGCTGACTCAGACTTTAGCAAGAAAACTGGTAGGTTCCGTTAATTTATATTGGTGAGATCCTTTCATATGAACCCACCCATTCATGTGTTATGCAGAGAGTTGGCATCTGTGTTAGTTTCATGTAATGGAGCATGTGGGTGAACCCAAACCCAGACCCCTTTCTTCTCCCTTGCCTCACTGCACTCTCATGAAACCTTTTTGTCCCAGCAAGGCTGCAATAACCCAGTCCGGGAGAAAAATGCTGGGGGTGGGTGGGACCAAGCACATAAGATAAAATGTATTTAAAGAAAAAACAAATCTGTAGCATGTCTTATTATCAGTACAAGGACACTGCTAAGATCAGCTTCTCTGCAGCACACCATCTGTGTCCTGGCTACACTATTTACAAATACCATCAGTACCATGACATTGTGAACGCACAACCCTTCTTTTGCTAGAACGCAGAATGGGATGTGCAGGGTGTCACAGATTTGACCATGTTATGAGATGGGGCTGACTTACCATTGGAGATGACATTTTCAGGAGCATTTCCATGACAACATCAGAAACTCCTGCTATTTGTTAACTGCTATGGAGGGGATGTATTGGGATTTGCCTGTTTTTGTCTCTGAGGATTCCATTTCAGAGGGCAAGGAGATGCCTAGCTCCTGCTAACTTTGTCAAAGTTGATGGGGTGATTGTATTTTCTCAGAGTCATGTTGAGTTCACTCAGTCCATAGATTAGTTGCTGATGTTGGCCATGTGCTGGTGAGGAAGGGTGTAATTTGAAAAATGTTGTATGCATTGATTGGACTATGGATGCAGTATTACCAGTGTTTCACAGTTCACCCACAGGCATGGCTCACTCCTGAAAATGACCAACGGTTAGGGATGCCAGCCTCCAGGTGGGACCTGGGGATCCCCCAGAATTATGGCTCATCTCCAGACTATGGAAATCAGCTCACTGGAGAAAATGGATGCTTTGGAGGGTGGACTCTATGGCATTGTACCTCACTGAGGTCCCTGTCCTACCCAGCCTCCATTCCCAAATCTCCAGGAGTTTCCCAGCCTGAAGCTAGAGTGATGTGTCACTAGGGTTGCCAGATCACTCCTGGCAACTGGCAGATGTTTGGAGGTGCATACAGGGTGCAGTGATTGCATGATGATGTCACTTCTGGTATGATGTGGAAGTGCCGGCATCTCACGGGGGGAAACTCTCGCACTCACCCCCAAACTCTATGGTTTTCATAGCATTTTGGCGAAAGTGGTAGAGTGTCCCCCTGCGCGATTCCAACGCTTCCACGTTACACAGGAAGTGAAGTCATTGCACACAGACACTGATCGCGTTCCCCCCCCCCTTTGTCTGGTCTGCTTCTGCCTGCTGAACTGCTGAACAGCTGAGCATCAGCTGGCAGAACAAGCAGCAATAGCTGGGAGATTGCTCCCCATTAGCAAGCACCTGGGAACCCTATGCGTCACATAAAGGCAGCTCAAGATCGAATGGTGGTTCACAAAAGCTGCAAAGGTTGGCTTACCCTATGTCATGAAATCAAGTTTTTTTTATAGTGTCCTCATTAATTCATAGAGGCTTTACAATGATGGCATAATGATTTAAAGGGCATGCTACAGATAACGATGAAAGGGTGACAGCTGTCTCCTAGTCCTACCTTTGTTTTGTCACCTTTTCCTTGATGCTGCATATCCTGTTCCTTGTTGCTTATGATTGTATTTTACTCTAATAAAATGTCAGGTACAGCACCACCAGTTGGATGGGAGGCTATTATTAACAATCCCTGCAGGTCATTTGTTACCACCACACCTTTGATACCAGCACACTACGCTCCCCACCCCATGGATGATACCAATATGATCTGCACACATCTAAATATATACAGCTTTTTCACCAAGCTGTGACAGTATGACAGAAGTCACATCCACTGCAAACTAATTTTAGAGGTTCTGATTTATGACAATATTCCATAGTGACAATGATGAGATGAAGGGAACATGCCAGTGCACAGTCTTTATCTAGCCTGACCCATTTTACGTGGCCCTTGATCACTGCCCTGTCTGATAAAATATGTTCCCATTTGGCATCAATATCGTTTCCAAGGACTGCTATCAACCTGCTTAATTCAGTTACTAAAGACTGCACTTTCTTTCGCTGTAGCTCAATAATTATTGTAACTTAAATTATCAGTTTAGTTAATATGTGAAGGACTTATGGAGAAAAAGGCAAGCATCTAGTCCTCCTTTGTTCTTGTGTCCAGTAAGTTAGCACAACTCATGGGTTCCTCACTTTGCAGAAAAGAGGTTTAAAACAGGCAGGACTTAATTTGAGCTGGGATTCACAAGTTCAGTTCTAAAATCTGTTTTTGTAGACAAGGCTAAGACTCAGACCTCAAGAAGGATAAATATTTTCATTAGCAGTTCTGTCAGTGCAATGAGAAAAGCACCCTTAGTCCTCTAAACCAAAACATATATAAGTTAACTAAAAGTCTATTCTCCACCTGTTTATACTGTCTTCATCCTCCTCCCTTCACTCTAGTACCTCTCCTGTGTCAAGCTTAGATCGTTAGCTGTTCAGGATAGAATAGGGTTGCCAGTCTCCAGGTGGCACCTGGAGATCTCCAGCCATTACAATTGATCTCCAGACAACAGAGATCATTTCCTCTGGAAAAAATGGCTGTTCTGGAGAGTGGAATTGTACCTCACTGAGGTCCCTCCCCTTCCCAAACCCTGCCTTCCCCCCCCCCTCAAATCTCCAAGTATTTCCCAACCCAGTACTGGCAACCCTAGGGCAGAAGCTTGTCTTTTTGCTATTCTGTAAAGTGTCATACACATTCATTGTAGATACTGAAACCTCACATCTAGAGTAGGGCAGATTGCTAAACAACTCAAACATACAGATGCCATTCCTCAGGTGGGACCTGGGGATCCCCTGGAATTACAGCTCATCTCCAGAATACAGAGATCAGTTCCCTCTGGAGAAAATGGATTCTCTGGACGGTGGACTCTGTGGCATCATACCCCATTGAGGTGCCTGCCCTCCCCAAGCTCCATCTCCAAATCTCCAGGAATTTCCCAACCTGGATCTGACAGCCCTACCCCCCATCCCCCACTGGTGGCCAGGAAGGACCTGGCAATTCTACTCACACAGGTAGGGGTGCTAGCACAAAATTTCTGCCGTGGGAGGCAATTTTTTAAAAATGATGGTAGGTTTCAAAGCCAAGTATCTTCCTATAATGTGGGGAGTCATTTCCAAATTCTTCCTATAATGTGGGGAGTCATTTCCAAATGGGCACTCTTCAATAGTCCCAAAGATGATGACTCTTGGGTTTTCTGAAGCACCTCTTATTACATTGAGGTAAGAGAAAGCCAGGATTGGCTCTTTGTTTAGGCGATGAAGCAAGCAGACTAGAAGCACATTGGTAGGCAACCATGTTGCCCATGGGTGCCATGTTAATGATCAGCACCCCGGAACTGCTGTGTCACAGAGTTTAGTGGCACAACTTTGGCTGATAAAATGAATACCTTAATAAGTTGTTAATTTTAGCTGGGGCTCATTATACTTTTGAACATATACAGAATCCCTCAACTAACAATTGTCAGCTGCACAGCATCTAGGATTAGGAGTCAAGGTACTGAAATCATCTCTTTTGGCCCAAAAAAGCCACCAAAAATAAATTAAACACAATAGCATTCTATATATGCAATTTTATCTTTTTGTGAGCTGCCAGTGCCTTCCCCAGTCATCTTACCTTTACCCCCAGCAAGCTGGGTACTCATTTCACCGACCTTGGAAGGATGGAAGGCTGAGTCAACCTTGAGCTGGCTACTTGAAACCGACTTCCGTCAGGATCGAATTTAGGTCGTGAGCAGAGCTTGGACTGCAGTACTGCAGCTTACCACTCTGCGCCATGGGGCTCCTTAAACTAGCCTTAATAGACAAAAAAAAGTTTAGCTTAGCTTCTACCCTGGAAAGAATACCCAAGGCAGTTCACAAAAAGATAAAATTGCATTGAAATATCAATTACAATTGAAATGCTTTAAAATAACTCAAATCAACCAACATTTTATGCTCATACTGAGACAAGGTGTCAAATTAAAGCGCGTAGTATATCAGTGTGCAAAATTAGTAATTTGCAAATTTGCACAAAATGATATTTTTGGGGGATCCAATCCTGTATTGTGATACAGACGGTATTGTTTGAAATGTGTTTAGCAGTTCTGAGAAGTTTGTATAAAAGCTGATCAGCATACTTTGGAAAGACAAATGCAAGTTAAAAGCAACCCAACCTGAGGGAGCACTCTTAAGAAGGTTTTCTCAGAAGTCATTTTATTCCATAAGGCTTACTCTCCAGAAAGTGTTCTTACAGTTGCAGGCTGAGTGAGAGAGGCATGCTAACTCAGTTTCTAAATCCATGACAAACTCCCTGCTTTGGTAGTATGACAGAACTACTCAACTCATTTTATAGATAGTAAACTGAAACAAAGGGGCAAATGGAGTCATAGGGAGTATTACTATGCCAGAAAGGTTACCTCAAATCTTTACCTGAAGATAATGGGTTTGATTGAATCAGTGGGATACTATGAGATGGATAAACTGGAGGATTGTGAGGAATCACTGAAGGGGATAGTTTTGAAATCCCCACCCCCAATATCCCCTCTCAGCTCACACAGGCTTGGCCATGATGATTTTTCCTCCTGCCCCCCCCCTTCTTAAACTGATTCAGCTCCTAATATCCCATACTTGCTGAAAGATACTCAGTTGTCATTTGGGGTTCCCCTCACAACTTTTGAATAATTTAGTCAAACTCTTCTGCATACTGGGGAAGTCCCCCAAGATGTAGATACCTTTCAACTATCTGCGGGTGGCTCTGTTGCACTGCTTTAATGATCAGCATAAGCTACCCGTTTTGTGGACTTTGTGACAAACTGGGGATCTGCAAAGAATCATGGGAGCAGGGAACAATTTGGAAATCCCTCCAAACTGCTCAAAATATACCCATCCAGAATCCTGTTATTGTTCTACTGCTGTCAACATTCCATACCTGCTGGAACCTATTTAGTCCTTTCCAGGCCACCACCTCCCTTGAGTTAATTTACAAAGTCAACAATTTTCTGCACACCACAGGAGTCCTCAAGGCAGGTATCTTGTCTGTGGGTGGCTCTGTTGTGTGAGTTTCACCATCTGCACAAGGGCCAGTCTGCCTAGTTAGTATATATAGTGATGCTCACAAATATCATAACTCACTTATAGCGCAATCCTATGCAGAGATACTGCAATCTAAACTAATTGATTTCAGTGGACTTAGACTGGAGTAGCTTTGCATAGGATTGTACTGTCAGAGCAATGGTTGACAGTGGTTTTTGTGGTGAAGGTTAAAGGTCAGTTTGGAAGAATATGACAAGGCCTAAAGACACAAGGAGCTATGTATCATGGCCAGAATAGGGGAGGAATAATGTAGAGATAAAGCAGCTGCATATTGAGTATCTGGAGAAACCAAGGGTCAGGATGCCAAGGAATTAGGGAATAAAGGGCAGGTTGGTTGAAGAAAGGGGGGAAAGTAGATATTAAATTGAAAAGCAGTGACCTGAAAGGAAGATGAATGCTGAAGCAAGCAGGCAGGCGGTTGAGGGAAGAAGAGGCCAACAAAATGAAAGGTAATGGCTGTAAAAACATTTAGGACAGACTTCAGGGGGGAAGTCAAATGGACAATGATCCAGGAAGTCCAAGGAGGCTAGAGTGGATGCTGAATATCAGATCGCAGTAATATCCCCCTTGCACAAGAGGAAGACGGGAAAGATGATCCTACCCTTGTGAAAATTAGGTGCACAACTGGGTGTGGATCCCATACTGGGCGGAAACCCCATCAAGCCCCCATTGCCAAAAGCGGCTGGGACCTATTGGTTTATTGGAAACAGCAGGGTGATAGTGTGCCAACTGATTGGAGATAACCATCCCCCTTTGGTTACATGCCTTGGCCAGGAACTGAAGTGCATAATCATTGAGGTGGACAGAATGGGTCTGGTCTGTCTTACAGCAAAGATTCTCAAAAATATGATGCAGCCGGGTGGGAAGGTAGGGACGGTTTCTCCTTTTGTCCCAATTTGCAAGGAGAATATTACTGTGAAAAAGCACTATGTACACTTGAAAGTACTGTAAGTATTATCATCATCCAGTGTGTGTCAGGAAGCAGTGAACAATCCCTACTTTTCCTTCTCTTCACACAAAATTCTCACCCGCCCCCATTATGGCAATTGTCTTTTCTGAGACCTATGGACCACATTTCCATTTTCTGCAAAACATTTTCCCCAGGGGAAGTGATTGTAAGAACCATGCAGTTCCAGTTTGTCCATTCGATCCTACCATCTTTCCTTCAGATCGATTTGCACCCCAAGCCAGGGAATGAATTTGGCCAAGTACATCATTATCCTATTTTATGCTCTGGGAGACTAATGCAGCTTTTCCCTACTTCGGGTGAACTTTGTAGCAATTCTGATAATCCCTCTGTTAAATTAACTCATCATATCAGGGCTGGGTGCAGCAGGTTGTACCCCTGACTTTAACTTCAGAGTAAGTAGTTTCAGTTTAAGTAACCTTGCCTGGGCTTGCTCGAGACGTCTGTGGAACAGAAAGTCTGAGAGTGCACCTTTCTCCACGCTGGATTTGCCAGCCATAGTTTAACCTGCCTGTTCCCAAACCTGGCTATTTAATAGGCTGGCTAATCTACACCCACACATACCTTTGCCTGTCTGTCATTGAATGGGGAACAGGGGCTGTTTTCCATTTGGGAAACATTTCATACATCAGAAGTGCTACCCCAAACAAACGAGGAGTCTATACTCCACTGGCGGCCTTGGGCCCCAGAGCGATTCCTCTCTGCCTTAGTAGCGTTCGCATTTGAATGCACACCCTCAACGACGGAGGAGTTTTGCTGAAGCTGAGGACATTAAAAAAAATAAATAAACGGGCGATCCCAGTACTCTGAGCAGGCTGCTTGCCGACGGATCGCGGGGCGAGGATTTCAAGGTAGAAGGAATTAGCCTGCCAGCCACACCCGTTTTCAGCCCCTCTCGAGGGGGCTCGCTCGCTGCACGGAAAGGTTGCCCCGGGAAGCCCGAGCTTGGCTGGCGGCTTTAATGGCCGCTTTGCTTCGCAAGGCAGGTTGCTGGGGGGTGGGGGGGTGGGTGGGTGGATGGGTGGGGGCGGCGGCGAGCAGCCGAGGACTGCATTCTGCTCACAAGCGAAGCAGGAGCTGCAGCAGGAAGAGCAGGAAACGGCCAAGGCCCGCCGCCCCTGGCCGATGTCAAGGCGTTGAGAGGGCGCCTAGTGGGGAGTGGGGCCGGCGGGTAGGTGGGTGGGGGAGCCTGCTCGGGCTATGTGGACTAAGCTGGGGTTGGTCGGATCCCAGGAAGGTTCTCGGCTGCCTTGCGACACACGAGGCGGCAGAGCGCCCAGGGCAGCGCTGCTCCGGGGAACTGCAAGGAGGAGGAGGCGTCGTCGTCGTCCCGGCTGGCCCTAGAGACCAGCTGCGGGAACGGACCGGGGGAGGGGGGCGCTTTGCAAAGTAGTCGGCCGGCTCCACTTCAGCTCCGAGCAGAACGAAGGCGGAAGGGCAAACTCGCTCGCCTTTCCGCTGGAGCGAGGGGAAAAACGTTTCCTAATGTGGGCAGAAGCGGGGGGGGGGTCCCCGCCGAATAATAAAGAGACTCCCTTGCAACTCCCTCTTGCCCCCCCTCTCTCCCTCCCTTTAGAGGCTGGGGAGCGGCCTGCTTTTGCTCTTCCTGAAGCGCCAAGCCGTCTCCCCAGTGGTGTGTGGGGCGCGCGCCGCTCGGCCCTGCCTGCCACGCGAGAGGGCAGAGTTTGGCCCCCCTTGAGGCGCCTGTGGGGGGCCCCAAGGCAGACGGGGCGCCGTCCGTCCAGCTGAGGGCCGTCCGGCTCCCCTCCCCTTAGTGGGCGCGGGAGGGTGAAGGCAGGCGAGCGCGGACGAAGCCTGCCTTGATCCGCCGCCCCCATTGTTGGCTGGAGATTAGGGAGCAGGCTGACCTGCCGAGCTCCCTTCGTTGTTTGGGCGGGAATCAGGGGATGGCCTGGCTTTTTTCTGCTCCCAGTTGAGCAGCGGCGCGATTTCCCAGCTTCCCACTCCTCCCCCCGAAGTGGGACAAATGAGCGAGGCCGCCCGGGCTCTTTGACCACCACCACGTATGAGGTGGGGAACAGCCCAGACCCGGCCGCGGCTCCATGAGCCCCCCGCAGCGAACCCCGAGGCAGCACTAAACCCGGTTGGCTGGTGGTCACGGGGGGTCTACGAGGCTTCCCCTCCCCCGGGCTGGCAAGGAGAGCGGCGGCTGCCCAGCGGGCGGGTGGGCGAGCGAGCGAGCGAGCTCAACAGCCACCATCTTTGCTCGCTCCGGCTCCCTGGTGCAGCGCTTGGCTGGGGGACCAGCAGAGGCCTGGCCTCGCAGGCGGCGCCCTGCTGGGGTGGTTTTGGACGAGGTGACTGGTGGAGGTGGCGGGGAGGGCCGGTGCTGGGCGCTGGTGGCGAGGAAGGCAGGGCTTGTGTCCAGCGCGGGTAGAGGAGAGAGCCGCGTCGCCATGTGCCGTGGGGAGGAAGGAAGGAAGGGAGGGAGGGAGGGGAGGCCGAGGCCAGGCAGAACTGCAAGCCGACACCATGGGGCGGGCGGCTCATGGCCACGGGTTCAGGAGCTAGTCCAAGGAGCAATAGGTGGGGCAGGGAGGGAGGGAGGGGCTGCCGCCGTGGGCGCTAGGGGGCAGCTGCCAGCGCAGGGGCCGTGCACCGAAAGTCCGTCTGCAGGGACGAGCAGGCGCGCGCGCTGATTGGCCAGCGCGGCTTTTGCTGCCGCTGCTGAACCCCAAGAGTCAGTGAGGGGGCGCGCAAGAGCGCGCACGGGGGACAGCGGCGGGGAGGCGCGCGCAGGAGCGGCGCGCGCGAGAACGAGCGAGCGGGGAAAGGAGCGAGCGAGCAAAAGAGGCTGGCTGGCTGGCTGGCTGGCAGCTGTGGTGGAGACGGACCTGGTAGGGCCCGGAGGAGCCACATCGGCTCTTAATTTGGGCCCTGGTCGGTGCTGGGGGTGGGGAGAAGACGGGCAGGGAAGAGGCAGGTAAATTGGAGAGGGGTTCGGTTGCCCTCCAAAGCGGCTGAAGCCGATCTTTCCGGTCAGATTGCAAGGACGATGCAGCCTTACTCCCGGAGGGGCCTGTGGCAGTGGGGGCGGAGGGGGGGCATCCCCGCAAGCCGGTGTCGGGCCTGGCGCAGAAGCCGGGAGAATGAACGGCTCAGTGTTCAGCAGCTGCAGCTTTCGGAGGGGGGGGGCAAGAGGCAGCTGAAGGGGAAGCGCGGCGAGGCCTGGCCTGGCCTGCTGCGCTCCCTGCAAGCAACAGCAGGATTGATGCTGCGCTATTGTGAAGGCAACATTAGCCTGTGCCCGGGAGGTGCCGATCAGAAGGCAACGTTGCCGGGACGAGGAGGAGGAGGAGGGGGGGAGGAAGAAGAGAGGCATGCTCCCCACTCGTTCTAGGCTCTCTGCGGCCTCCGAGCCCAGGAGCAGGAGGCGTCTGCTGGGCCTCTGCCACCGCCGCCGCCGAACAGGAGGAGGAGGAGCAGCAGCAATAGTGGCTGCCATTTTGGAGAACAAGGCCCTGGAGGGTTTGCCTGACCCCATTGTTGCTGTTTGCTTCGCAGGTTGATGCCCGCCCCTCAGGATGGATCAAGCCTGCGAAGTGAGCAGGAGGAGCTGCCTGTCGCCTTTCGCCAGCTCCTTAGCATTAGATGCCCCGGAGAGTGGGGGCAGCCCTTATGGGGGGGAGGGTCAGAGCCGTAGCCCCGAACCACCTAATGGTTGCACCATGCAGTTACCCGCAGCAGCGTCCAAGGCTGCTGCGTTTGGCCAAGACCCTGCCTCCTGCTACATCCCGCTGCGCAGACTGCAGGATTTGGCCTCAATGATTAATGCTGAATATCTGAATGGCTCAAAAGATGGCTCTGACTGTTTGCAGGAACTGGAAAGGAGCGACATCTCCAGCCCTGAGGCCCCGGAGCTCTGCAGTTCTTCAGTCCTAGCTGACCCAGAAGACTTCGACATCCAACAGGACACCGCGAGGCTGCTGGATTTTGAGTCGCTCTCCCCTGGCTTGGAGGAGGAGGACAAGGATGCAGATTCTGGAACGTCATTCCTAACGGCAGAAGAAAACCCAGAGGAAGGAATTAAGTTCGTGATGAAAAATACAGCCAGGGCTTCCTGCAGTAAGGAGGCAGAGTTTGGAAATGGGGCGGAACTGAATCGGCAAAGCACCTCCATAGAAGTTAGATACAATGAGGCCATTTCTGCCCTGCTCTCACCCACCATCCCTGCAGAGCAAATACAAAGTAATTCATGCAAAGTATCTGGAGTAGGAGCTAGAACTGAGAAAGCAAACCTACCTCCAGTGTCTTATTTGCCTGGAGATACAAAGTCGAAAAAAGAAAAAGAGTTCAGCATTACAAAGGTATCTGAAAAAGAAGATCCAGGTCAGAGTCCCATCACTTTAGGAAACTTGATAGAAAGACTTGAAACTTCAATCACTACAAAACCTTCAACAACAGGATTACCATCTGTAAGCAGCCTTGGGGTGTCAGTTTAAGCACTCTGCAAATTTATTTATGGGGGAATAAGGTTACTTTAGTGTTCTTTGGGTCTGTTACTGTTTCAGAGAAACATACAAGTGAGAAGTGGGTGGAGTTGACAGGTTGTCTGGTTTCCCTGTGTTCTTTCAGTTTGCAAAGTAAATTGGGGTTGATGTCAATAAGATAATAGTGTGAGCTTTAAAGAAAAACTTTAGCCATTTTGCGTAACATACAATCGAAATAGTTGACACAGTAGAGAATTTCTAGTGTAGCTTTTCCATAGCTGAACAAAACTTGATTTTTTTCTTTTACAGGAACTCATATTTCATCTGCAGGTTGTTAACAGTCGGTTTGTCATAATTATGATTTGATAAGTTTATAAAAGACTTTAAAACATGCATTGCTCACAAAATCCTACTTCCTGTGCATACTAGTTTGCTATAATTATAGAAGTTTTAATTTCATTTTATAGTGAAAGCTAAGCGAAATATACTTGGGATAGGAATCAACTGTTCTAAGCAAACTCTTGAGTATTTTTTAAAATGGTAGTTGCAGGTGCCAGATATTTTTCTTATGGATTTGCAAGGTTAGTAGGCTGCCTCACACAAAGTGTTTTACCTGGATCATGGCAGGTGTAGACAGAGTCACCTGGGGAAATCATACAATTCTCCTTTGGTACATATATGAACAAAAACTTGCTTCCAGTTATAACTGCCCAATGTGTTGGCACTCGGTAAAATCTACATGCATGAGATGCACAGGTGAACATGTTTATTTTCCTGCATCAGGGTATACATTTGTAAGTATAACGCTGTGTGAAATGGCCCTAATTAGAAAATACTTTTTTACTAGTAAAATTATAAGATTCAGCTGACAATTCTGTTCCTATTTTCCCTTTGAGGGATGAATGTTTGTAGAGTTGGGAAAAGTCTGCTAAATTACTTTGTGCAATGACAGAATTATTTCTTAGTGTTCAGCTGTAATGGAGTTCTCCAGGTATTAGTATTTCAGTTAGTGTACTAGTAGGCCACTCTTTATCCAAAATAATTTCATTGCCAAATAGCCCTATTTGTTGTTATGTGTTCCACAGGGATAGCAGAGTCGATTTGTTGTTGCAAAAACAACAAAGAACTGCTGGCAGCTTAAATGCTTTAAAAAAAAAATAGCAAAATGAGGCCAAAAGCTCAAGGCAATGTCATAGATAGTAGTAGGTGTGTCATGGTACTGTGCAGAATTGTACTCATGATAGAATAATTGTAACTTCCAAACTGGATTCAGTATTGTTTACCTCTCTGGTATTATCAGTACATTTTCTTTTGTTGAGTTATAATAGACCACCAATATAGTTAAGTGGTACGTCATCTCAAAGTATTGGTCTTGCAATTTTCTGTGAGCAGGGGGTTCCATCTATGTTTTAAATGATGGCTGATGGTTTCAGTTATGGCTGATGCAGGGTCAAGAACAGGTCTCTTGGTAGACTGCCACTGTTGGACTTTAGAGGAGTTCTGTTGCTAACAGTCATTGATTTTTTTTTCTTGGCCATTTTGTGAAACAAAACAGTAGCTGAATGGAGTTATGCAGCTGTGGAAGAACTCTGAACTTATCAATAAGAAATTGAGGGGGCCAACTCCTAGCAGTACATATCCAATGATTTAAAAAAATAAATATTGTATTACAAAATTATGTTACAAAAAGTGAAAATGAACAACCAGTGTGACCATATGCCATGCCTTCCATTTGGTCTGATTGTTGGAGTACTTTCATGAAGAAGATAAATCAGTTTCCATATACTTTCCATATATTATCAATGTAGCTTTACCAAAGAACAACTTCCTTCGAGTTCTTTGATCTGTAGAGCTTGATGTGGCATGGAAACATGACTGTTTCTTGTGTTTAATTTACATATGCCCCCCCCAAACATCCTATTTTCTTAGACATGAAGTCTATGTGACTACAAGCTCTTATGCATATGGTTTCTTAGTCTTCATAAAATAACCAGCTAGAAAAAATATTGAATGTAGAGAGAACAATCCTAAGCAGCTCTACTCGGAATCCCACTTAGGAGTATTCAGTGGTGCTTACTTCCAGAAAAGTGTTCTTAAGATTGTACTGAAAATATTTTTCTGAAGTGGTCTCTGTTAAGGCCATGGAGTAGGCCAATTTTCCATAAAGTGAAATGGTTAGTGTACCTTTAAGGTGGTGATTCCCGTGTTGATAAGCAATTAAAATACAGGGAAACAAGCTTCTATAAAATGATTTTATTAGGAAAGAGGAAAATGTTGAAAGAACTGGACATGTTTAACTGGCTGAAGAAAATATGGTGGAACATTCTAGCTTTAAGATATGCAGAAGGACGGAGTAAGTGGGAATGGCTGTTGATTCAAAAGCACTGAAGTGGATGAGAAGTTACAAGTTATAATAAAACAAATTCCATTTGGATATCAGGAAGCATTTCCAAACGCTATTAGCCAGGGACACCAGTTATAAAGAAAGTCATATAGACTTGCTCCTAAAAAAATTTATGAGGATGTTGGATGTATGTATAATAGGGATCTTGATTTGATTATACATGATTTGATCATTCTATCCAGAAGTAATATGCTAATTGGTTGCTGTTAGATATTGCATACTGCTAAAACTAATATGCTTATTTTGCAAGGGTTCTCCCCTTGCCCCTTTGGATACTTATTTAGTAGCACAAGGTCCTTTTTACAGCCTTTCTTGGGGTGACTATGGTAAGGCATGTGAATTTCTGTTTGTGATAGCCAATATGTGTGTGATGGACATTTCATATGACCTTATTGTATGATCATTTCAGTTATTCTATGGAAAAAAACAAGAGCTAGATTTTGATTTTGAGATGGTGGATAGTTGTATAGTAAGGAGATGCAGGACTGATATGTTGATATATTTGTTAACATCAGTGGCTTTGTTAAAACCATATTTAATATACATGAACCTAAGTATAAGCCTGAATGGAGTATGGGAGATATGGAGATCCATATTTCCAAGGTCAAGAGACCAAGGTCAAGACACTAATAGGATGGAATATACTACGTGTACTGTTTTGGCTTTCCGGATGTCTATGTCAGTCCCATTTGGTATAGTGAGGTTAGTAGGAGAAAATTTGGGAATGTTGCACAGATCTGTAGTGGCCAGGCTTCATGGAAGGCAATGAAAAGTCCTGCACATAAGCATTTCTCCCATGGAAGTTCTGGTAAGCCTATCCTGTTTCATAAAGGTTTTTTTAAAATAGTGATATATAGTATTCTTGGTAGAAATTATTTTAATTGAGAGTCATTGCTCCTCTGTTATGTTTATTATGTATCGCAATTAATGGTACTAATTAGGGTTTCAATCTTTAGCCAGCTAAGGATACAGGCTACAGTGGTATATTGAGGCTTGTTAAATCCCCATTAATTTAAATGGGTCTAGGCGATGTAATTGTATATGACTGCAGTTCTGTGGTTGCCAGCCTCTTCATAGTGGCCCTGGACTTCATCGGTGGTCTTTCATCCAAATACTAACCAGGGCTGATTCTGCTTAGCTTTCGATATCTGACAAGATCGAGCTAGCCTAAGCCATCCAGGTCACGGCCTGTAGTTGGTAGGAGACAGTTTTAATTTGAAGGCAAATCATAATCAGTGGGAGGGGCATTTGTTTATATAAGGGTACAATTTTTATTTTTGATATTATTTTGGTTCTAGTTTTCAGGTAGCTGGCTCAAGGTTGACTCAGCCTTCCATCCTTCCGAGGTCGGTAAAATGAGTACCCAGCTTGCTGGGGGTAAAGGGAAGATGACTGGGGAAGGCACTGGCAAACCACCCCGCAAACATAGTCTGCCTAGAAAACGTCGGGATGTGACGTCACCCCATGGGTCAGGAATGACCCGGTGCTTGCACAGGGGACCTTTACCTTTAGTATAGTATTGCAATAGGGAATTTAAAAGATGGCTTATTTCTAATAATGCGAACAATAACTTTTAAGTCATTTCACATTTGCCGATAACTCTCAGGCTGACTTACCTCACTGGATTGTTGTGAGAGAATGGAGGAGGGGAGAATAATGTTCTAAACAGCTTTGAGGCCCACCTGGGGGAGAAAAGCAGGATATAAATAAATAAATTTATGAGTGACTATGTGCAGTTGACTGATTAAACTGCAGAAGTTCAATTAACAGACAGCACAGTCCAAAGCAGTTACTGACTTCAAGTGACTTAGTAAGGTGTAGCTCTGTTCAGGGTTGCGCTGCAAAGTTCTTTAGGGCGGCCCTGGCTCCAGTTCTTTAGAATAGGGACCAGTAATGGAAACCCCAGAGCTAAATCCACACTCTCCCCAGTTTAGTTTTAGCCATTTGACTGGTGGAAAAGGGGTTAGTCAATTAACCAGTCTAATATTTTTAAAATATAAACTTATTAGAACTACAAATGTAGTCTATTCATCAACAGGTTGATACTTAATGCTAATTACAAGAACACCCTGTTACTACAAATCAATTAAATTAACTTCTAAAAACTGTTTTGGGAATTTAATTTCTAGCATCATCTGTACATAACAATTTGCACACACAAAAAAAGCAGCGATTTATTTTAAAAACAGAATGTAAAATAGAGGTAAAGCATAGCATCTATTAAAAGGGCAGTTACATTAAGTAGGCAGCAAGCCGCCTACAAGCATTGTTAGTCTCTCCCAGGAGCTTTAGAGAACACACAGCTAGATCCTGTGGAGATGGGGGAAGCTCTCTAGTTCCTGCAGGAAGTGTGGAATTATGGGCAGTCATAGACAGCGTAACCTTTGCCACTGACGGCTGCTTGCGTTCATGTTTCTTCTGTATGGAGATGACTGCAGTTATAGCACATTGCCAGTGAGAGAAGCTTTATTGTGCCACTAGGTGTATTTATTCAGTTTTTTCCCCTAGGCTGCACTCTCCGCCAAAGGCTGTTGAGCTGGCTTACAAAATATCATTAAAACAGTTAGGTTTCCTGTCCTCGATTGCTTTAGGGCTGAGGTACAAGCAGCTCTTACTGCTGCCCATGCTAACAAATGGTATTATGATGAAATAATTAAGTTAAGCTGCCATCTACACAGTGGCCTTCCAGCTTTATGGACTATTTGGCAATTTATGGTTGCTGTTGAATACTCAGTTGACAACATTGGCCAGTGGCTTTGCTGGTATGCCAACCCCTGCTGCAGTTACCAACCTGGAGGCTGGAGGACATGTACGGTAAGTGGCTATGGCCCTTTTTGGTGGCATGGTGAGACCTTGCTGTGTCCCTCCTCAAACTGATCCTGCAATAAAACTGGTTGCTGTCCAAGATTTTTAAGAGGCAACTCATTAGAGAGACTATTTGTAACCCTTCCTGCCACAGATAATCAAGTACCATGTGAGAGGGCCATGGATGTGTTTTTCATTTTTTTATTAGCAAACAAAGTACCAAAAATACTGAATTTTGACATGAAGAAGACAGTTTCATGAGTTGTGTGTCCAGCTGTTTGTGCTTCTTGCAAAGAGATGTTGCTTCTGGAAAAATAGAGACTCTCGTACCAGATTGAGAGGAACAACTCTAGGTATTATGTTTCAAAGAAAAATGTTTTTCATGCCAGAACTTTTGTAAATAGTGATTATATAATGCGTGCAATATAAGCAATCACATCTTACTGCCCAGTGGGATACTCACATGAGTATCCTGTTGCAGTAGATTAATTCTTATTAGCATTACCATGGGTTATTTTTAGTGTCTTTCAGGTTGTAGTTGTCTGGCAAATTGTACAGATTGGAATGATGGCTACAAGTTAGATATTTGTTTCAGATTGGCCCCAGAAGGTCTGTAAAACTTTATTGCTTGATGTAGGAAGTATGTGATTGACTTCAGTGAAAATTTTTCAAAATTATTTGTTTAGGTAGGGAAAAGACAAAAAAATAGCAGTGTAGTCTGTTATAGCAAACCCAAAAGAGTCTCATAGCTCCTTGAAGACCCACAGATTTATTATGCAAGCTTTGTTTAGAGCCCACTTCATCAGATGTATGAAGTTCTCAGTTGGCAGATATATATTCTCCTTGAATAGTTTAACGGATAGAACTATTTCAGAAGAATAAATGCATTAACATTTAAATTTAAGATTACTTATAATTTTAATATTTTTAGAATAAAGCAATATTTTCTGGTAAATTCTGAGCAAACATTTTTAAGTCTCTGACTTGTAACCCCAAAACTGAGAAATCAAGATGTTTTAAAGTGTTGTCTACCAACTTGGCTATATGCCCTGATGGCTAAATTTGTGTTTAACAAATGACTGATGTTTCTACTTCTCTCTTGGTGTGTAGCGATTTCAAGGGCAATACCAGGGTGAAACTACGGTTATACATGTAATTTTAAATGCTACTAAATAGTGGTCCAGTGAACAAGCCAGCTTGTATTTCTTGATATCGTGGCATAAAGCTGATTGTTGTGATAATATGTTTGTCAAAACTCTTTCGAAAAGGAGGAACCAATCCTCCACTGATGCAACATTTCTTTTTTTTAGGGTACAAAACTTTGAGGGTAATATCTTTTGCAGAGCAATCCTGTGCAGAGTTGCTCTAGTCTAAGCCAACTGAAATTGATAGTCTTAGACTGAAGTAACTCTATGTAGGATTGCATTGCCAGTTACTTGTGTTAATTTTAGCCACAGTTCAGTTACTTTTTAAGGTCACAAATTGCATACATTTTGCCCAGATTGTTGTCTAAATTGATTACTTAAAATGATAATTAATTGCAATAATGTCTTTAAAATGTGTTGTGATTTTTTTCTTCTGGATGGGAAATACGAATGTTTGGATTACTTTGCAAACACAAACATATGAGCTAAAGTAAATAGATTACTTGTTGAATTCTTCTTTCTCCATATACATTTAGACATTGCAGAAAGAACCTGTGGGTTAAATGCAGTATGACCTACTGATCACTATTTAGGATCAGTTGAATGCCATACCAGGTTAGTTTTCACGAACAGAGAAAAACTGATAGTGGATGATACCCATTAGTTGGTATAATTCTTCAGTCTATGGTAATTCCATAATATAGTAAGTGCCTATTCTGTCCATTGGTGCTCTGAACTGAACCCACTCAATCTGCCTCCAGTCCCTCAGACCTATCTTCCCCCTAGTCCTTCCCTGTTTCAGCTGTACCCTCCTTCAAAACCTCTCTTAGCAATGATTCCATTACCCATTTCTATCTCTACCAGGCTGACTGGCCTTTGCTGAAACAGAACAAGAGAATATTGGATGAAACGTCATACCTAAGCAGCTTTTCTTTCTTTAAAGCAGATGGGAGAACAGGAAAAGTAGCTTGGGTGCAAGAGGTGTTTGAGCAAATTCCTTTTCTATTTTCTTATTGGGACACTATTGAGTCCTCTGAGGAAACTTGATGGACAGAGTCAGGATCAGGCTCCAAAGAGCTGTATTGCATCCGAATTGGCTGTGATTTGCAAGAGATTTGGGCTTTGAGAGTGTAGTCCAGAGTCTCCTAAAACTGATATAGTTTTCTTGATCCAGATGAACAGTTCATAGATTTATTTCAGAGGCCGGGGTCCATGGCCATATGCATCTTTGCTTGCATCAAAATGTGATGGAATTTGATGGAAATTCAATCTTTCTTCATTTGTTGTTAATAATGTTCTTTGGTCATCTGTGTTTCTTTTGCGTGGCTTGTGTATGTAGGAATGTGTGTGTGTACCCATGTGCATACAAACATGTGGTATAGCGGTTAGAATGTTGGACTAGGATCTGGGAGACCCAGGTTTGAATCTCTATTCTGCCATGGTACCTTACTGATCGACACACTCTCAGACTGACGTACATCACAGGGTTGTTATGAGGATATGATGGAGGATATGAGAACCATGTCATCTATGTTGGGTCTCCATTTGGAAGAAAAGCAGGATATAAAATAAACACATTACTTTGCTACAACTGTGGGGCAAGAGTCAGAGGTGCACTTGCTTGGCAACGGCCCTGCAAGTGGAGTCCAATGTTAAGCCAAACAAAGACTCTCTTAAAAAAAGAAACATAATGCAGTCATGCCCCCAATGTTCTTAGGTTGAGCTAGTCTTCGTCTTTACAATTAGATTCAAGGCCAGTAGCATCTTAGAGACCAGCAAGAGTTTCACGGTATAAGCTTTTAAGAGTCAGAGCTTCATCTACCCCTGCTTCTACAGCATAAGTTCCAGTCAACATAGCTAAAGATGGTCCTTAATAAAATGGCCTGCCTGAGCCTTTCTCCACCTATCCTGTTAGCCATGGGCGTAGACCAAGCATCATGTTTCTTGAAGCAAAGGGTGGAAGGCATTGAATGCCAGACAGACATAGGAAAATCACCATTTTTCCTAGTACCTGATAAATCTAGATACTTGGTCTCACCTGCAGCTTATTTTTATCATCTTGAGTCTATTAATTATAGGAAGGTCTTTACCCTTGCCAGATGCCAGGCCCTACCATCGGCTGTCTTGGAAGGGAAATATAAGAAGATCCCTAGAGCAGAGAGGTTATGTCCGTGTGGAACAGGGGGACATTGAAACCATCCAACATGCACTGATATGTTGCCCATTCTACCACGAAGTTAGATCAAAGTTTATTTCCCCCCTACTTGGTAACTTTCCTAACGAGTCAGTTGAGCTTTTGGCAAAGAAGCTCCTATTAGGAGAAGACCCTCAGCTTATGCTCCAAACTGCCAAGTTCTGCACTGTTGCTATTAAAATACGCAGAGTTTTATTAGAGAATGATTGTTAGAATATTTTACAATGTTATCAATTTTAATATGATAATTTTAACCAGGAGTTGCTTTTATTGACCTTATACCTTTATATGTACAAGCAGTCTGTGATTCTGCAGTGCAAAACTGTTGTGTCTGGAAATTTTGATGTGTTGGCACGTGATTGGTCAGTTGACAGTATTAATAAACTTGACTTGAGAGTCAGAGCTTCATTTGTCAGACACGACAGGCAGAGTTGCTTTGAGTGTCCCCCCCCCCCAAAAAAAAACCTCATCTATTTTCCTGTGGACGTTTTGCTCTAGTTGAGGGAAAACTAAATCTAAAATGAGAAATATTCTGTGAGGGGGGGCATAGAAGATGAACCAAAGCACAGTAGTCTGAACACCTGCAACACACTCTCTAAAAAGCTGGCAATATGTAATTGATTCCAGCTTCTTTAAGATCAAGGAAGATGGTGGAAAAGTGCTAATAAACATGTCACTTTGTACCTACAATCTAGAATGAGGTAGGTTTCCTCATTCTGAATATATCTACATACAAAAGTCCAGAATGTTAAACTCTTTGAAATAACTCATAGCATGAACATGCTAAATATAGTCTAATGTTGGATTGTGCTCTGCTCTGGAACAATGGTGTTGACTTGAAGTCTCTCCCCAATTCAGGTTTTAAATTGTAGTGGATTACTGCACCCTTATAACAGACTTGTAAACTGTTAAGAATGTAAAGGTAAAGGTCCCCTGTGCAAGCACCGGGTCATTCCTGACCCATGGGGTGACGTCACATCTCGACGTTTACTAGGCAGACTTTGTTTACGGGGTGGTTTGCCAGTGCCTTCCCCAGTCATCTTCCCTTTACCCCCAGCAAGCTGGGCACTCATTTTACTGACCTTTGAAGGATGGAAGGCTGAGTCAACCTTGAGCCGGCTACCTGAAACCAACTTCTGTTGGGATCGAACTCAGGTCGTGAGCAGAGCTTGGACTGCAGTACTGCAGCTTACCACTCTGCGCCACGGGGCTCCTTGTAAACTGTTACTCTGGTGTAAATCTCGCTGTAACTCAAGTATGCAAAGGTTGTTTAATATAGCATTCTATTTTCTAGAGCATTTTTGTATTACACTTTTGCCATAATCTCCAATGGAATTCTTTGCTGAAATGCTTCCTGCTCAGAAGGGCTACCCTCTACTTAAGGGAATTGTTTCAGCAGCTGTTGTGTCCAGGTTGCATTCTGGTTCTACCCAAACTGTCACTATGCAAGCACATGGACAGCTTTCTTTTTCAGTGCTATCTGGAAGGCTTCATTTTGGCTGAGAGCCACAGTGAGCTAAAGTTATCATATTTTGTTCTGCAGGATGGCAATAACATTTATGTGGATTCAAGTGTAATATTGTGAACTGATGTTGAACAATTTAAATAAGGACTGTCTTGATAAAATTTCCCCCCGGTTTGGAACAGAGAGATGGTCTTGAATTATTACCTGTGTTTCTCAAATAAATATTTACTTGTTAGTGATCACTATATGCATATAATTAATGACCCCCATATAATATCCAGTTTAGAGGGATGTTGTATACCCTCCTCAGAATTAGAATAGAAGAGTACTCTGGTTGTTTGGAAGGACATTTTTCTTTGTTTCACAGCCACCACCCTAAAAACAAATATTAAGGAGCGACATTATCCAGTACAGTTTTATCCCACTCTTCCTCCAAAAAGCTGAGGGCAGTATACATGGTTCTTAATTCCTTGTCTATGATTTCCCCCTCTTGGTGCTCTGCTCAAATGCCAAACTGAAATGTTCTGTTGCTTGTTTCCCTAATGTGAAAGTAAGGGGCAACCATGACATTAGCTAAATATAGGGTTGCCAACCTCCAGGTGGGGCCTGGAGATCTCCTGCTATTAAATTGATCTCCAGACAACAGAGATCCATTCCCCTGGAGAAAACGGCTGCTTTGGAAGGTGGACTCTGGTATTATATACCCTGCTGAGGTCCCTCCCCTTTCTAAACGGTGCCCTTTCCAGGTTCCACCCCCAAAATCTCCAGGTATTTCCCCACCCAGAGCTGGCAGCCCTAGATACGTATAACAAGCAGGTAAGAGGAAACTGTTTTTGCACTGTGAAGAGTGATAGTGCATTATATTGGAAAGACAGGAAATTTCTGATTTCCATTGCAGTTTAGCAATTAGATTGGGAAGGGGATTACTAGACGCCTTAACAAGTATATGCTACATTCATTTATATCAGAAGGGTTCTTCAGAGGTATAGAAAACGTCATAATTTTTTAGGGTAAACTGAGCCAGATGTAGCAGTGTTCTATGGGAATCAACAAAATATGCATGCTGCTTTTGAGTAACAAATATAAAGATATGAAAAATAGCACCTGGTATCAAGAGTTCCCATTACAATGATATATGTACTACCTCATCCTTAGTATGAATTATATACTACTTTTGTTCGCCTTGTAGTTGCAAGCCTGCTATCCCTCAAACTGTAACTTCCAGTTGTAATGTGGAGATAATAGTAATGACCTATCTTAAACACTATTAAAGCCTTACACTAAACCTAAAGGTAGTTCTTTGCATCCGGTCTGTAGCTTTGATTTAACTTAATTAAAATGTTTGTTGCCAGCAGAAAACGTGCGTGAGCAATAGAGCCACTTACAGTCATTCTCAGAATTGGTAGGGAACTAGTACTTTTTTAATGAGCAAGAAGCATTTCAGTTGTTAATGAGAGAGTAAAAGCTGAAGAAATTATATTCCCTGTAGGCAATTCCACAAAGTGTTAATTTATGCAAATGTGATTTATTTTGCTGCGTCCAGTAGAGCTGAAATCCAGCTTAAATTAGCATTATGAATAGGTAGTTAATAATAATAGTTATTAATAGCCTGGCTATTTCAAATGGAAGATTCTGATTGATATCTGCCTGCCATGATTGTGTACTTTGGGCCCTTTTAGATTACCGTTCTAAACAGGATGTCATCAGTTGTTGGCTCACTGCTGAGTAAAGTGATACAGAGACGGGCGTTTCAAACAGCTCATTTCAATCTGTCTATGAACTGTCTCTAAAGCGCTCTGACCATTTCAAACCACCACTTTTTCTGCGGTGTGTACTTTTTCACACACCCCCATGGTCTGAGATTCACGTTGTAGCGCCATAGTGACCCAGTGCACCCCAATGCTGGTGATATAGTAATTCAGTGCTATATCACCAGCATTCAAATGCATCGGGTTGCTATAGCGGTAATCTCAGAATGTTTAAAAAAAGGGCAAAAAAGAACACACTGCTTAAAAAGGTGGGATAAAAGCAGTCCTTTCAGAAGCGCTCCAGACACTTTAAATAGCAGACTGCAGCGATTCAGAAGCGCAAGGAAGAACTGATAATGGGAGAAAACAATTTCATAAAAAACAGCTGAGCCCCAGCATGCCAATGGGGATACAAGTGGCTTTGTCTGAAAAGGTAAAAAAAAATCCGTTCACAGCCAGGAGCCAAAATGGTTGTGTCTGAAATGACACAAACAATCAATTAGCAACCTGCTGCTCAAATGGATTATAAGGGCAGTTTGAAAGGGGCCTATATCTTTTAATATAATAGGGTGTGTGTGTTGATAACTATGCACTACAGTGAGAACTAGAGAATTAAATGGCATACAGTGTGTGCACAGGAAGTAGGATGTTGGTGAAGTAAATTTTCACTTCTGTACTTGGACGATGGGATAGGCAGTGGGTCTGAGTGGGCCATTGAACACACATGAAGCTGCCTTATCCTGAATCAGACCCTTAGTCCATCAAAGTCAGTATTGTCTGCTCAGACCAGCAGCGGCTCTCCAGGGTCTCAGGCAGAGGTCTTTCACATCACCTACTTGCCTAGTCCCTTTAACTGGAGATGCCAGGGATTGAGCCTGAGACCTTCTGCATGCCAAGCAGATGCTCTACTACTGAGCCACAGCCCCTCCCCAACACCTATTCTTGACCACAAAGTCATTGAATATGTTTAAGGGCATTTCTAGATGTGTTGTTCATTCAGTAAAGTGCACAGATGTTACGTGTTACAGGGCATGCAGGAGTCTTTATTCAAGGTAGCGTCACTTAAAATTGTTTTGTTCAGACAAAATAGTAAACATATTCTGTAATATGTTAATTAAGCATTAGAAGGAAAGGTCACTGCAGTCCAGAGTTACAACCTGCTTCAGTGGATTTAGACAGGTGTAACTGTTTAAGATTCCACTGTTAATGAATTAATTACGTTATTATTAACTTATGTATTAATGTATTAAATACAGGAATATTTAAGAAAACTCATAGACTAACAGAATTTCCTTTGTTTGCTGCAGTTGACTACTTTTTTGACTTGGTTCCCCTCCCTTCTCCTTTATTATCCTCCAATTTTGCCATACAGTATAGTTTCAGTTTATCCACATATTCATTCACAGTGAAGAACCTTTTGTCTCAGTATTCCATACAGAGTATTTTAACTATTATAAGGGTAATAAAGATCCTACTTGCCATTTATACAGTGTCTTTCACTGCAGAGACCTGGTTGGATACAGTATAAGGATTTTGAGTCTTCCCTTCTTTTCTGTCCTGCAGTAGTCATTTTTGATTCAGGGAAAGTTGGTGCCATGGGACCCACGTGGAGTAATAGCTGTGTATGTCAGTAGACTGCAGTGAGGAGAGGGGAAAGGGCAAATATGCTTCTCTCTTCCTCTTCTGTCCAGTGGAGCCCTGTCAACAAAAAATGCAGGAAGAGAGCCACATGGCTGTTAGCTCCACTTGGGTCCAACAACAATGGGGGATAAACTTTCTTGGGGTCAGAAATGGCTGTTGAAGGGAGGGGAAAGCGAGGAAGATCCATGAACATAAAGCTATCTATGTTCATGGGCCTCACTACATTTCCTGGCAGCAAGTTCCACAGTTTAATTATTTGTTGAATAAAGAAATATTTCTTTTTGTCTGTTCTCAATCTATTGTCTGTCAATTTCATTGGTGCCTCCTGGTTCTGGAATTAGATGCTACAGCAGGTGCTTGGTGCGGGTGAAGTAGCCAAATCTCTCCTTGACTTTATTATATTCCTCCAGTACATGTTAGTGAGTGGGCACCCTGCTGTAAAACATTTGATAATTCTTCTGGGTCCCAAAAATTTGCCTAATGGTGAAACATTTTGGGGTGGGGAATCACAATATTAGGAGCCAAGCAGTTGATTAATATTTATTGACATAAAACACCAGCCTTTGAAAAACATTAAAAATTGGATTTTGATCCTGTTACCTCCTTCCAACTGCATCTTCAGCACCCTTAAAAAGCTATTTCTGAGGGCTACAGTAGTGAACAGAACATGGTTCAAGGTGATCAGAGGGTCTGACTGGGAGGAGCTGATGGAAACTGGAGCACCTCCCAGCATTGTATTTTTTGTTGCATGCAGTGGAAATGGAAGTGAAAGGCTGGTAAAATATATACCAGTTTTAAAAGTTTCATTTTGAAATTCGTAACGTCATTTCAGAAGTGAGTATAAATTGCAGGTGAACTAGATTTCAAGGGTTACATGAAGTGTGGAAACCTGGATTTCTGCCAAACACTTGAAATACTGATGAGGGGAGGGTTACTAGAAGATTGCCTTTAGCATGCTGAAATTCTTAATTTTAATGATTGAATGAACTCAGTATAATAAATAAAATTGTTAATAAATTCATTTAAGGTTTGCCTTCATTTGGGTATGAAATCATGTTTTTCAAAGTTTAGTTTAATAAAGCTGTTTTAGAAAAGACATGTCTTGATTGTGGGTATATGCACTAGGGGTGTGCATTTGGGTGTGCCGAACTGGAGCAAAAAAAGAAAAGAAAATCTTATTCAAAAAAGGTGAAAAGTTGCAGCTTTTTCGGCTCCTTTCAGACAGCTCCTTAAAGCTCTTTAAATTTTAAAGAGCTGCCGAACCCACTGTTGCCCAATTTGTGCGAGATGTTTTAATGATGTGAACCTCTCTGAGCCCGGCCTCAGCTGGGAAAGAGCAGTATAGAAATCCATAAATAAGTTTCCAAACACACAGGCAAACCATGGCTTAGAACTACTTATGTTTTTCATCTGATCCGTAAACCATGATGTTAGAATGGCATGACACTTCTAGTTTCCCACCTGTTTCTTTGGTGTAGTTACCTCTGGAGGCAGACCTATGGTTCTGATAATGTTCTATGGACTTAGATGTTACACCAGCTATCATTAACCTTAGTTAACCAAGGTTTGCCTTGGTGTCTGCACTGCACCATTTTCTTTAGTGACTTTACAAGTCGCTTAAAATGGAAGTTTTTGAATGACATTTGAAACAAATTGAAAATACCCTGTAATTTATAAAGTAGTAAAATTAAACATGCAATTTCCAGTTTTTGAAAATTATATATTACTCTGCATCTTTATGGCTTTGTACCTTAAACAATGCCCATTTTTTAAACAAGATGCAATAAAATGACGAAGGATGCTTTGAATCTTTGATTTTGGGATGGAGTGAAGAGAATAAACATGTAATGTCAATGCACAGACTTAAATCCTTCATTGATGGTGAGTGGTGGGGAGGATCTTGGGAAGGGGAATATATAATCACAACCATTTATGCTTGAGACAATGGTTTATAGGTGGCTTCAAATTCTGCTAGCGTTTTCTGGACATAACTTAATTTTGAGATTCTTTAAAATAGTCTTGTCATAACCCTCTGTGGAAAATCTTGTCTGGGATCCAAATAGACCTACTCTGGAAAGTTCTCCATCTTTTGTGGGTGCCTTTTCATGGGCTGGGAGTAATGGGAAGAGATGGCTGAAAAATCCCTCTGCATTTGAATTCTCTCCTTGTCTTGAGATGAATGAAAATCAGAATAAAGCAGTAATACATATTGAAATATTAACATTAGTTCGAATACTTTTTATTATGACTTGTGGGAATGGCATAATGTTGTATAGCATTCATACCTCGGTTCACTTTTGAAGGTTTGCAGTTCTGTGCCAAATTGTGGCATGTTGCTCATAAGTGAGTAAAGGGTGTAGGTGTTTGCAGTGAATGGCTGTGTCTGGGAACCAGGAGAATACACCTTTTTGAAAGCAAAGTGGTAAAGTGAATCATACCTTAGTAGATACCTATTTATCTATGCTGTTGCTCTGTAAAACTAATTATTCTTGTTAACAAGTATTAATATTGGGAGGAAAGGCAGGAATTTATGGTGGAATCAGACAAGCTCCTGTCTTTGCCCCTACCACAGCAAGTCTTAGTGGTTGAAAACCTAGAAAAATGGGAAGACGCCAGATGCTCAGGAGTAAATTTGCAGACAAGATGGAAAGGTAGTTGTGGAGAGAAGTCACAGGAACTGAGAGCCACAACCTGTTGGTCTGATAAGAGTTGGAAGATGATCTGGAAGTATTTATAGCTAGTCAGGGTCGACAGAAGCCAAATGAGTGGGGGTGCACAAAGATAGGCAGTTAAAGGGACAGTCTCTGGGTATTGAGAAAAACCGTAAGATAGTCTTGTCCTGTTCTCTCTCCCCCCCCCCACCCCTGGGCAAGGCTTAAGGCAATGGGACTCAACTGGCTTATTTTCTGAGCTGGAGATGTGGTGAAATGGTAGACGTTTCCTGGTTAAAGCGAATTCTATTCTTTGTCGCAACACTCAGAAATTCCCCTTGTTTCTGAATAGGATTTGCCCAGGTTCTGGTTTCAGGTTTAGCAAAATTAGGGTTTTTCCTTGACATAAAAGAGCAGCCCTTGCAGTTAAATAAGTGCACAAAATTGTGATTGTCTTAAAAGGTAATTATTGTATCGAACTAGTAGCGATACTTTGCCCGTGGCTCCTTGATAGGCTAGATGTGGGGAAGAGCTGTAGGTGCTTGTGGGACCTGAAAATTGGAGGCTTATATGTCTAGTAATTAATTATAAGATTTTAACTAATCATTTGCCTTTTAGCGGTGTTTTAGCATGCAATGTGAAAAAATTGCACATTTACCACCATTTACATTTTTCATTTAGATGAAATTGCAATAATAGAGCTGTTTTAGATTGTAAAAGAAGTGTAAAAATTAGAGTTTGTAAATTTATAAATGTCAAATTTTGCTTACAGGTTAACAAACAAGAGTAAACCTTTCATTATTAAAATGAAAAATGATGTATAATTTTTTTCAAAGCCTATTTAAAGTAACTCACTAGAACTAAATAACTTCCAAAATGTGGATATTTAATTTGCTGTCCTTCCAATTAATCAGTTGAAATAAATAGATTAAAATTAACTGTACTAGTAATTCATGACTCTTGTGTGTAGGAAATGAGAAAAATATTTGTGGGTTGTTCATAAAATATACGTATGTGAACTCCCAGTTGATATTCACAACTTTTCCTCTCCTCTTTTAAGGGTCGCACCAAGAAGAAACCTATTCCTGTGAAGTATGAAGCTGGAGATCTTGTATGGGCAAAGTTCAGTAGACGTCCATGGTGGCCCTGTAAAATTTATCACGATCCTATGTTAGATACGCATACAAAAATGAAAGGTAATGTATGTAGACATTATAGGACTCCACATTGTTAATGCTTCTCTGGTCTGCATTATTAATTACAAATTCTGCCTTATTGACTATGCATGGCGTTTTCCTTATAACCTACATTGAGTGAGTATCTTTTTATCTGCTGTGGTTTTTAGAAAAACTTGAAAAATATAAGTAATAACAACTATTTGGTTAACAGCTCCCTTCCTTATTTCTAGTAAATTTGAAGTCTGATCATCTTCATGAATCTCTTTTGTTATTTGTACAAAAGTACAGTTAGCATCACTGATGAGCAGGATGTGTTTCTGTACTCATTCTGCATTGTCACTCACACAGTAGAACATATTCCCAGTGGCTGAGTGGAAATACCAACAGCCAAATATTTAATCACATCATTCCAAAACTGGATTCCAATTTTTTCCCAAATGTGTCTAAAGCTTGTCTTCTGCAAGCAGTATGTTCCTCAAAAGCTAAATTTACCAGTTTTGCCACCCAAGTTTGGATTTACGGTGGAGAATGAAAGGGCTTGGCTTTCTAAACTTGTAGTACCAGTAGTCTGGCAAAAAACATAGCATGGCGGAGGCAAACTTGTTGAGACATGGCAAGTGCCCATGCTCCTGTATAACCAGGTACTAATACTGCAATCCTAAGAACACTTTCCTGGGAGTAAGCCCCCTTGAATAGATCTGAGTAGACCTGCCTAGGATGGCACTGAAAGTTTTTAATTCCAAGGATCAAGAAGAATTTAAAATAAAACTAATCTGCTTCACCATCCCTTACCAAAACATTCCATCATCATAACATGCTGGTGAGATGAGCCTCATTTTTTCACTTGCTGAAGTTGTTAATTTTTTCTCCTACTTCACACTAGAGCCAGAGGGAAATCAATGAATATAGGTGATGGGCTAGGACGTAACTGGTCCAGCCCATAGAGAATAACTATTAGCTGCCACCAGATGGTTTTTTAGCCTTTTTATCTCCATTCTAGACACTTGGTCATGGGATGGAACAAACATCAGAATGGTGGAGTACACACTTGCCTGTATCAACATGAGGAACAAACCTCCTTAGATCAAAAGAGATGACATCTTTGGTGGGCAAAAGTCCTGCTTTTTAGTCTGAGGGGATTGAAGGTGGAAGGACTGGTCAGAGCCCATGTCCAGTGGGAGAATTTTTTTGCCATAGTCCGATGGTATGAAACTGAATCTACTTTTGGGCAAGACTGGTACCAGTTGGGGTCTGCTGCCTCTCAGTTGGGAACCCCTTACTCAGGCTGAGGTATTTGAAGATTCTTATAAAGGGAGAGATTATATGAACTCCTTTACCTGGGTGACAGGAATTACTACCATTCATGTTATACTGAACAGGTTAGTTTACCAAAGGGATGTAGAGACATGTCAACATCTCAGTTTCTGGCTCCAAAGGGAAGCTTTGGTTGCATAGACAGATTTTGAGCTCACTTGCATCTTATTGAATCTAAATTTAGTACATCCTCTTTCATTAAGAAATGAAATAGAGGAACTGTAGTTTTAGATAAGATATCAAGCATCCCCAAACAGTGGCCTTTGCCGAAATCGAGTAGGCAAAAGTGATTAGTAAAGGTGATTGCTAATGAAAGGTATACATTTGATTGCAGAAAGCTCCTGATTGTTCTTCCGGACAATTTGGAAAGGGCTGAATTGCTACAGTGGATTTATTGTCTTTTGTTATTTATGCACTACTTTCAAGATTTTTTTTAAACTTGCCTTTCTAAACACTATTTTTTAAAAGATATTTTATTAACATTTTAAAAATAAAAAGATAACAAACATATACATACACTTCCATTCATACATTTTGCGCTTACTTCAGGAATCAGTTTACATAAACATTGTTCTATTGCAGGGGTCGGAAAACCGCGGCTCCTGAGCCGCATGCGGCGCTTTGGCCTGTTGAGTGCGGCTCTCCGAACTTGGTTCGGAGCCCCTGCTCTTGCGCCCACTCGCGCCGGCAGCTGGGCTGCGGAGCCGGCGCGCCTGAGAGAGCGCGAGAGAGCAGGCGAGCGGGCGCGCTGTCTCTCCCCCCCCCTTCGCCGTGGAGAATGGCCGGGTCCCCCTTTCCCTTGCCCTCAATGGTTGGGAGGCTAAAGTCAATCTCGGTAACAAATTCATCTTTATTACTGCTATTCTGCCCATCCATGACAGATTCAACTTAGTCCATCTTTCTAAGTAATTTTGTATTGTCAGCCACGTTTTTTGATAATTGTCTTTTATCAATGTGTGATTTTTCCCAGTAAGATAGATTCCCAAATACCTTACTGGTTCTTCTGTAACTTTGCATCCTGTCAACTGTTGGATATTTTGCTTCTCAAAATTGTCCTTGTTTTCTAAAATAATCTTCGTCTTATTTTTATTTATGTTATATCCAGATAGTTCACCATATTTTTCAATTTCTTTCATGAGATGTTCTATTGATTCTGCCGGTTCTTCCAAAGTTAAGACCACGTCATCAGCATAACACTTTAATTTGTACTCCTCGCCGGAGGTCTTCAGACCAGCAATTTTTTCATCTTGTCTTAATCTAGTAGCTACTACTTACAAAGCCATGTTAAACAAAAGTGGAGATAATGGACATCCTTGTCTAGTGCCTTTATTAATTTCAAATTTTTCAGATAGCTTCCCATTAATCACTAATCTTGCTGATTGTCTTTGGTATATGCTCTGGATCCATTGTATATATTTATTGCCACAGTTCAAACTTTCGATAGTCTTTAGTAAAAAGTCCCATTGGATGTTACCAAATGCTTTTTCTGCATCTAGCAAAATAAAATGCTTTGCATTTCCTCTGTTTTACATGTTCTATGGCATTAATGATGAAACGCACATTGTCCTGCATAAGTCTTTTTGGAACAAAACCAGTTTGATCAGGGTGTATGATTTGACCTATTTTCTTTTTTAATCTTTCAGCCAAGATAGAAGCAAATATTTTGTAATCCATGTTTAGTAAAGATATCGGTCTATACGAAGCAGGCAATTGTGGATCATTTCCTTCTTTGTGAATTAATGTGATATGCACTTCTTGCCACGATATCGCCCTTCCGGATCTTTAATCTCAGTGTTTATTTGGAGATGTGGATTTCTTAAATAGACCACCACTCCTTTTTTCTTTTCCTTTGCCAATGCGATGATTGCATGTCCTAATCTTTTATTCTTTAATAAAAAGAAATCTAATTCCTTTACTTAGTAAGATTTGCCTAAGTTGGTTGAATTCCTTTCTTTTTTCCACTACTGAACTCGGTAAGTCTTGAAAGATCTGAATTCTTTTGCCTTTGTATTCCAATGGTTTGTCTCTTTGTAGTCTTAATATCGAATCTTTCTATCGAATCTTTTGTTGTGTTCTGCATAAATCTCACAAGGATCTCTTGGAAGATTATTTCTTGCTGCGTATCTTGAGTTAATTCTGTAAATATTGTAAATTAAGCAAGGTTCTTCTTCCAGCTGTAAGTAATCTTGAATCAATTCTGTGAAACTTTGTAGTAAATTGTCTTTCCCAAAGTCCTCTTCAAGAGCTCAAAATCTCAGGTTGGCTTCTCTGTTCTGGATCTCTAAAATATCAATTCTTGGATCAGCTTTGTTCTTCCAAACTTCGTGTTCTTGTACAGTATCAGAAATCTGCTAGTTAGATATTTTCAGGTCTTTGATGCTTTCAGCATTCTTTGCTATCTTAACTTTGATTTCTGAAAGAGATGTTCTTGTTTCAAGTTTGAAGGATTGTAGTTCTTCTTTTAATCTGCTTTCTAGTCCCGCCAGCTGTGGCATAAGTTGTTCGACCACTGCTTTTGCCACCGCATTGGTCATTGCTTCCGATGGTTGACCTTCCAGCTTTTCTTCAGTGGCTGATTTATCTTTTTTATTGGCCTTGCCTTTTCTCTTTGTGTCTTGTTGTCACTTCTTCTTTTTTTAATAATTTTTTTAAATTTTCTATTATAATTTCATACATTTCATTAACTTTGTATACAGATTTTTCTACCAAAATAAAAAGCCATAAAATTCTACCTAGATTTTCTTCTAACTTCCCCTCTCCCCTCTTCTGTTACTACCAAACCTCTGTTATCTTCTTTGCAATATTTATCTAATTCATTTATAACATATTTATATTCATTCTTATTTCTTATTTTCTTTTCCCCTTTAACAATATAATAGTATTATTCTTGACTGTTGAATTAGATTAATTCATAACCTTTAACATCATTCATATTAAGTTCCCTATCACAATATATCATCCATGCCTCCCACTCCTTCACAAAATCTTCATTTTCATTTTGATTTACCAACGCTGTTAATTTTGCCATTTCTGCTAATTCAAACATTTTATTTATCCAGTCAACTTTGTCCGGTATCTCGGACATTTTCCATTTGGCTGCATGGACCAGTCTTGCAGCTATAGTGGCATATAGTAAAAACGTTCTTTGTGTTAAAATATGTCCTGGTATGATGCTTAGTAACATCATCTCCGGTGTTTTAGGGATGTTTTGTTGTAAAATTAACCGTAATTCATTATAAATCATATCCCAAAAGTTTTTAGCTTTATCACAGAGCCACCAAATATGATGAAAAGAACCAACTTTCTCCTGACATTTCCAACAGTTTGGTGACATTGTACTATACATTTTCGATAGTTTTTTCGGTGTTAAATACCATCTGTATATCATCTTGTAAATATTCTCCTTAAGTAGTTGTGAACGAACATTTTTCATGTCCCTTGACCATAATCTTTCCCACCATGATAGGGGAATATTGTGTCCAATTGTTTGTGCCCAAGTTATCATTGTTGGTTTAATTCTTTCTTGTTCCGTATATATTAACAGCAAAAGTTTATACATCTTTGAAATTAAATGATCCGTATTGTCCAGTAAAGTTTGTTGAAAAGTTGATTTTTCTTTGAGAAATCCCTTTTTCAAATCTTGTATCTATACAGATTTTATTTGTTGATATTGAAACCAAGTTAGTTGGTCTTTGATATCTTCAAAATCTTTTAGAGCACATTTTTTATCCTCCCATTTCAGAAGGTCTTGATATGTTAAAAATTGAGATGGTCTTAATGGTTGTAATGTTAACATTTCTTGTGAGGAGATCCAGAGCGGTGTCTTAGTTTCTAACAGATGTTTATATCTTAGCCAGATTTTTATCAAAGATGATTTAATAATATGATGTTGAAATGCCATTTGACTTTTTAATTTATCATACCACAAATATCCATGCCATCCAAATCTATTTTCAAAGCCTTCTAAGTCCAATAAACGTCTATTTTTCAATAAAATCCAGTCTTTTAGCCATACCAAAGTAGAAGCTTCCACATACAGTTTAAAATTTGTAAGGGCGAAACCTAGGTATTTATATGCAATTCTGGGTTTTTTTCCTTGCCAGACAAAATTCAACAAGTCCTTCTTCCATAATTCAAAATATTTCATTTGGGTAATTATAGGTAAATTCTGAAACAAAAACAACATCCTTGGTAATACATTCATTTGAATTACTGAAATACGTCCCAGTAAGGAAATGTTTTTATTAGACCACAATATCATATCTTTTTTAACTACCTCCCAAAGTTTAAGATAGTTATTTGTTAATAAGTCTTTGTTTTTATTTGTAATCCAAATTCCCAGATACTTTACTTTATTTGTTTTCTCCCATCTAGAAATAGTCATGAATTCCTCCTGTTCTTTTTTAGGGAGATTCTTAAATAGTATCTGGGTCTTGTCTTGATTAATCTTAAATCCTGAAACTTCTCTATATTGTTTCAATATTTCCATCAAATTATTTATGGAGTGATTTGGGTCATCCAGAATAAGCAATAAATCGTCTGCAAAAGCACGCAATTTATACTCTTGCTTATTTATTTTTAAACCGCGGATTGCCTCCATTTCACGTATTTTACTGCAGAGAATTTCCAAGGTCAAAATAAATAACAAAGGAGAAAGTGGACAGCCTTGTCTGGTTCCTTTTTGTATATCGCAGTTGGCTGAAATCGATTCATTTACTAATATCTTGGCTTTTTGGACTTTGTAAATAGCTTCAATCCCTGTTCGAAATCTAATTCCAAAGTTCATCATTTCCAAAACTTTTTTCATAAACTCCCATGAAACCATATCAAAAGCTTTTTCTGTATCCAGGAAAATAGGTGCCACTTTGTGTTGGTTGTTTTGTTCATAATATTCTATCGCATTCAATAGTGTCCTCAGGTTATCCTTTATTTACCTTCCAGGTATAAAGCCCGCCTGATCCTCATGTATCAAAGTTGTTATAATTTGCTTTAATCTAGTAGATAATATTGAAGCATTAATTTTATAGTCCACATTTAATAGGGAAATTGGCTTGTAGTTAGTTACTTTCTCTGGGTCTTTTCCTTCTTTATGGATAAGTGATATGAAGGCATGAGACCGCGTTTCAGGAGCTTGACCCGTTTGTAGTATTGAGTTACATACCTTCAAGAGAGGATTCTTCAAGTCATCTTTAAATAATTTAAAAAACATAGCCGTAATACCATCAGGGCCTGGTGTTTTATCAGTCTTTTGTTTAGATATTGCTTCATCAAGTTCGGTTACTGTTATTAAATCATCCATCACCTTATGTTGTTCAGAAGTTAACTTGTTGATATTTATATTATTCAGAAATTTGTCCATCTTTTTGCCAGAAATCAAGACTCTTTGGTACAATTTAGAGTAAAATGATTCAAATTCTCTCTGTATATCAGTCGTTGTATAAACCGGTCCTTTTGTTTGTATTTTATCTATTATCTTCTTTTGTGTAGAGTCTCTCAATTGACTAGCAAGAAGCTTCCCTGGTCGATTTGCATGTTCAAAATAGATCTGCTTTGCATATTTCAAATTTTTATTCATTTCTTCCATCACTACTAAACTAAGCTGGTGCTTCACCCTCTTTATTTTCTGAGTAATTTCAGTTCTTTTATCTTCAGCTGATTCAAAAACTAGTTGTTGTTCCAAATTTTGCAATTCCCAAAGTATTTCATTTGTTTGCTGTAGCTGTTTTTTCCTCCATGCCGTATTTTCTGTATCATAAATCCTCTCAAAACAGCTTTGAAAGCATCCCAAACTGTGTTTAAACTTGTCTCTCCATTCATGTTAATCTCAAAAAAATCTTTTAATAGCTGATGTATTTCCTTTTTGATATTTTCATCTCGAAGCAATCTGTCATTTAGCCTCCATCTAAATGCTTGTCTGTTATTCCATTGAAAAGAAACCGGATTGTGGTCAGAGAAAGTCCTTGGTAGTATTTGTACCTTGCGGAGTTGTGTAAATACTGATTTACTTCCCCATATCATGTCAATCCGAGAGTGTGAGTTATGTCTTGCGGAATAGTACGTATATTCTTTTGACGTCGTATTAATTGTTCTCCAAATATCTTGAATTTTAAATTCCTCTGCTAATTGGAAAAAAGTTTTAGGAAGAGTGCCTTCTTTGTCATCTTTGGCCATTGATTTTTTGTCAATCGCACAATCCATAACTCCATTAAAATCTCCCAAAAGTAATATTTGTTCTTGGGCATACTGTTGTAAATATCATGCAGTTGTTTATAGAATTGTGCTTTGCCTTCATTTGGTGCGTAGATCCCTACCACCAATGTTTTTTTTGCCTAAGACCTTAATCCTCACCATTAAAATTCTGCCCTCTTCATCTTTATATACAAATTCTGGTAATAAAGAAGGGTGTGCATATATAACTAGTCCTTTAGTCTTTGTCTTAGATGAGGCAATGAAGCTTTGTCCCAAAAAATTTCTTTCTAGATATTTCTTGTCTTTTTTTGCAATATGTGTTTCCTGTAAACAGATCAGAGAATACCTTTGTTGTTGTAAAAATTTAAAGATCCGTCCTCTTTTCACTTTTTCATTCAGTCCATTCACATTCCATGAAATAACTTTAGCCATGTTGTCAAAATGTTAAATTTTAAAATCCACCTACAGCCCCTTGCTATGATTCCTCTTCTTCTTCTTGACTAGAGTCATGCTGCTGTCCTGTCTTGGATCCCTCCAATTCTCTCCTGTACTTTCTCAAAAATTTCCCAACATCTTCTTTAGTTGTTATGGTAAATTTCACTTCTTTATAAGTGAAAGTTAATCCTTGTGGTAACAACCACCTATATTTTATTCCATTTTTTCTCAAAGTTGCTGTAAAATCCTTGAACATTGCCCGTTTAGTCATCAAGTGTCTTGGAATGTCCTTTAGAAGTATCAAAGGATTACCAGCCAGAATTATTGGGTCTTTATAGTGATATTGCATCATCATGTCTTTCATTCTGATATCATAAAAAGATATCATTACATCTTTTGCCTTTGCTCTCTTTAAATTCGGAGGTAAGGGCATTCTATAGATTTTATTAACAGCAGTGTCCATGTCTTGTTCTTGTATATGGAACATAGCTGCTAGCTCTTTTATCAGTGATTCTCTGGTGGTACCACAATCTTCAGGTAAATTTCTAATGCGTAAATTAGGCTCTCTGACTTCCAGGTCCATCATTGCCAATTGGTCTTTTGTAGTTTCCTCCTGTAATTGCAATGTATCCAGTTGTTTATCATGGGTTTCTATTTTCTTTTTGACTTCTTTGTGTTCTTCTGTCATTTTCTTGGCTGAAATATCCATTGCCTTCATGTCAGTTTGTCGTGTTGTCATCTGTGTCTTCATCTCTTGGACTTCTTTTGTGACATTGTCTATTTTTCCAGCCAGCAGTTCCGTTTGCTGTGTCATTTGTTTTTCCATTAGTTTAGTAAAAGTCTCTGTCTGCTTGGCCAAAAGATCTTGCATTTTCTTATCCTGTTTGTCCATAGCTGAGTCTGCTGAAGGCTTTGGTACTGCTGGGCTATGCAAGGATCCCGAACGTTGCCTTGGTGCAGACATACAAATTAGCAGATCTTAATATAAATGTAATAGCGGTGCCATTCGACTCAATATATAGAATTCCAGTTAAGGATGGTCCTCCCACCTGTTTCGCTTTGTTTTTATAATTTTTGGCTTCCAGCTTTTATAGAAAAAATGAGTTTTAAAATTTTCTATACCATAGAGTATAGGGACACTCTAGGTCGGCTTCTAGGACAGGAAATAGGAAGTACCGCGGACCTTCTGTCTCCTCCTTTCTATGCTCTTGCCAGTCGGATGTGTTTACCAGTTGCAATAGGAGGGCACTTCCGGTCCTTCGGTATCGCTTTGCAGCCGGCGTTTCCAGTCCACAGCCAGTGTCCTGACTCTAAGTCAGTGGTTCTCAACCTTTTTCGAGTTGCGACCCCCTTTTACAATTGCCAAGTAACCTGCGACCCTCGTCACATTTGCATAAATTTGCATAAATTACATTTTCAATAGGATAAAGAAAACACATTTGTTTTTTTGGCAGTCCAGGGTATCCATATATATAATTACTTTAAATTTTAAAGTTTAAAACAAACAAGCAAACGGTACTACCACCTGTTGTGCAGCGACTGTGACTGTGGCACGGCAACTTTTCCTGGCACGGAGGAAAGAGTGCCTCTGAGCATTCACTGCGTTCCTTGTTCTCCCCTCTCTCCCCAAAAACTCTTCCAAGCAGGCCGGGGCTCTCGCGAGGAAACCCCCTCTCTTGTGACTGGGACACTGCTTGTGCACAGAACTGCAGTTATCCCTCAAAGCGGATCTCCGTTTAATCACCTCATGAGAGCGAAGGGCCAGGAAAGAGCCGAGGGCCACTTATCCCGCTCGGACTTTTCGTGCCTTTTTCTCCCCTCCGCCAGTCACCGCTCCTTCTGCGCCTCACCGAACCTGCGCGCTCGAGGGGGAAATCCCGAACTGCGCATGCACCTCGACTCTCTCCCCCTTGGCCTGGCCAGAGCGGAACTGATGACTCATGGCAGAGCGGAACTGATGACTCAGGGCAGAAAAGCGAAGCCACAGTACAGACATGCGCACTTGGATTCCAGGCTGAAGCTCCTGCCCCACCCGAGCGCAGCTAAAAGTAAAAACAACGTGGCTGTAGCAGCCTCAAGGGGGACCGCCCTCTTCTCCTCTGAGACCTGAACTGGCTGAGCCAGGGGAGCTTCCTCAGCCTCCCACACATCCTGCCGCATCATCCGCCCGACGCAGGTGCGACCGCGCCCAGGGCTGGCCCGCGCGCCTCTCAGCTGGGCAGCGGGGCTACAGCTGGTGTGCAGCGGCACACCGCCGCGTCTCTGCAGCTCGGCTCCTTCTGGCTGTCGGTCGGCCAGTTCCTCACCTCTCTGCTTGGGGTCTTCCCTGCCCTCGTGGAGGATCAGGGTTACAGGGCATCTGGGTTAGTCCTGGACAGCCCGGGATGGGGGCTGTCCCAGGACAGTGGCGGCGACCCCCCAGAAAACACTTCACGACCCCCTTAGGGGTCCCGACCCCCAGGTTGAGAACCACTGCTCTAAGTAATGGCGCAGTTGAACAGTTTTCCTCTAGGAAGCCATTACAAAAGGGTGGGATTTCCTCTTCCTTCTCCAGATTTTCTCGTTATTTCATTGGAGGTCAGTACATCAATTCAGAAAATATTGTTTACTTTGTATTGTTTAGTCTAGCTCCGGTTCAGTTTTTAAGAATTTTCCACCGCTTTTATCCAAAGTTTGTTAACATCCAAAGTTCAAAATAATATATTTAAGTGGGAGGCAAGGTTCTCCTTGTGGTTTTATTATATTTCAACTGATTCCGAGTAGAAATGCAGAGAGATTCTTTGTACTCACTAGAACTTCAGAGGGTGAGGCTTTCGTTCCTTTAAATCAGTTAGTTGGGTGGTAATGGGTAGGAGAGATCGAAGCCTTCTTCCAAAGATAACGTCCGCGGTGCTTAGAAGCTCCTTGGCCAGCGGCGCCAGCATCCAAGCCTCCGGAAGTCTTATAAAAGCACTCTCGGAGAGCTCGGGAGTCAAACCACTCTTGATCGGCAGCAGGAGTATTCCTGATCTCCTGTTCCACTTTTTAGGAATGGGGGGGTCGCGGGGGTCCCTTTAAAGACGTTTTCTTGGTTCTCTACCGGGAGCCGGGGAGAAATTGCGCTTCGGTCAGCTTCAGTCACCCTCCAGCTCTTCTTCACTGGATGATTTGTCTTTTTTTAGCCCCCTTGCCTCTTCTCTTTGTAACCTGTTGTTTATGTTTTTTTCTTCTTAATTGCATATGGTAATACAATTTTTCGATACACTATTAATCATTCATCAGATTTAAATCAATAGTCATCATCACATTTAAATCTGCATTATTCATTCATTGAACTTAAAATCTAATTGGGCTATATAGTCTGTTCACACACAAAAAAAAACAGCAGTTTGAAGTTATTCAAATAATCCAAGTAGATTTTTTTTACAGCAATATAATAGTGTATAATTAGGTAAATTAAGTATTTTCCCCCTCTGAGATTAATTGATAAATTCCCATTGTTGATAACAAGGTGTCAGTTAGTTAGGTAAATGTTTAAGAAATTAGTAAAATTTTAAATTATTTTTTTTGCTATATTAATTCATTAGTTAATGGATAGATTCTATAATGTAATATCTTATTAGTAAGTAAGAGATAGAAAAAATGTCAAGATTTTTGGGTGGGATAATAGCACTACTCAGAATTAGGCAATAATGAAAATGAATACTTATGAGTTAGTTGAGTTAGTTATGCTGACAGCTTAAACCTATGTTATTAGATAGGAAAAAATGTTTTTTCAACTTTGGCCACAAGATGGTGGTCTCACTCCAAGATCCATCAGCGCGTTGATCAGCACACTGCTTCTCAGTAAGGAAATGAAAAAAAAAAAGTTCCTGGTGGGGGCGGGGGCTTATGCAGTTGAGATTTTCTACTTGTCTGGAGGGGGGGGGAGGATAACGATTCCTGATTTTAGAAGGTGAGGCAGGGGTTTATGATTTTAAAAAGGAGAGGGAGCATTAGCCGCTTGTTGAGATCAGGAGAGGCGGTTTGTTTCAGTGCTGCGTAATGGCGCCTGCCGCTCGCTCACCATCCGCTTTTACTTTCGATTTTGTTTTGCGGACTTGAGCTGCTCTCCTTTATTTTTTCTGATGTTTCCAATCTTCCCCTCTCTCCTTTCTTTAACCGAGCTACCTGCCTTTTTATTGTAGTTTTAAATCGTTCGATTCGTTCTCCTGGCTCTTCCCCCCCTTCCGTTTGGCCGTATCTGTCGTCTGCTGATAATTCGCCCCGCTGCTGCTTTCCCCTGTCTCCACCGCCAAAAAAGTCTTCACCCCCCCCTTCTTGGTTTAATTTTCTCTGGAATGGCCCTGAAGTAAGCTTCGTTTAAAGTTCCCGAAGTTCTTTAACACTCACCCGTCTCACAGTCACACAAAATGGTGGAGGCCAGCCTGGTCGGTCTCTCCGCAAACCCCCACGCTGAAATTGCCGGATCATGCCGAAAGAGGGCGATCGCCGGTTCAACTGGCTCTCTGAGGAGAGGGGGAGTCCCCCGAAGGGTTCTCACCCTGCCCCGATCCTCGGGGTCCCAGCAAGGGGCGCGAAAGGTAGAGAGCGCTTAGAAAGCACTCCCTCTGGCTCGCCAAGCTCCACTGGAAGCCTCTAAACACTATTGATGTTCATATAAAATTACATTAAAAAAAAACACAGCACGATGGCCCAAGTGATACTACTATGCAAACATGTTCACAGATTACAGTGCCCAAGTTATATTACATACATAATAAAATTATTGTTTGAAGCCCTACACATACATATGTAAGAAAACAATTGTATGAAGTCCCATGATTACAGGTAGAAGTGTTATAAGCAAATAAATTTTTTCAACTTCTCCAAGAAGATAAAGCTCAGAGTAGGAAAGTAGCATGTAAGCTTGCTCAGGAGTAAAGAAAATGCAGGGACGTGATCTCCAGATATTAATATTGCATGTTTCGTACAAATTACTTCCTCAGCCTGCGTTTATGAATCTTATAAGACCTTGAAAACAAGACCTCAAGAGGGTTTAATTAGCAATCTCCACAGTCACTTTCTTTGACGGTCAACATGATGTTTACATAGTAGTATCACTTGGGCCATCGTGCTGTGTGTGTTGTTTTTTTTTAATGTTTATTGATTCAGCGTAGGTTTGTCTTATAGAATTATTTGACATATAAAATTACATGCATTCCTGAGAGCTATTCTTAGAGAAATCTTACCTAGTGAACATTTCAAAATATAAAACTATCTGAAAGGAACTTATAGCTGAATTTGAGAAAACCACAACAAAGTATGGTAACTGTTCATACAGTTTCCCAACATAATTTAAGAGGGGCCTGAAGAATGTGTGAAGTGATGTAATTTAAGACAAAACATACACCTGTGCAATTGTATATCTATTCACATGATGTTTTTGCTCAGGATGTATTTTCACAATTTGTTATCTACCCTAAGATAACCACTTCTGAACTCACTGTAGCCTTTGGTTTTTTCAAGAGGTAAAATGGAGGTAACAGTGAAGTTGGACACCCAGCAACTCCTGCCAAAATCTGAGGCTTTGGAATTTATTTAATAAACAAAATGTTTATTCCACAACTCTTAGTCATAGCTTCTCAGGCTGTTGTCTCCTGGATTTCAACAGAGAGGCAAATTTTCTGTATGAGAGATATTTATCCAAAATGTGAAGCTATGGTAAGGCCCTGCTCTGGTTAGACCTCACCTAGAGTATTGTATTCAGTTTTGGGCACCACAATTTAAGAAGGATGTAGACAAGCTGGAATATATCCAGAGGAGGGCAACTAAGATGGTGAGGGGTCTGGAGACCAAGTCGTATGAGGAAAGGCTGAAGGAGATTAGTTTATGCTTAGCCTTGAGAGGACACAACTGAGAGGTGATATAATAACCATCTTCAAGTACTTGAAGGGCTGTCATACAGAGGATGGGGTGGAGTTGTTTTCTGTTGCCCCAGAAGGTCGAATCAGAACCAATGGATTGAAATTAAATCAAAAGAGTTTTTGGCTAAACATTAGGAAGAACTTCCTGACAGAGCGGTTTCTCAGTGGAACAGCCTTCCTCAGGAGGTGGTGGGCTCTCCTTCTTTGGAGGTTTTTAAGCAGAGGCTAGATAGCCATCTGACAGCAATGCTGATTCTGTGAACTTAGGCAGATCATGAGAGGGAGGGCAGGAAGGGTTGCTTCAGTTCTTGGCTCTTATTACCCTTTCTTACATGCCCAGGGTAGTGCCGATTGCCACTTTGAGGTCAGGAAGCAATTTTCCTCCAGGCCTGATTGGCCAAGGATCATGGAGGAGGGGTTTGTTTTTTGTTTTTTGCCATCTTCTGGGCATAGAGAAGGGGTCACTGAGGTGAGTGTGGGGGAGATAGTTGTGAATTTCCTGCATTGTGCAGAGGGGTGGATTAGATGACCCTGGAGGTCCTTTCCATCCCTATGATTCTATGTACTTCTATTCCTACACCTTGATGCGAATTGGTAATCTTTATTAATTTTATTTCAATAGTTTCCAATCGTAGACCATATCGGGAATATTATGTGGAAGCCTTAGGAGAACCATCTGAAAGAGCCTGGGTTGTAGGAAAAGCTATTGTAGTTTTTGAAGGACGACATCAATTTGAAGATCTGCCTATCCTTCGGAGAAGAGGGAAACAAAAAGAAAAGGGCTACAAGCACAAGGTAAAGCTCTTGCTCTTTAGTATTTTGTACTTGGGAGACCCTGTCTGAGTACAAAGCATGGGCCATGATCCATCCAAAGTTAAAACAGTTTTTAAGTCCAATTAATTTCAGCTGTAGAGATTTCAGCACATGCCTTATTGCTCTTCTGGAGATAAGTGGAAGGTCACAGTACTTAAATTGGTCTGGATAATGCCTGTAACATCTCCAAGCAACCTTGAGAGAGTGTATAATGTGATCAGGCCTGTGAGGCAGCTGATTTAAAAAAAAAAAAAAAAAAGACCTCATGCATTGGCGCATCTGTGTTGGCTTGCATGGGAATAGTTAGAAGAGCACATGGGGATACATCTGGCTAGTGCGTTAAAATGAGTAAAACTGACAGCTTTTAAGAATGTGTCCCAGTGTTAATGATGGAGAACATTTTTCACCTGGTGGGGCATATATTGGGTAAAACAGGTAGCGCTGGAAAAACATTACAAAATCTTAGCCAACTGCTTGAATTCTTTTATGAGCCTGCATCTCATTTTAGATGTCAGTGTTGAATTAATATTTCCAGTTCCAAGATGCTACCATGGTGTGCTTAGGTGCCCAGACAACCAGCTCTGTAGGATTGTCCCAGTCCATGACTTAGAACCATCCAAATTCACCTACATTCTAATGTGAGAATTTGTGGAGCACTTTGGATATTTTATGAATCCCGCTTTGCATCAAGAATTGCAATTACCCTTGTTACATTTTGTGAAGGAAAATAATGTTCACCTCTCTGTATAATGTTGCTCTTTTGTATGGTATAAATATTTGTTTTCTAACTCTGTGTGTCTTTCTTTTTTTAAAGGTTCCTAAGAAATTTATGGCTAAATGGGAGATCAGTGTTGGACTTGCGAATGAATGTCTTAAGCAGAATGGTACTCAGAAATGCAGACAGACTTCTAGCCATCCAGACAATGAGAAGGACATGCATTTAGTGGGATCTTGTACAAAGGGCTCCTTAAGTGAAGAGTGCAAACATCTGAATGGATGTTTTAGGTCATTGGCATTGGACTCTAAACATTCCTCTGATGAGAAGGCAAAGACATCCAAAACGCAAATAAATAAAGGTTCTGATACAAGGAGGAGAACTAGAGTAAGAAAAAGTAGCACCGAATTGGAGACATCCAAGAGGGACAGTGGGGGGAAAGTGGCAGTGAACAAAGTTAAAAATATGATTACTACAGATCTGCCAGATAAGCAGGCATCTCATGAACTGTGCAGGATAGCAAAGAGCCTAATGGGATCCAAAGGCACTGTGGAAAACTACTTGCTCTCTTCTTTTGGAGAGAGACAATTTGACAAGAAGCCTATGAAAACGGAATACAAGGTCTCTGATAGAGACTGCCAGCAGGAGGCACCCAAAGCAGACTTGAAGAAAAAGAAAAACCCAGCAGGCTTTATATGCAGTTCAAAACTGCATCACCACTATTCTGCAGCTGATGCTGGAACAGAGAAAGAAATGGAATCTGATTCATTGGATAATAGTACCTGTGATCTAGACCCCCTTGACCAAAGTATAGCAGCAGCCCATAGTCTCCTGAAAAATGGTGATTCTGGCAATAAAAGAGGAAAGGAACTGTCTTCAAGAACCATTAAACATTCTTCACACGTCTCCAAAAACCACAATTCAAGTTGCAAACCTCTGGAAGGATCTCTAGATACAAATGCCAATGTTGAAGCAGGAGGTGAGGAATTCCGTGAGCTGCCCCTTGCAGCTGAGGTGGCTTCACCTTACAGGAATGACAATCTAACCCGTGTAGATAAGCACACTACACTCCAAAGTAAGGGGTTTACAAGTCAAATGGATACAAAACAGCCTCCGTTCAGAAGTATAAAATGCAAACATAAAGGAACTGCTGCTGGGACAGACTCCTCTGTTAAGGAAGACGAACGTAGCCCCAACTGCTGCTTTTCTGCTGCCAAAGTTTCTCCTGGGTCTCAGTTAGATATGCCTGCCAAAAGTGAAAAGGTTGATGGCCCAAAGCTGCTGAACAGCACAAATGAGAAGTCCCATGATTCTACTGAAATAGAGACGGCAGTAGTGAAGCATGTGCTTTCAGAACTAAAGGAGCTGTCTTGTAGGCCCATGAATGCTGAAGCGAAAGACTGTGGGCCAGCTAAGACTACAGGGCCCTTACTCTTTTCCTCAGTCTCTGGGCAGAATCACTTGCCTATTGAGCCTGATTATAAATTCAGCACCTTATTAATGATGATCAAAGATATGCATGATAGTAAGACAAAAGAGAAACAGATAATGACTACTCAGAACATAGTCTCTTATAGGAGTCCTAACAGCGGTGATAGTTCTGGAAATAATGCTCCAAGTGATTTGACATCTTTGCCTACAAAGGAATCCACTCATAAATTAGAAAAAAAACGAGATAGTGCTCAAGAACCAGAGTGTCAGAAACCCAAAGAAGGTCAGTCCTCTTTTTCACATGGTATCGCAACCAAGTTGATCAATCCTGGTGCTAACAAAAGGGAACTTACAAATGCTGCTTTTTCTGGTACAAACTGCACCGCAAGGCGCAGCTGTCCAAAATCTAAGCATCTGCCCAAACTAGTAGCTAATACAACTTCAAAGAGCAAGTCACTAATCCGATTACGCAGTACAGCTGAGAGTGTGCCCCATCAGCTTAGAGCTAGCCAAGGACCAGTTGCTAGTCCTCTAGAAAATGTCAAGGATGATATTGCAAGGAAGGTATCTCGGGAGATGACGGGACGCTCCCCTGATGAAGACTCTGCAAGTTCCTCTGATGGCAGTTTAGTGCGTGTAAAAATGAAGTCAGAATCTGATAAAAAGAGAGAGCGCTGCAGCTCCCTCGAAAATGGGGAGTGCCTAGAGTTGGATTCAGGACTGAATAGAGAAGGCTCCTACAGTGATGAGCCTAAAGATGTAAGCCACGTAGCACCCAAAAAGCGATGGCAGCGTTTTAACCAAAGCAGTGCTAAAGCTGGTAAGCACATTGGTAGATGTAGGGAAGTAGAACAGCTATATGCCATTGGCGTCTGCTAAACAGAAATGAGTGTGGGAGTGCAGGCCTGTATGGGGTCACAGATCAAGGGAGACGTAACAGGCAAGAGCAATGAGAATGAGTTGGGCAACATTTCACTGTGATAAATTGGGGGCGGGGGGAGTAAAGCTCCAGAACTGGAACTTGCAGTTTGACTTCCCAATCTCAGTTCTCTGTGCAAGGTGAGACAGTTGACCCTGTACATTTCCATTTAACACTGTTGAATTTACAATCCTGTGGAAAATTACTCCAGTCTAAACCCTTGAAGCCAATGGGCTTAGAATGGAGTAGCTCTGCATAGGATTGTAACATAAGATTGTATTAAAAGCACCATTGTTTAGGGTTAAGCATGAATGCTACCTAAACAACTTGAGAAATCAATTGAAACGCTGTTTAACATACTAAGAAGAGAGTGTGAAGATAGTTGGGCAGCTGCTGCTTCATTACTCAATATGTCATTATTGAAATACTTTGCATTGCTGAGTCTTGGTCTATGTTTTTAAGAATAAATAAGGGAAGACCATCTTTTTTTTCCTATAGTTAAGTTTTGTAAGCCTGACTTCCTTTCCATAGCATGTGCTTGTTGTTTTTTTCACTGACAGCACTGTACAATTATAACTTTTTTGCATTTATGCTAATTTGGACCCACCCCACCCCCCAAGAAAGAGTGATGGGAATGTTTGTTTCTGGAATGTTTTCCCTCTTGATAGCTGTACTTTGTTCACCTTGAACTCTGTGCAAAATTGAACTTCCAGTGCTTGGAACACCTTGTTGAATTAGGCTAAAATGTCTGGCAACTAAAGGCTGCAGAAAATCCATCCAGTGTACACTAAATGAGATTTAAAAATCAGCAGCCGCTGTGCTTTGGTAAAAGGAGCTCGTAGAAAAGTAATACTTGGGAACACGTCCCTCCCTACCAGTGAGTGGTAGATCATGAGAGAACCTTAGGGCAGATCATGAGAGGGGTGGGCACCTTGGCCATCTTCTTCTGGGCATGAAGTATGGGTCACTGGGGGGGTGGGGGGAATTAGTTCAGAATTTCCTGCATTGTGCGGGAGGTTGGACTAGATGACCCTGGTGGTCCCTTCCAACTCTGATTCTATGTGCTTCCCATAATGTCATGGAAATCATAGTTTTCCATTTTCACAATTGTCTTCTGACCTCCAGCTCTTCGGAGTCTATCTGGAGATAGAGAAGGCAGCATCTTTTGCACAGTGCTTGATGCTACAGAAGCATTTTGGGAGTACTCTTCCATAGTGGACAGTCTGCACCATTTTCTCTATAGGAGAAGGATAAAAAAGCTGGTTTTAGGTCGTCACTGACAATGTATAAGGTGATAAACCTGTTTGGGTTTTAACTGCTTCAGCCTGAAGTGTGCTTGCCTCATGAAATGCATGTCCATAAAAAACAATTCCTGCACATAGAAGGGAGTCTTGAACATTTCTGTGAAGCATCTAGCTTTCTACGTGCATGGATATATTTTTTTATGAAGGAGCATTCTGTGATGTCAACTTCCACCTCCCCTCTCAGGTAGTTCAGTTCACCTGCTGGTTTAAGTCTCATCTGCAGTTTGTGAGAATTTAGCCTTAGGGATGCAGTCCAATGCTGAAAAGCAAATAGCTGGTCAACTTTGAAAGAAGTCTGTCAAGACAGATGCTAGGTGAAGAAGATTCTACATAGGATTTGCAATGTAGTATATTCCCAGTTTATCCCATGGAAATATTGAGGCTTACTCCACCTTTTTTTATTTAACGCTTAGTGCAAGCAGATTTCTGTTTTTCTGATTTAAAAAAAAAACAGTCTATAGAGATGGCTGATTTGGAAAAATAATTTATATTTTATTTATTAAATTATTTGGTTTTCTTTTGCCTTGTGCAGAAATTTTATTTATAAAGTAAATTAATGAAAATGTGTACTGCAGAAAACTCAAAAGGAGAAAGTTTTGGAATGCTTAATTCTGCAGTTCTTTACACAGACTTCTTAAATCCCACTGAAGTCTGTGGGATCACTCTAATTGCTCCCATAAGACTTTAAAGGGAACGCTGTCGCCTAAACAACCAATACGTTTTTTCATTGTTATCAAATTTTAATTTTTCTCCTTGTGTAAAATCAGTAGTTCATGAATTCTGGAGCTATTGAGAGAAACTGTTGTAGATCTAAATATTGTCGAAGGCTTTCACGGTCAGAGTTCATTGGTTCTTGTGGGTTATCCAGGCTGTGTAACCGTGGTCTTGGTATTTTCTTTCCTGATGTTTCGCCAGCAGCTGTGGCAGGCATCTTCAGAGGAGTAACACAGTGTTACTCCTCTGAAGATGCCTGCCACAGCTGTTGGCGAAACATCAGGAAAGAAAATACCAAGACCACAGTTACACAGCCCGGATAACCCACAAGAACCAATGTTGTAGATCTAGTTCGGTACTGTCTGTTCTCACTGGCAGAGACGCTCTTGGCCAGAAAAGGGTCTTCCCAGCAACTTCAAGGTTGTTTAACTGGAGCTGCCAAAGATTGAACTTGGGACCTTCTACCACTAGGCCTTAAACCCTCCCCCAAATCTAGTGTATAACTAAGATAACAAGGTGATTACTGGAATAGGTTCTAATTATAATTTACTTAGCCTTAACACTTTTGTAATTCATTAATATTCTTCGATCAGCAATTATATGCCATGCATTATGGCAAATGGGAGAGAGCTGACCTGATTTAATGGGCTTATTAGTTGCAAAAGACAAGTTGACAACCATATACAAATGCAACATAGCACAAAACGTGAGAGACAAAGGCAACTGTCTACGCAAAATGTCTTCGTGTTGGTTTATAAAATGCAAGTTACTCACACCATAGTTGACATTCATCTGATTTGCAAGAAACAAGAATAGACTTTTGCAACATCTCTGAAAAATAAGCATATGGATAAAAAATGGCAATAAGTTGCAGTAAAACGTATGAGAAGTTTCAAATTGAGTGATAACAGAATTTTTCTGCAAAACATAATTCTGGGAAGTAAACAGGGTCTTTTTCTTGCTAGAATCTGAACTGCTGCATGAGGTCTTTTGCAACTGTCTCTTCCAGAGGCAGCCATCCCTGAAGGTTGGGGTACTGCACTGAGCTGCATAGTATGTTCTTACTTCCTTCAAGCTTTATCGAATTAAAAATAAAATTTTCAAGGGCTTCACATTGGGTACAGGAGATTCCAAAGTATGCTTTACCTTGGTCCCACAGAAGTCTGGGACTGAACTCCTGAAAGTAAATAGTTTGTCCTTCATAAGCTTTGTGTCTTCAAGACTGTTTGTTAGTTTCTGATCAACCTTTGAAGTTTATCTGAGTGAGACATGCACTGATGGATGGATGTGGTATACAGCTCTACCACATTATAATTATGCACCAGTAAAATAAAACTTAGCTTCATGTAATTGTAAAAACAGGAGCTATTGACAACTGGAAATGATAGGCAAGAATAAGGGAGGCATGATCTGAGCAATGGATTCCAATGTCTCTTCGCTAATGCGCAGAGTATGGGAAACAAGCAGGAGCTAGATGGTCATCAGTCAGCAATGCTGACTCCGTGAACTTAGGCAGTTCATGAGAGGGAGGGCAGCAGGAAGGGTTGAGTTTGTGTTTGGCTCTCGTGGCCCTTTCTTACATGGCCAGGGAAATGCCAATTGGGGGGCATCTTCTGGGCATGGTAGGAGTCACTGGGGTGTGGGGGGAGGTAATTGTGAATTTCCTGCTTTGTGCAGGTGGTTGGACTAGACTCTGGTGGTCCCTTCCAACTCTACGATTCTGTGATTCTAATTCTTGTTACGAGAAGGTGCCAACAAAGACTTTATTCTTGCAAACAATATGTGAGGTACCATAGCTGTATTGTACTACTCCAGTTGCTGATTGGTGCTGGCATGATGGAATATTCCATCCGATAAAAAATTATGCTCATGGAAAGCTAGCATGTGGGGCAGGGGTCCTTTTCATGACATATTGCTTTTATCTGCTGTTTGAGAAGAGTAGGCCAGAGTCGAGGGGCCAAGCACTTTGAACTGCATCACCAGGCTCCTGTGCCTTTTTCACTAATTAGACTATACAGGCGCAAATGCAATGTGTTTTATGCTCATACTCTTATACATTTTATACTGTGCAAAGAAAACAGTAGCTCCAGTTTTCTCAAAGCACTGCATATAGGGAAGGGATTCAAAGAGACCTCTGAACATTAAATGTACTTTCCCACAAGAGAAATGGTTGTGTTGATGACTTCCCCCCTTCAGCAGCACTTCTCATTAATATATTATCTCATCTACTCTTTTTGTCAGTACCTACATTTTATATTATTTTTCTTTGTTTAATAAAGGTATAGTAGTGTTGGATAGCACATCCATACATATAAGTGTATATCTTACTCTTATTTGAAGGTTTGGTTAGATCATAGTTTCTCTCTACATGTATGGAGGCACTAACCTTACAAAGGGTCTGCTACTTACCTTCTGATGTCAGAGGTCCCCTCTGGACAGGGGACCTTTACCTTTAAGATGCTACTGGACGCGCATCTTTTCCCCCTTTTGCAGACTAACAAGGCTACCCACCAGAAACCGACGCTAGCTCTGTAACTTAGACCAATTTTATTATCTCCATACTTCAGATTCAGGGGCGAGGCTGCAAGGATAGTTGTTGCTTAAAACTATATAGTGACTTCATGACTGAAGAAGGTATTTGAGCCAGAGATTTCCTGGCTCAAGTATAGTAATTTTAGAAAAGGAAGTGGAACATATTTTCAGATAAAATGGTTTCTGCAAACATTTCAATGTAATGTTAGTATGTTATATAATACCTCAGTTTATGAATAAGTCCAAGTTGGATGACTTCTAGTAGCTGTCAGCTATTGATAGGGTCTGTCTTGCTGAGTATTGTCAGTCCTTAACTGGTAATGGCTCTCTGGGTCTCAGGCAGAGAAAGGGATTTCCCAACATCGGTTACCCAAGATCCTTTAACTGGAGATGTTACGAATTAAACCCAGGAACTGCTGCAAATAAAGCGGGTGTCCTGCTTTAGAAGTCACATTTTAGATTCGTCATTTAGAAGTCAGGAAGGACCTACTCTGTGGATGGAAACATGTTTTCATAATGAGCCAAATAAGTGCTGATGAAATTAAGGCCCAGGACGTAATGGATTTCAGTATTGCAGTACTAGCACTGCATAGCTGCTTCTATATGCCTGTTTATTGCCCGTTCTCTTTATCAGTATTTATCAATAATTTACATTAATCACTTGTAACCATACTGAGTATTTCACAGTTTTGTCATAACAGCAACTTGTGTGTTTGGTTCAAGGTTGTTTGTCTCAGCCACAAGCCATAACAAATCTCCAGATGTAGAAACAGATAATGAAGCCTGTTTCATACCTTACTGCTGTTCTGCTGATTGAAGCAGGGGAGGGGGATCTAACGCCTTTTCCTCTCCTCACTGCAGCATCCTGGCCTGTGTTGCTTTTTGCTTCTCCCAGCAATGCCTGGATGGGGGTGGGAGTGTCACAGGAGGCTGCTGTAAGAAAGAAAAGGCAGAGAAGGATCTGCTTCCACTGGCAGTATGGCCATGGGATACAACCCAATAATTCTGCCAGGTGGTAATTTAAAAATGCAGGGTGGTCACCACATGGCATGCCTCCATGATAGAAACAGAATGTACTATAAAATACCCTGTTTACAGGTTATATAATTTTGAACAGTGTGAGGCAAAGGTAGAAATGTTGACTTCCTCTTCTGGCTAGCTTCATTAAACATAGAGGTGACTCCTCCTCCTCCCCCCTGTGTATTTTAAGCATGTTAGCTCTTATGCATGCTCAGCGTAGAGGTGAAAAGGAAGCAGAGGCTCTTTATCCCTTACATTGTCTCCCCTTGAACACAAAGCCTGGCAGGAGCAGCCAAAATCTAGTAGAACAATGAGTTGGGGCAGCCAAACACTCTGATGCCACCCATGGACAACCAACTGCCCATCGTTGAGGTCTTCATTATTCTCAATTTATAGATGAATTGCTAGAAATTAACTTGCTAAATGTTCCGCGATGTCCATGGCTGAGCAGGAAAACACTGCTTTCCAAGGTTCAAGATAACTGCTAGGTCACAGTGGTACTTCGCTGGTGATATATCAAATCACCTTACGTTATAGAATTGTGACTCAAACTGGCTTAACTTGTGTATAATTCAAAACATAGCTTGGCACCAAAGGGGTGAGGTTTGCGCTCATGCACTCCCCTTCTTTGTCCCTTCACATACTTGGAATCAATCAATGACTTTCAATTTAACACAGCTCATAGTTTGCCATTCATCTGAACCATCAAATCAAGGCTTAATTCTTTTTGATTCATAAGCCTTTTAAACTCACATTTTGAAGCTGATTTGCACTCCTTGTTTAGAGCAGAAGAGCAGACCTAGTTTGCTGGTTCAGATGCAGTTATAAACAATGGCTTGTGCTAAACTGGAAGTAACTAAATAAATGGGGGTGGAAAAGAGCAAGAGTCCAGTAGCACCTTAAAGACTTACAAAATTTCTGTCAGGGTATGAGCTTTCTGAAGAAGTATCTGAAGAAGTGAGCTGTGGCTCACGAAAGCTCATATACCCTGACAGAAATTTTGTTAGTCTTTAAGGTGCTACTGGACTCTTGCTCTTTTCTACTGCTCGTGACAGGCTAACACGCTATGCATCATGATCTAAATAAATGGTGGTTTGCAAGGGGAAGACATGCACAAAGATGGAAGGGTTTGCTTTATTAGCATTAAAGATAAGATTGTTGTCAATGGCAGTGCACTTATTCTGCTTACCATTGTGCTAAATGTGAAAAGGGAATAGCTGAGCTATTAATCTAGGCATCAACTTCATTTTCGATCTGTTTTCATGCTGTTACCTGGGATGCTTCAACCTTTTTATTTGCAATGTGTATTGGTGCTTTTTGTTTTTCAAAATGGCACTTTGGCCATATTTTTTTAGCAGTGGCAATGAAGCAGTGCTTTTCAAAAAGTGAAAGGACATGATAAACAGAGGAATAACATGGCTATTGTGACATCCTAGTTGGACATTAGATAAAGAGTAGCTGGTTAAAAATGGCCAGGATAAAATATAGGATATTCCTGTTTCCCCTTCTATACTGAAGTCTGAGAGGGGTCCGTCTATAAGTATGAAGATAATTGCACAGCTATGACTTAGGCAGGAAATAAATCACAAACCTTTACAGCTCTGGATTCTCTTCTTGTTTCTGCCTTTTTGACTGACATGGTAGGCCCGGATCAGTGTTGTTCACTGTGCAAAGCTGTTGCATTCATACTTTGGGCAGCCAAACTAGCAGGAGCCGTTGATACCAGAAAGATGCTGATGGCAAATTATTTGTAGCTTTCCAGAGTTTAGTAACTATGAAGTGGAAGTGGATGGCTCCCTGGGGTGGGGGTAGAATTGGCATGCAACACGGTATGGAGTCCTGCTAAAGAGGAGACAAGAAAGACATTTAGGGAAGCTGGTTTACATGAATATCCAGAGGGAAGTGTTGCTTCTAAACCTATACACCAACAGAAGATTTGATGCTTGCTTGCTTGCTTTAAAAAAAACCCTCATTTTAGTAACAATGTCAAAGAGAATCAAATGCCAAAACTGCTCCTCAGAGTCTTATAGTGATCTCTTATTGCAGACACTTGAAGACAGGGCATCAGCAGAACCAGTTCACAATGGAGAATTTCCTCCCAGGCCTTTTGATTCTCTCAGAAGACTAACCCTGAAGCTCTCTTTCCTTTTTCTCAGTATCACAGTCAGAAAAGAAACGCCTTAGAAAGCCAAGTAAACGGCTTCTGGAATATGCAGAAGAATATGATCATATATTTGCACCTAAGAAGAAAAAGAAGAGCCGGGAGTCGTTTCGGAAGGTGGGTGCAACCACTGTGCAAAACAAGCGCAGTGGGAACTTTGTGAAATACTGGGGAAATGTCTAAATAGGGTTTTACAAAACTCTCATGGGTATTTTAAAAAGTAGGGCTGGGGTCCTGCAAGGCCTATGTGTGCATGTGCAAAGGGGCGTGGGGATCCCTGTTCTCTGTAGCCCCTTGTGCCACATCAGCTGCTACTAGTAGCTGCCTCAACTAGTAGGGGCTTATCAGGGAGCGCAAGAAGGATCGCGAGAAACTGTGGAGCATTCACACCATGTGTGTCTTTTTGGAGCCTGAGCTTTCCTGGTTATTTAAGCAAATAAATACAAAAAGACCACCATCACCACACATCATTTTGCCAGTCACCCAAAGCTGACTGATTTTGCTTCCATTTGATTGTTAAACCTGTTGCAGAAATGTTGCTATGTCCCTGAACAGGCTGTACTCCTTAGTATCCTTTGCCTGCATGAGATCCAAATGCTGGACCAGAGTCTTAAGTTTCCTCTATTTGTATATGTGGCTGCTATTAGGCAAGTTCTGTAGAGAAGCCTGAAGGCAAACAGGATTGCAGCAGTGGCAAGCAAGGTCAGAATAAACATCTAGGAAAGAAGTACATGGATTCGGTCTCACCTGCTTCTTCATCTAAAGAATCTCCTCCAGTCCTTGAAGCTGAACGTAGTCTGACAGATGACCCTGGGTCCCATTCCATGGAACCGAGGTCTGAAATGCCCGTTTTGACGTTGTCTTCACCAAATGTGTTGGAAACTGCTGCTGCTTCTCCTTCACAGAGAGAGGAACAGTTGGTGAAATCAGGTAAATTACATTGTATTTCTGATAGAAATGGGTGCATATTCTGTGTGTGTGTTTCCCTATATAGGACTGCCATATACCCAGTTTTAATCTAATGCCACACCTGAGTTTCTTCTTGCTGTATCTCTGTATTCAAGTTTATCCCCACCCCTTTGGTAAGTATTACTCATGTGGTTCTTCTAAGGGTACTCCAGAGTGATCTCCCTTTGTGGATCTTCCAAGTGCTCATATTAGCGTTTTTAGATATTATTCCCAGATCATCAGTATTTGAGGGAACAATATAGTCACAGTGGGAACAGCAAGCACTGCCCCAGCTGCCACTTTATGCAGTGATAAAACTTTTAAAAGTGCGCTAAAACTGGCACACCATTTTAACATGGTTTTTGTGTTCACTACAAAAATATAAAACAAAAGCATTTAATATTAATTCCTGGTCCTGCAAGAGGTTCTTCCGCTGGCCCTAATGATTTTCATGAGAGGTCCCAGAATGCTGACAGGGATTTTGTACAGGCCTCTATTTGCGACATTTGTAATTCCAACTGAAAAGAGCTGAGGAGTAATTCCATTGTATCCGTCCGACAACCCTTTGAGATAGGCTAGGCCAACCGAGTGACTGGCCCAGGGTCACACACAGTACAGTCCTATGCAGAGTTACTCAACCAGTCCAAGTCTAGTCAACACTCAATCTGCTGTACTGTAGGTGATTTGTTGGAGTTGCAAGTAGGTTACACTTTGACATAAGATGCACCCTGCCATTACATCATCAGCATTAAAGATTTTGTTGTTAGGATAAACAGGGAAATATACACTGCAAAGGAGGACGACAGTTGTTTAGCGGCTAATCAGAAGAAGGGATTGTGGCCACTTGTTTCATGGGCGAGAAAAGTTGAACCTACAAAAATTCCCTCTTTTACGCAACTGTTAAAAGTATACATAAGCTCTGGGTCAGCCTAGAGAGAGGGAATGGATGGAATATGGGTTCAAATGGGTCTAAAAAAGTTTAAAACTTCATGAAAAGACCACAGTCTGTCTATTCTGTAATCTATGTTCTTCATTTGCTGTTGTACTGGATGTGTTTATCTCAGTTTTAAAACATATGAATGTACTTTAGAGCCATATTGTAAAGGAGGTGGGAACAGAGGGGGAAGAACAGAATGAGGAAGGAATGCTGAAAAAATTATTTGAGACAGGGTGTGGAGAGAATATTTGAGACCTAGTAGGAAGAAGCTTAGGATAGCAGCCACATTTTAGATAGCTGGTTTCTACATATAAATTCCTTCAATTTTTACATAAATGGGTTTTAAAATACCTGTTTGGGATGCTACAAAATAATGTGGCATATAGCTTAATTCTTAGGATTTGCAGTCCATTGAACACTGTGGATTAAACCATGTTTGATGCTCTGATCTAAATGGTTATTTGAAATGGTGCTTGCTATCTGTAAATGAGAGACTTCAAGATATTTATGCGTCTTTACAGTTATAGAAAACTGCCAGGTTATGTGTGAACACAGTATTTTGACGTACCCAGACAATGAGGGCTTGAATGAAATTGCATACAGAGAAAACACAGGCTTTTCAAAAGACAAAACCTACAACATACAAACCACAAAAGAACCAGTGCATTCGACAATGGTTAACAGGCCCCCATGCCTTTGGCTTCATTAGCACAGGTACCACATTGGACTTATTTAAGTGAGCACATGTGAATTCTGAGCATGCTCATATGCTTTTACAGTTCCTTATCACGGAAGGAGTAGGTAGCAAAAGTTGGAGGAGTAAGGTAGGGGAGAAATCCAGCAGTGGAGAAGAATCCCTCAAATTAAGTGTTGGAGGAACAATATTCTACATCGAGCTCCCAGCACTACAATAGGGGCGATTGAAAGGAGGGGTGCAAATAGAATATAAAACCATAGTTAAACAGAAGCCAGTAGAACAAAATAAGGAGCTTGAAGGGATGAAGATTACTGATGTTGGTTTGTTCAAATTACCCAAATTCAGACCCAGCTGAAAGTGCTTTGGAGAAGTCCAGAAAATCTTTAGAAGTGATACAGCCTGGGAGCTTCACTGTCTCCTCAGGAAGCAGAAGGCACTGGCTAGGTGCAAACAACTTTTGAAATGGTTGATGGTGGGCTGTTTACCTCCCATTCTGTGTTCCTTTAGCCCTCCATCCCCGAAACATTCTCTCCAGTTTGTGGTTTCAACTTTTTTTTGGCAGAAAAAGCCTCTGTAGCTAACTTTTAACTTCCAAGGACTTTGAAATAGCCCTGCATTGCAGCACTTTTTGCTCTTTGATAACATTCTCATCTTAGTTGTGCTTTTCAGTACTAGTACATATGTGTAATTTCATCTGTTTGAATGAATCAAATAAAAGAACATTCAATTATTCTACAAAATTAAAGATAAGATCAATACCTGGCAAAATGGAGTATATTAAGCCTGAAGATTAATAGGTTTGTTTGTTTGTTTACAAAATGTATATCCCAGCTTTCTGCCTTTACACGGGCCACTAAGGTGGCTAATGGAATATGCATGACATATTTCGCTTACAGAACCATCTTAAGCAGAGTTGTGCTCTTCTGAGTCCATTGAACTAAGTGGGCTTAGAAGGGCATAACTGTTAGGGTTGCCCTGCTGATCTTGCTGCTTCCTTGGTCCTGGAAAGAGGAGGTATAGCATAAAGGATGTCATGGTTGTTAACAAGTTCTAGTTTGTACCTTGTATGGAGAATGACTGACTTGCATCTTTGTCACAGGGAGCTTTGAGAGCAAGCGTCAGAGGAAGCCAACTAAAAAACTCTTGGAATCCAATGATTTGGATACCACATTCATACCAAAGAGAGAGTGGACTTCCATAAAGAAGGTACATTCCTTCATTCAGCTTTTAAGTCTTAGCTACAATATAAAGTTCTGCTATGCCCTTGGGTGTAAAATAACGGAATCTGCAAAATAATTCAAAACTTTATCTGTGAATTTCTCATTGTCGGTTTCCCTTTTTTAAAAAAACCTGCCACCCAAATTAGGTTTATGTTAGTCCTGTAAACCCTTGAATATGTGTATCTTTTATAATGGCCAAAGCTACAACCCACTAATCATTTTTTATATACAACCTTTATTCATCACAGTTGAATATAAGATCATGTCTTAGTGGTATGTTTTCTCCAACTCTTTAGGCAAATCAGTAAGTATCTTGGCTTTTTATGAGGAGTACAACCTCTGATATGAAACAACTCCTAATTTTACTTTGCATTTGTGGGTATTAAAAAAAATAACATCAGCACATGCTAGGTGACAAAATGAGAGTTGTTCTTATTCTGTACCAGGATATTAACTCTTATAGGACATTTATGCCATGATTGAAAGACTGTTGTGCTAAAATGTCTCTAGATGGGATACAAGTCTAACTTCTCAGGTCTGTTAGAGTATGGTCCTCTATGTAACATAAGTATCTGAGGTGTCATTCTGGTTCTGCTCTCCTGTAATATGGACAACAACATCTGCCAAGGGTAGGGGTCGTAGTTGTTATCTGTGAAAATGGGGTAATGTATTTTATTCAGCATAGGCCCTGTACTTGTTTTGTATGATTATGATATTTCTAGTCCTTCACAGTAACGAAAGTCTGTTAAATACATTCCGTCAAATATGATTCTCCCCTTTTGTTGCCATTCAGTGATCTCTCCGGGTGGTCTTCTCCTTGTAGTAATTTGAGAAGCTGTAATATTGATTTGTAAATTTGTTGAAGTAGAATTGTAGTTGAGATGAGCTCAGAGAAACACACCTTCTTGCAGGAATGTGAATTTGCTTGGTAAATTGTCAATGTTACTTATCCGCAGTGTTCTGAGGCTGGTCCTTTGGATACTGAAATGTCTGAGTTGTATTCCACACCTCAATTTCTGGACTCTGGTGAAGGTAGGCATTGCTTGAGTTCTGTAGAATGAAGCAAGCAGTTTCCTATGCAGTGTGTAAACTAAGCAAGATTCTTCAGTCACAATAAGTAACCAGTCAGCTAAGTTATAAGCAAATGGTTCATCATTTCTTGTCAAGATTTGTAAAGTTTTTCTTTTAAGATTTTCTGCAAAAGCTAAAAAATAACACAGTGAAATAATTAATGCTGAATGAAACAATGTGTGTCATGGCTTGACTTGGAAATGTATATCTGAGAGGGAACGGGCTACTTTGACTATAAAAAAGTTTTACAGTTTTGCAAATTTATTTTATACTGTATACCCACCTCAAGTTCCCGCTGATGTTTTTGATGAGATTGTAGTAATAACTTCAGTCTTCTGATTTCTTGGTTTTATTTGTGCCACCGACACTCACACAGTCTGAGATCTCAGAGTAGATGATGGTACTTCAGATTCACCTCCATGCACATGATGAAGTGTACTCTGACTTACAAAAGTGTATGTCCGCAATAAATTAGTTGTCTTTAAAACATCACAAGGTGCTGTGTTCAACAATGAATGTCTAGCTATTGAAAACAGACTAAAATGCAAAGCGTGGAAATTACGTGGAAATCTTAGCAATGGCTGCTCAGAGCCAGGACTGAAAAACAGAGGGGATTGGCCAGAAGACAGCATAGAAAGGGCAGGCCACTGTTTGGCTTTCTTAATCTTCAGCTGATGCCAACTGTGCTTTTCTTAATGATCGCAAGGATGAGAAACTCATTATTTCAGTTCTCCAGTATTTGACCTTAGGTATCAACTACGTTTCCTGTGTGTTGTACATAGGAATACGTTGAATTTGAATTCTTTATAAACATACTAGCAATGTCTTTGATCTGATGGTAATAAAGAAAATAATGTATTTGGTTCTAATGTCCTGATCACAATATTTTTTTAAATTTGTGCTGCCTTTGGATAGGCTTGCATGCATTGATCCTGAGTGTACCCAGTGTCATTATACAAGATGGTGAATTCTGGATTCTGTTGTATTTAAGGCTGAGAAGTGACATTATCAAAATTGTCTCACGATTCAGCTGTTTCTGCCATGGCTTTAAATCATGCACTCTGCCTTGCTACAGCTCCTGAAAAGACTCCAACAAAACAGAGAAAACGAAAGCGGCAGAGGCGAACTCTGTCTGCAGCTCCAAATAAAAAAGAGAAGGGTGAAGATGCTCTTGGAGAAACCTCAAACTCAGAGGTACTGCTAAGCTGTGGATTCTCCTGACTGTGTGAAGCAATACACTTAACCGTTTTTCTTTTGAAAGTAGCACCAAAATACAAACAAACACCCAACAACTTTGGAACACTTGACTGTGTTGCAAAATGAAAATATTTAAAAAGCTCTCACCAAACTTGAAGAAGTTTTACCCTCTGAACTAGTAGTTCACTTTGGAAGCTTAGGTTTCATTTCTCGGAATGATGGACCTTTGTAAATTTTGATACAGTGTATTTCACTGGATGATTTACTTCTGCATTTTAAAAAGGTATCTTTTAAGGAATGTTTCTGTCATTGAGTTGGATCCAAATTCCTCCTTCTGCAAGTAGGCGCTTCTGCTTACACAAGCAGGGGGAGTGATTTTTCTTTTTCTTTTGCCAGTTCCCCCTTCCCATTGCAAGCACCTTATGATGTTCCTCAGTTTATTGGTAGTGCAATGGGAGAGAGGAGGCATGAAAGCTCTCTTTTGCATATGGTACCGAGCTGGCAGTTCTTTGGATTCTAATTCATGAGCTCTTGATTCCTGCCCTATACTGCTGTGGAAATGAAAACTACATATATTTTGTCCTCCTAACAGCTTGATCGAGACTGTCCGATGTAGAATTGTTTCCTCTGTCCTGTAGGTGTTCTGTAGGACAGGGACATGTACAGAGCTGTATTTTTCCTCAGTCTGCCACTAGGACAAAGTTGTTTAGAAGGAGTAGTGCACAACTTTTTCCTTGCAAGATTTAGCACAAAACAGGAAGGTACCTGTAAATGTAGGTTTCATATATTTATTTGGTGGTCCTGTTCACACTGTGGAAGTGTAACTTTTAAAAATCAGGGTGTGTTATTCATATGAGCAGAGAAATTAAACACTTCAAGAAATGTGTTAATTTGCAACTTCATAATGTATGCCCAATACAGAGGCGGCTTGGAGGAAGGATTGTTGAAATTCTCCAGTGTGGCCAGTCAGTAAAGCTGCCAAAACAGGACAACAAAACAGTGATATTTAATGTGCTGTAATAAAGTTGAGAATGTTTCTTTCCCCCAGTGAAACCTAAGAGTTGGAGCAGTGTGAGGAGAGTTAGCGCCACAGCGTGAGGCACCTTCTGCAGGCAGAATGATTAGGGCTAGAAGCGTTGCATGCGCACCTCAGCGAGCAGGTTGGCGGAACATCCGTATGTTTTGTAGCCCATCTAACAGCAGCCCAGAAGAGGGTGTGGGGGCCAAGGAAAGAATGTGGCTGTTTAAAATCTTGGCCTTCTTTTTTAAAAGGGAGATAGAGCTACTCAGGGGACAGTAGGAAGCCCCAAGGAGACTACTGAAGAGGGGTCCGAAAATGACCATGGAGTCCCTTCATCCAAAAAGATACAAGGGGAGCGTGGAGGAGGAGCTGCCCTCAAGGAGAACGTGTGTCAGGTAGAAATCTGAGACATTCAGCTTGAATGCTGCTGACGGTGAAAATGTCATGGGCTAGACTACTTGGGAACAGATGGTGTCAACAGGAACCAGTATTCTCCCATTCTTGTTTCAGGCAGGGCTGGGTTGGTTTATTTCAGGGTTTTTTTAGGGGGTGGGGGGTGTTGCCCTGAAATAAACTTTTTACAAACAGGGCACCAGCTCTGACCCGAATTCATTTTATCTGTTAGAAAATCATTTGAATGGGAATTGTGAAGTTGCATAAATCACTGGGATTTCCTTCATGCATATGACAAGCCACACAAAGTTGGCTATGCGCTTGCTCTAAAGAGATAGGTGTGAAAACCCATTTTTGAAAAAGGTTCAGCTGAAGGAAACACAAACCGTATATTTTGTGCGTATTAAAAAAAAAATCCCCTGTGGTAATGCTTTGTTTCCCTTCCTCACAGATCTGTGAAAAGCCGGGTGAGTTGTTGTTGTGTGAGGCGCAGTGCTGTGGCGCTTTCCACCTGCAGTGCCTTGGGCTCTCCGAAATGCCGATGGGCAAGTTCATCTGCACCGAGTGTTCCACAGGTACAGTTCTTGGAGCAGGGACAAAGCTCACCACTAATCTACTCCGCTTTTGTCCTATTTTGTGTTTGTGAACCTGTTAAAAATGAATGACATTGCTGTGGTGCAAGCTACACTGTAAACAAAAATAGAACAGTTCCTACTCTAGCTACCATCAGCTAGACCAGGGGTGTCAAACGTGTGGTTCGGGGACCAGATCCGGCTCCTTGAGAGCTCTTATCCAGCCCGTGAGCCATCCGAGGCAGCCAACCCCACCCCCAATCATGATACGGGTTGCCGAGCCTGCAGCGGGCTCACCAGCCAAGGCAGCCACCTCCCTCCATCCTGAGGTGTCAATTATCAAAGATTTTAAATAAAAGAAAATATTATAAGAGTGTTATTGTTTTAAGCATGTTAGTCTTTTAAGTAAAAAATAGTATCATTAATTGGTTTTGCCTGTGTCTTCTATAAAGTTTGTGTCTCCGGTACCTGGCATTAAATGTGATGGTACTCATGACCTGGCCCAACCAAGTGATATTTATGTCATATCTGGCCCTTGTAACAAATGGGTTCGACACCCCAAACTGTTTGCCTATACATTTCTGCTTTGTTACTTCTTAGAACTCTGCTTTCTTCTAAACTTTGATTGAAATTCTCTTCCATTTTACTGTCCCATCCTTCAGGGGTCCACACGTGCTTTGTATGCAAGAGCAGTGGAGAAAATGTGAAGCGGTGTTTGCTTCCTCTGTGTGGGAAGTACTACCATGAAGAATGTATACAGAAGTATCCTCCCACCGTCATGCAGAACAAGGGCTTTCGATGTTCATTGCACATCTGTATGACCTGCCATGCAGCCAACCCTGCAAATGTGTCTGCGTCTAAAGGTACAGTAATTTTATGTACCCACCATTGAAGTCTTTTTCTAAATTCATTTCCTGTGCAGCCATTAATTAGGATTTATGCTTTTGTTGGAAATTTTAGATGTGGGATTGATTTTTTTTAAAAAAACTTGATTCTTAGCCATTTTTTTCAGATTAAAAAACCCCATGTAATTCCAATGTGTTCCTCTGCAAGGTCGCTTGATGCGTTGTGTTCGATGTCCTGTTGCATACCATTCAAATGATTTCTGCCTTGCTGCTGGGACAGTGATCCTTGCTTCCAATAGCATGATCTGCCCTAATCATTTTACCGCTCGGAGAGGCTGCAGAAACCACGAGCATGTAAACGTCAGCTGGTGCTTCGTCTGTTCGGAAGGTAAGACAGTCTTGTGCATTGTGGTATTGCCATTTTCTGGATGGCTCCTTCATCAGAAGGACATTATTGAAGGAGAAAGTTTGTGCATATGCAGAAAAAATTACAGAAAAGAAGCCCTTTTGCATACTGTCCACACACAGGCTTGCTAGAAGTAATCTTTAATGTCCAGCTTATCAGGATTTAATTGGCAGCAACAGAAATCATAGGTTGATGTCTGCAAATCATAAACCAAAGGAGTTAATGGAATTGATCTTCTTCCCCCTGAGGCTTTCTGCACCCCACTCCCCCCCCCACAAAAAAACAAACTTTCAGAATCCCAGGGAGCCCTCGGGAACAAATTGGGTTGCAGTGTTGAAGGCTGCGGCATGGATATGGAACCCACAGAAGTTGCTCTTTCTTGAGTTCTCCATTCACAGAAGAGGGTGCACAGGAGAGGTGGGAGTGACTTCTGCCATGTTCCTTTCAAGCTTCATCCCACTCTGTTCCCAGAAGTCCTGCTTAATCCTCAGCAGCAGCTTTTTTTGGGGGGGGGAGAAATAGGGAAGTGGGGTGATCTGTTCCATGAACACCATCTATTCACAGTTTGTAGGATCCAACCCATTATTATTTTTATACAGCAGGACGCAAGTGAGTTCCCAGAAGCCTAGGATGAAGATCCAGGGAGCTTGATAGTGCAGTGCACAAGACATAATTTTAATGATGAGCCTGCTGTGGAAGCACACGTTCCACTTTTGGTCAGACATACAGCCTCCTTCAGTTCAGCTGAGGAGAAGCTTGTTTTCACTGATGAGACTGTGCACAGAACTGATTGGCTAGGCCCTTTTGTCAGTCATGATGCCCAATGTATCCTTCTTGATGCAGGTTTCCCCCCCCCAAATATTCAAAGTAGAGTGCTGCTGAAATCTTTGCTCAGATACACTTGCAAAGCAGTTGAGGGGGGAGAACAAAATTAAGTGGATTATCCACTGGAGGCAATCAGCATTAGGTTCAGGGGCTGTCCTTGAGTCCTTCAGGGACTGAAGATGGAAGGGAAACAGAGCTCACTGCGGGGGGGGGGGGACCCTGCACCTGCTCCAGCTTACTGCTTATGAGTACCTATAAAATCTTAATATGGCTATGCAATAAGGGAGCTGGAAAATACAGGATTAAAACCCACCAGAGCAGGTTGCTTTTTTATCTCTTCAATATAGCATCCTTCAGCATTCCAAACTGCTTATTTTGGCTAAAGAAAATGTTCTCACCTTCAGGTGCAGCTCTGTGCAAACAAGTATGGGAGCAATGCGCACTGTTGTATTGTGGTGGGTTAGATAACCTCGATGCCTCTGAAATAAAACTGACCGCTATGAATGAAGATTGCCCTACACAGAACACTGGTGTTAATACTGTTCTGACCATTTTCCTATCCTGAGATCTGTGATAGGGTTTGAGATCGAAGGAGTCATTATTGATGGACAGGGGGAAAGAATACCACTTATGCTTCATTTTGAATTTTTCACCACTGGTGTTTCTCTTTATTGCATGGGAAGGAGGAGACTATCTAGTCAAGTGTTGAACGCAACAGGGGACCCCTTTGTCTCTATCAAAGCCGCCTTTTGTTTTTCACAGGTGGGAGCCTTCTGTGCTGTGAGTCTTGCCCTGCTGCCTTCCACCGGGAGTGTCTGAACATCGACATGCCGGAAGGGAGCTGGTATTGTAATGACTGCAAGGCTGGCAAGAAACCCCACTACAAGGAGGTGGTCTGGGTGAAAGTGGGGCGTTACAGGTGGGTGAGGGGAAATGATGTTTTAATCACTGAAGGTTCGAGCTGGCTCTCCTCTGGTTGTGGTAACTACAGTAATGCCTGCAGCTTTAACTAAATGATAAAACAGTGATAAATCACACAAGTGAGACCCACTTTTACCTGCTCGTATGCCTGTTGTTCCTGCATTTGCTCCCACACTGATAACAGGATGTATAAAGTTGTCTTTCCATGTGAGTTGCAGCTTTGTCATGGTTAGCAACCGTACAAAAGATGAACTGCCAAAAGGATTAACCTAGGGAACAGAAAGCCAGTGTGGTGTGCTATCTGGGAGGCCCAGGTTCGAATCCCCGCTTGTGCCATGGAAGCTCGCTGGGTGACCTTGGGCCAGTCACGCACTCTCAGCCTACCCTACCTCACAGGGTTGTTGTGAGGATAAAATGGAGGAGAGTAGAATGAGTCTCCATTGAGTCCCCATTGGAGAGAAAGGTGGGCTATAAATGAACTAAATAATAAAATACATCTGGAATGCACGTGGGCTAACCTATTGTTCCTGGCTTTTTGGTTTTGTTTTGTTATTACCAGGTGGTGGCCTGCTGAGATTTGCCATCCTAGGACCATCCCTGTCAACATCCAAAAGATGAAACACGTCACTGGTGAATTTCCTGTGCTGTTTTTTGGATCAAATGATTACCTTTGGACGCACCAGGCTCGAGTATTCCCCTATATGGAAGGAGACGTGAGCAGCAAGGACAAGATGGCAAAAGGAGTGGATGGCATTTACAAGAAAGGTAGCATGTTTTCTTTTATGTGTTTTATTTATGTGTTTTATTTTACATAATTTATATCCCTCCTTTCTGCCCTCACAAGGCAGTGAACATTAAAACAAGACAAAAAAAGGCAGCAGCAGAAGTACATTAAAACAAAGCCTGAGCTAAAATGCATACAAAGTAATAAAAACAATAATTAAACCATTGGGGAAGAAGGAAGGATCACTGAGGGAATGCCAAATGAAACCTCACTCGCTGGTGAAAGATGGCATCATCAGGGAACAGATTAATTTCCCTGGGCAGGGAGTGCTAACATTTTGGTGCCACAACTGAGAAGGTGCTCTCTTCGGTTGCTACCTTCCTAATCTCAGAAGGCAGGGCTCCTGAAGCAGGGTCTCATAAGATGACCGTGCTGGTTGGGTAGGTTCATAAGGGAATGTAGGTATATTGGTCTCGAACCATAAAGGGCAATACTTTAAAGGACACTTGACTTGTGCCAGGGAACAGATTGGGAGCCAGTGTAAATGGACCAAGACTGAAGTTGTGTGGTCCCTACAACTCACTCCAGTCAACATCCTGGCTGCAGCATTCTGTACCAGTTGAAGTTTCTGAACACTTCTGAAGGGCAGCCCTATGTAGAGTGCATTGCAGTAATCTAATGTGCTCTTAAGAAAGTGCATGATGACTTGGCCACTGAAGCCAACCGTAGGTGTTGTACATGTCTCCAGTCCCAAGAAACTACAATACTACTTATAGCAGATTAAAAAAAAATTATTGATGCACTTCAAGAATAGCACTGACGAGTAGAGCGGTGCTGATTGAAGAGGGAGTAATTTTGCCTCCTCACTGCAGCCCACCAACATGCACTGCTGTTACTCTATGCAGGTCCCGCAACCTGGGAATAAAGTTTTCCAGGATGTAAGGAACTGCTGGGGGGGGGGGGGAGATCTACAGTCCTTGCATGAGCAGATTGTTGGATACATTCCCTAGTCTAAACTACCTAAATGTTTTCCCTGGTCTTAGGTTGGGTTAAAATAATTTAAATAAACCTTTCTGAATCTGTTCCTGATTCTGCTCCTGCCCTCCCGGTTTGAAAATTGAATGGTAACAACAGCCTACTAGAAAGTGTCTCAATTCAGACATCATGTCAAATCAAAAGAAATACATCTACTAGAAAAATGGCTGTGTATCTGTTTAAATCTTATTTGAAACTTTTTCTTAATGTAACTCTGCAGGAAGCAGCTGTGAGATTTGAAGAGCTAAAGGCTCAGAAGGAGCTGTTTAAATCTTATTTGAAACTTTTTCTTAATGTAGCTCTGCAGGAAGCAGCTGTGAGATTTGAAGAGCTAAAGGCTCAGAAGGAGCTGCGGCAGCTACAGGAAGACAAGAAGAACGATAAGAAGCCTCCTCCTTACAAACATATCAAGGTGAGAATGCAGAATGTCATAGCAGACTGTGTGGACGTGATGCTCCTAGTCTCTAAAGCATGGTTAAGGGAACAATCCCAGTCAGCCATAACCATAACTAAAGGTTTGTGTTGGGACCAGTCTTAACCACAATTAATACTAATCGGAGGGGGGGGCATTCTTCACATGTGCTGTACTTGCTCTTCTGTAATCCATATCTCACACTTGCCACCACATCCCTGTAAATAATGTCTGTATAGTCTTTCCACTATCATATTTGTCTCTTTCTAAAATGATGGTGATTGCACCACAAAAACAGCTTTCAGTGGTGCCTCAGTCTCCCAGACTGTATTTTGCAGTGTGTGTTAAGTGCCGCCAAAATCATTTCCAACTCATGGCGACCCTACGAATCAGTGTCCTCCAAAATGTCCTATCATGAGCAGCCTTGCTCAGATCTTGCAAATTGAGGGCCGTGGCATCCTTCAAAGAGTCAATCCATCTCTTGTTGGGTCTTCCTCTTTTCCTGCTGCCTTCAACTTTTCGTAGCATGCTTGTCTTTTCCAGTGACTCTTGCCTTCTCATAATGTGACCAAAGTATGACAGCCTCAGTTTAGTCATTTTAGCTTCTAGGGTCAGTTCAGGCTTGATTTAATCTATAACCCACTGATTTGTTGATCTGTACCGTGGAGTATGTTAGCTACATTATATTGAACCCTGAGTACTATGAACCAGTAATATGAACCAGTAATGTTCCGAGGAAGGGGATTGATATTTTCTCTCTTGGCTCCATAGAGATGTATGTTATTTCTGGCAAGTGTTTGCACCACACTTGGGAGGGTCTGAATTACGCTTTGAAAACCGTTGTCATAGATAATAATTGAAGTGAAGGATGCACTTATTAGAGGGGCCACAGCTCAGTGGCAGAGCATTGGGTTGGCATGCAGAAGGCCCCAAATTGAATTCCTGGAATCTCCAATTAAACCACTGGTTCCCAACCGGGGGTCCACGGACCCCCAGGGGTCCGCGAGAACTAAATTAAGGTCCGCAAAACAAAGTTATAAACCCATAATAAATTAATATTTTCAATTAAAAGTTCTCTGTTATAAAAAAATATATTCAAATATTATTCTAAGTTTAATGTTTAACTAACAGTTATGATTAAAGTTTATTTTCAAATTCTCTGAATTTTTATTTTGAACCTTGGGGTCCCTGCACCGAACAAAAAAGTCCTAGTGGTCCCTGGTCAAAAAAAAGTTGGGAACCACTGAATTAAACGGATCATGTAGTTGACAATGTGAAAGACCTCTTTCTGAGACCTTGGAGAGACCCTGCCATTCAGAGTAGACAATACTGACCTTGATATATCAGTGGTATGACTTTGTATAAGGTGTCATCATGTGTGTTCATTTTCTGTATCAAAGGCACTTGATTTTTCAAGTGTACATAAAAGTACTGTATGGGCCCATTCTTCCTTAACTATCACTAAAACACACACATTCTCATATATATGTCCATAGCTTTGAGTGTAGCTCCATCCACGCTTGCATTTTGAATTGTCTCTCAGCCAGACTTGCTTATTTACTTGGTCTTGTATGTTTGTATTTAAAGATAAACCGGCCTATAGGCAAAGTGCAGATCTTCACTGCGGACCTATCTGAAATACCCCGCTGCAACTGCAAGGCAGCTGATGAAAACCCCTGTGGCCTAGACTCAGAGTGCATAAATCGCATGCTGCTATATGAGTGTCATCCAGCAGTGTGTCCGGCTGGGGAACGCTGCCAAAACCAGTGTTTCACCAAGAGGCAGTACCCAGAAGTAGAAATCTTCCGCACTCTAGCCCGAGGCTGGGGCTTGCAAGCTAAAAGAGACATTAAAAAGGTATGCTTTGTTTTGCTCTCTTAACTTCTTTTTTATATTGGCTTTCAGCAGACAACATCCCACACTTTTCATAACTCAAATATGTCCTCATTAAAGCACTAGATTTATAAAGATGAGAAATGAGCCATCTTGTGTAATATACATAATGTATAATTTCTGTCATCTAAATTTTTCTAATTTTCCTCTTGATTCCTGCTTTTTTCTGTGCAGCTGTATAAACATGATTCATGCTAGTTGAACTGATGAGATTGATTTAAGCAGCTTACGTTTAAGAGAAGTCTGGAACAGCACAAGTTGATACAGTAGCATTATGATAGGTTGCCACAGTATGGTTTTTTTTTTAATGTATTTTTTACCCAAAAAAAATTATTTGCTTATAATCAAGTTAGTGCTTTAGACTGTGTCTCTAAGATATACTTAGAAGCTTTTAACTTTCATGAATGGATATTCAAGTGATGTGTGTTAATTTTGTCTTTAAGTAACCGAAACAGCTTTCATTGATGGATAGGGCCCTTACCTATTTGAGCTGCTAAAATGTGATTTGACATTTCAAAAAAAATTATGGTAATGTTAATGGGGTTCTGCTTATTGTTTCCTTTGCCATACTGGAAATGGGACAGAGTGGTTTGTATTCTACCACTCCACTTGGTTTCGGGTAGTGCATTGTGTTTAGTACAAAATGAATTCCATCAATGAGAGCGGTCCTTCTGCTGGAGGAGCTTCTTGCATGGCAGGCTATATCTTGTGCTGACGGAATGCATCGCTCTTAACTGAGTGAAACAGTAGGATAGTACTCAGAATTTTGCCTGTCTCTCCTTTCTTATTATATTGATTGTGTATTTTAATTTGTTTTAATGTTGTGTAAACTGCCTTGGGGGATCTGTTCCAGGATACAGTATACTGCAGAAAGGTCAAAATACAAACATTTTTCAAGTACCATTTTTAGACAGTTTGTTTGGCTGCTCTTAGCTTCATGTTCACGGTACTTCTTTGTTTCCCTTTTCCCCTGGTCTCAGGGTGAGTTTGTGAATGAATATGTTGGAGAACTGATAGATGAGGAGGAATGCCGGGCCAGAATCCGCTATGCTCAAGAGCATGACATTACCAATTTTTACATGCTGACTTTGGACAAGGTATGTGAAAACTTTCTGTACTTCAAATGAAATTTGGCATTCTGTTGTTAATTTCTGGTGTGAATGGTGCCTGATAGAAATGCTTGAAATGTGAACGTTCTGTTTTGAATTGGCCACAGCTAGAAATCAGGATATCAGGTCTTCTGATATGTTAGTCCTGTTCATCTGAGTGGCTTTTATGCAGTCCCACATTGGGGGGACTGCGCAGGCCAGCCATGGATAAGATTTGTCAGCTTCTAGCAAAATCTAACAGAGTGCTCCCCCTCCCCTTGGGGCATGCAATCTTCCCGCCCCTCAGTCACATGACCCAAGGGGGAGGGAGCAGTCTTCCCTCCAGTTCTCTTTCTGCCGCCACGGAGTGAGAACGTGTTAGCTTTGTCTCTAGCCATGGAGCCCAAGAAAGCTCCACTTTTCAAGAAATGTACATCTTGTGGTACCAAGATGGTGAAGACTGATCCTCACCTTGAATGCATCCTTTGTTTGGGGGAAGGCCATATTCCTGCAACTTGTTGCTCCAAACTCACCAACAAGGCCTTGAGGGTTCGTTCGACTCGCCTGCTCTCTCATCTTTAAAAGGAGTCTCTTCGTCCACGAGGTCAATCTGCTAAGCCTGGTCCTTCGACGGGTAAGCCGCAATCTGAAGCTGGTCCCCCAACAAAAAAATCCAAGCGGGGTGGCCCTTCTAAGAAGCCCTCGTTGGTCGTTGTTTGTCCGGCAAAGTTTATTGCTCCGGGTTCGCAAGATGGTGGCCACGGCCACAGTTCTTTGCGCCATGCGTCCCGCTCCAGATCGCCTCGGCTCCGATCACCTTCACGTTCGCCGAAGTCTCTTCGACGTCGATCACCCTCGGCTTCTCCTCGACGCCGATCTCAAACCAAAGCGTCTCACCCATCGGCGTCGCTCACCTCCAAAGTAGCTGAGCAGCAGCCCATTACCATCGAGGATTCGCCTCCTCATTCCCTGGCTACCCCCTCGGTTCCGTGTCCGAGCAGGGCCCAGGAAGACTCGGCTGAGTTCAGACAGCACCTCCTTCATCTCTACAAAGATGTGCCTCCGGTGCTTACAAAGTCCCCACGGCCTGATGATAAAGGGTCTCGGGCAGAACCTGCAGAGCTCCAGGTCGGTGCTGATCAACCACCCCCTCCTGTGAGTGCTTAACAAGACTCCCAGCAGTCTGTCAAAAAGAACCAAGTGGAGTCTCCGAAAGGTTTGTCCCATCTCGAACCTGGCCAACGGCCTCGGCGTCGATCGACTTCTCGATGCCACTCTCGAACTCCAGCTTCATCCAGATCCAGTCAGCGTCGGTCAAATTCGTGCCGTCGCCGCCCTACCCGTCAGAGCTGATCCTCTTCTCAACGTCGATCTGATCATCAAAGTCGATCCGCTTCCCACAGACGCCGGTCATCCTCTCATTGGAGCCGTTCCTCTCGTCAGAGCCGTTCCTCTCGTCGGAGCCGATACATTCGTCGGCGCCGATCTACCTCTTGTCACTCCCAATCTCATCGGTCTTCATCCAGACAGTCTTCTTCCGGTCATAGCTCACGTACTCCAGCCGTTCAACAACACCGTTCATCATCTAAACAGTCAATCACCGGACATAGCCGTTCACTTCGTTCACATGGTCCAAATGTTCAACCTCACCGTTCATCATCCAAACAGCCAACTACCGGACATAGCCATTCACTTCGTTCACGCAATCCAGTCATTCATAGGTGCTGTTACTCCTCTAGGAGCCGGTCTCCCTCTCGTCGGTGCCGAGATGATTCTCGAAGCCGATATCCCACTCCTTCTGTCTACTTGGGCTCTTCGGTCGACCGTCGTCGTCGCTCCCATTCACGTTCACCTTCTGAAGGCTTTCGTCAGCGTTGACACACGCCGTCTCACCACAAAGATTCCGTCCATCCAAGGCAAGCATCGCTTCACAAGCCTCCTCTGTCCAGGTCTCCTTCTATGTCAAGGGACACTGATCCATCCGAGTATGACGCCTCCTTCTCTCCTGATGAGGAATCCCGCGCTTCAGTTCCCTCACCTGAGGACACTGTCGGGGACTCTAAACCAGTTTCTCCTATGGGGGACATTCACTTATACGCGGAACAATTAATCCGCAAGGCGAAAGCTCTTAAAATTGATTTTAAACCGGAGGATTCCGGTCCTATCGATGATATAATGGATATTCTCCATAACCCTGATGTAGGCCCTGTGGCCCTCCTTATGATAAAAAGCATTCTCGAAGTGGTCCTACCAACTGGGCTAAGCCTGCCTCAGTCCCCTCTTCCACCAAAAGAGTAGAGAATCTATATAAGATTCGCAGAGAAGGTGGAGCATTCCTCTACCAGCATCCCCCTCCTAATTCCGTTATAGTGGAGGTTTTGCCCGGTAAATATAGGTCAGGAGCACATTCCTCTCCACACGATAGAGAGGGTCGCAAACTAGATACCCTTGCTAGAAAAAGTTATACCTCTAGTGCGGTAGGCCTCTGCATTTCCAACTTCCTTACGGTCATGGCTAGATATCAGTACTCCCTTTGGGATCGTGTATCCCCTCAAATTTCCATCCTTCCTGACAACCAGTGCCCTTCTGCGGTAGCCATTCAGTCTGAGGGCATGTCTTTAGCAAGGCAGCAGCTCACGGCAGCACGCCATGTGGCGGACTCGTCCAGGAAAGCCATTGTTTCCACCATAGTCATCCACAGACACACTTGGTTGCGTCAATCTGCGCTCCCCTATGATACTAGGGCACGTATCGAAGACCTTCCGTTTGAAGGGACGTCCCTATTTAGCGACCAGATACCTTTCTGGATCGCTTGAAAAAGAATAAGACAAATGCAAAGTCTCTAGGGATTGCCCCTCAGGCGCCTGATTTCAAGTGGCGTTGTTTTGGCCGACAAACCAACCAACCTTCCTGCCCATACCGTTTTCAAGGGTCTTTCACACAACCTTCATTCCGCCCTTCCTTTCCTCGCCCTCAGAACGAAAGGAAGTTCCAAAACAAACCTAAGGTCCACAAAGGCTCCAGAGGGTCTCCGGGCCGTTTCAACAAACCGAAACAGGCATGACTAGACGTGTCCGTTGTTTTTCATGATCGCCTGTCTGATTTCTTCCATGCTTGGTTTGCAATTACCAGTGATGTATGGGTTCTGAAAAAAATAAATGTCGGTTACTTCATAGAGTTTCTTACGTTACCTCCACATAGGCCCTTGGCCCACTCTCTGTCACCGGCCCCTGACCTACTTGTACAAGAGGTTGACAGTCTCCTCTCTAAGGGGGCTATTTCAGAGGTTCCATCTGCCGACCAGAACAACGGGTTTTACTCCCGCTTTTTTCTTGTGGATAAAAAGGGGGGAAGCGCCCTATCCTGGATCTCCAGGACTTTATTGCCTTTATTAAGACTAGAAAATTTCATATGCTCTCGCTCCCAGAAGTGCTTCCCCTCCTGGACAGGCACATGTGGTTCACGGTGCTAGATCTCCGCGATGCTTACTTCCACATCGCAATTCACACAGAGTGTCGCCAATACCTGAGGTTTGAATGTAACGGAAAATGTTACCAGTACAATGTGTTACCCTTTGGGTTATCTATGGCCCCCAGGACCTTTACAAAGTGCCTTGCAGTTGTGGTAGCTCACCTTGCCCTGAAGGGTTGAGTAATATTTCCCTACCTCGACGATTGGTTAATTGTGGGTCCTTCTCAATCACAGTTGGCCATGCAAGTGGATTTAGTCCTTGCAGTCCTTAATAATCTGGGTCTTTTAGTTAATTTTTCCAAATCCAAACTTGTCCCTGCACAGGTACAGACCTTCATTGGCGCGCGCTTGGATGCCGAACAAGCCAGGGCCTTCCTCCCTGTTCAAAGAGGTCACGACATCCAAAAATTGGTGGCCAAGTTCACTAAGAAATGCTTTCAGACAGCCTACCATGTACATCAGTTGTTAGGCCTCATGGCCTCCACCACCGCTGTGGTGGAGTTTGCACGACTTTGTATGCGCCCGCTCCAAAATTGGTTCTTCCGGGCATTCAGGCTCAATGTCGACTCCCAGTACAAATGCCTATCCATCCTCAGATATGTCATTGCTTCCCTGCAGTGGTGGCCGTATGACATCAACATCCTCTCAGGCATCCCCTTTCATTGTCCTTCCCCTGAGAGGTACCTGTTCACAGATGCTTCCCTTTCTGGATGGGGTGCTCATTGTGGTAACCTTACGTCACGGGGTACATGGTCACATTTAGAATCCCGGTTGCACATAAATTTATTAGAGCTTCGTGCCATCCATCTCGCTCTTTCTTCATTTGCAGGGCGGCACAGGGTCCATTTCGCTCTCCAAAGAGGCCAGCGACATTTGGGAATGGGCCATAGCTCAACATGCTACTCTTGTAGCAATTCACATCGCAGGCAAGAGCAACACGTTAGCGAATGCTCTGAGTCGCCTTCCCAATCAAACGCACAAGCTCACCTTAAGCGACGACTGTCTCTACCAAATATTCCGACAGTGGGGTTACCCGCAAGTAGACCTTTTTGCAACACACAACAACTCCATGTGTTATTCGAGGGCGGGAGCCAGCCCGGGCTCATTGGGAGATGCCTTTCAGACGATTTGGAACAGGGCTCTCTTATCTCTTTCTCCCATTCCCTCTACTTTACAAGGTCCTAGCCAAGTTGAACCACGACAAGACAGATGCCATCATTGTCACTCCCTTTTGGGCCCAGGAGGTCGTGGTTCGCAGTGCTCATGTCACTTGCACAAGGGAACTACATCCTTCTCCCGAATGATCCCTCCCACTCCCCCCCAGACCTACAACTCGCTGCCTGGAGGGTGCGGCCCCAGGGCAGTGGTCTGACAGGGTAGCTAAGGTCTTATTGCACTCCTTAAAGTCCTCCACGAGACGATCTTATGACACAAAATGGAGACATTTTTCTGATTGGGCTAAAGTCAAAGATGTTTCGCCAATTACTTGCCCACTGTCTGTTGTGTTTGATTATCTGCTAACCCTCAAAGGTGATGGTTTATCTAATTCATCCATTAAAGTTTATTTAGCCGCAATTTTGGCTTTTCACCCAGATATCGACTCCTTTTCAGTCTTTTCTCATCCCCTTTCCAAAAGGTTTTTGAGAGGTCTCACTAATTTGTATCCTCCCATCACTATGCCCGTACCTTTCTCAACTCATGAGACCTCCCTTTGAGCCATTGGCCACTTGTGAAATGGCTCTGCTGTCGTTTAAAGTGGCCTTTTTGGTCGCAATTACCTCAGCAAGGAGGGTCAGTGACTTATCAGCACTCTCACACTCCCCTCCTTTTACTAAGTTCCACTTGGATAGGGTGGTACTGAAGCCAAAGCTCTCTTTTTTACCCAAGGTTGTATCAGCCTTCCACCTTACCCAGGACATTGTCCTCCCTGTTTTTTCCCCTCACCCATCCTCAGATGCTGATAGGGCGTTACACTCCCTCGATGTCCGAAGAGCCCTCCTTTTTTACATTGAGAGGTCTCAGAACTTTCGTAAGGACGATAACCTTACGGGGGACACCGTAAAGGTCGTCGTGCTTCTCCTCAGACTCTCTCGAGGTGGATCACGTCTACCATCAAATTGGCCTACGATCTTGCTCACCAAGAATGCCCTCCTATGATTAAAGCACACTCTACCAGAGTGTATGTGGCTTCCATCGCCTTTTCTTCAAAGACAGATCTCCGGGACATCTGTAAGGCTGCCACCTGGTCCACGTTTATGAAACCCTACACTGTGGATGTGGACTCTGCGCGAGATGCAGCTGTGGGACGTGCCATACTGCAGTCTTTATTTCGGTGACTGTCCCACACCCACCATCCTGGTAAGCGAGCTCGCTACTCTCCCAATGTGGGACTGCATAGAAGCCACGCAGATGAAAAACAGAGTTTCACTTACCTGTAACTATTGTTCATCTGGTGGATCTTCTATGCAGGCACACATCCCTCCCTCCTTCCCTGCTGTGGGACCTCTCCGCTAGACCAGTAGTTGGTTCCGTGGCGGCAGGTTGGAGAACTGGAGGGAAGAGTGCTCCCTCCCCCTTGGGTCATGTGACCAAGGGGCGGGAAGATTGCATGCCCAAAGGGGAGGGGGAGCACTCTCTTAGATTTTGCTAGAAGCTGACAAATCTTATCCGTGGCTAGCCTGCGCCTGTGCAGTCTCCCCAATGTGTGCCTGCATAGAAGATCCACCAGATGAACCACAGTTACAGGTAAGTGAAACTCTGTTTTTAGCATTGGAACAGAGAACTTGTTGCGTGTGTGTGTACGTGTGTGTACACACACTTTCCTGCAAAGTCAATGAATCTGTAAGGCACTCTGTATTTGTACTGAGCTGGTTGTAGTTGGGGAAAGGTTTTGGCTGTATTTTTAAAAACAGAGCTGTTTCCTGTGACTGTAGGATCGGATCATTGATGCTGGACCAAAAGGCAATTATGCTCGATTCATGAACCATTGCTGCCAGCCAAACTGTGAGACTCAGAAGTGGTCCGTGAATGGAGACACCCGGGTTGGCCTTTTTGCCATCACAAACGTCAAAGCAGGTAAGTAGTCTTGTTTTTTGTTTATTTGATTTAAAATACCTGTACATTGTCTCTCCACCCAAATATCACAGACATCACAGACTCTTCTGCATACCACACCTAATCCCATCACGCCTGCTATTCACATTTACATACTGTTAACATTTACATACTAATGCTTGTCTGAATTCACTCTCCTCTACTTAAAGACAGATGGATTCACATTCTAGCTGTATCTGAAGAAGTGAGCTGTGGCTCACGAAAGCTCATACCCTACCAGAAAATATTTTTGTTAGTCTTTAAGGTGCTACTGGACTCTAGCCCTTTTTAACTCTCCACCCAAAGTGCTTGAGGCAGTTCGCAGTTCTGTTTCTAAGTGTTTGGGGGTATCTAGGACTGTGTAACCTGAACTATTGTACTCTTCTTTTATTGCTGACAAACTCCAACAGAAAAGGATCAGTGCTTGGGATGGATGAAGCATTCAAACCTGCATGTAAATAGTACAGAGTGACTATTGCTCAGAAGCCATGAATGAGACTCTTAAGTTTCCTTTTAAAAAGTTGTGTTTTGGACTCAGAAATTCTTTGTGTATAAGAAATTTACCTTACCCTTTGTGTGGTTCATGATATGTGACACACACGTCTTCACTGTAAATACATGCACCAGAAGGCCATGACCGACAATAGCTTTCTTCCATATTTGTGTATACTAACATAGACAAATGTGTCTGCCATTCTTGATGAACTGCATGCTGGATTGACAAAATTTCCTACGTGGAAGTGCGGTGTCCTACAGTAAGCAAAATTGTGCAGACATACTGTGTTCGTCATAGTGGTGCCTTTGCAGTTCCACTCGGGTTACAGCACACGCCTGCAGCAGAGAGCTTCTGAAGCTCAAAAACTTTAGAGGGAGCTCCTTTCCCCCTCATGCTGCTTTCTTGCCTTTTCAAGGGCAAAATGCCCTTCCCTCAGTTCTCTCTCTGCCACCGTGGACAGAAGTTCTCTTCTTTAGAGCTGCCTCTGAAGAAATTGTGCCCTTTGGGCCTTGTCCTTTCTCTGCTATGTCCAGGCATATGGTTTGTGACCCTAGATTTTTTAGGTGCCTAAAGGATCAGGCCAGAATTCCAAAAAGACCTCTGCTTCCAATGTGGCAGTCTCTTTCAGCAATATACCAACCTATCATTTGATCTAGCTACAGCCCCCAGAGTGTTCACTGATGTTGTAGCAGTGGTGGTAGTTTGCCTGTACAGGTTAGGGTGCGAAATCTACCCCTACCTAGACGATTGGCTGATCATAGTAGACTCCAAGGTAAAACGGCATCAGATGTCTAGCTAATTCTGAAGGTCCTAGATGGTCTCAGATTTCAAATCAACTTCAAAAAATCCAGGCTAGATCCTACTCACAGAGTGTCCTTCAAAGAAGCAATACTAGATTCCTCCCAGGCAACAGCCTTCGCACCTCTGGGAACAATCCTAGCCATGCATCTAGGAGTATTCCACTGCAGTCATTTATGACTCCAACTGGCCATATTCTTCCAAAGGCTCCAGGGATTCATGGCCTCTACCTTAGCCGTAGTGACTATGTGTGCATATCTTACAGCTGTGTAAGGGTATTTGACATCTTCCATCATCACCAGTCCAGAAAGTTAAATGCCCCAAGTCACATCATATGTTCCCTGTCCTGGTGGACTCTTCCCCAAAACCTTTTGTCAGGGGTTCTGTTTCACCCTGTCATACCAGAAATGACCCTTACCACAGAAACCTCCCTGTCAGGTTGGGGTACTCATGTAGAATCCTTCTCAGTCAGTGGTGCTTGGTCCACTCCTGAGAAATCACTCCATACAAATGCCTTAGAAATTAAGGTAATTTGCCTGGTGCTAACCACCTTCAGTCTCACCTAATGGGGTCGCACATCAAGGTGGTGACAGACAACCTAACAGCCGTGTTTTATATAAACTAAGAGAGGAAGACAGCCTCACCAATTTTGTGCCACTTAACATTCATGAAATGGGAATGGTGCATCCTTCAAAGCTCCTCAATCCAAGCTGTGCACACAGCAGAGGCAAAAGCCACATAGCAGACTTCTTCAGCTGCCTCGCAAATGGAAACGAAATGACTGCTTCCTCCTCCTGATATTCCAACAGTGGGACACACCCAGAGTAGATCTATTTGTGACATACGCAAAGAAAAAATGTTCCGCTTTCTGTTCAAAATCAGTTTGGCATCCTCATTCTCTAAGATTTCATGGGCAAGGGGCATGTACTACGACTTCCCTCAGTTCCCACTAATCTCAGATATTATGCAAAATGAAGGCAGAAAACACAATGGCCATAGTAATATCTCTGTTCTGGCCCAGGCAGGCATGGTTCCCTGTGCTACTGAAGCTGTTCCATAACCAGGGCTGGATCTTGGGTGTGGTCTGACAGGGGCACTTTTGCCCCTGGTGCAAGGAGAAGGGGGGCACCAGCATGGACATGAGCGTGGGCAGGAGTGCTGCCGTGGCACAGGTGAAGCTGCCCGCCCATGGCCCGGCTGGTGCACGTGCTGCCCGCCCAGTCACTGCTCTCCCTCTCTTTTTGTTTCTGCTGGGGCAGCCACTGCATGCCCCACCCAGCACATTTGTCTCCACCCCAGTGCCTGGCTCCAGCGCATGTGCGGTGCTCCCCCACCCTCCTTCCCCCAGCTCCGTGCCTGTCCATAACATGAGAAGTGGAAGGAGGAGATTCTTCTCAACACTTCTGGGTGTGTTTTGTTAGGCTTAATCTTTTATGCCATTGCTTGGAACTGAATGTTAAGTTTAGAAGACTGTGATAATATAGATGAGTAATTGATTTCTCTGATTTACCAGGGACTGAGCTGACTTTCAACTACAACCTGGAGTGTTTGGGGAACGGGAAGACAGTTTGCAAATGTGGCGCTCCAAACTGCAGTGGCTTTCTTGGAGTGCGACCGAAGGTATACCCATCCATCTCTGGATTTCTTCCCTCAGCTACTCTTTGGATTCCATTGGCCTCACTTCTTTCTAATTCACAGGAGTACTACTCACTGCAGAATGCAGTTTAGATTCATTGTGTGATTGCTGCTGGTATTAAAAGTAACGCCTCTGGAAAGCTGAAGCTGCTGCCCTCTCTGCATTGTTTAAACCAGTTGAAAATGCGTGGGAGGTGGCAATTGTAAGAGAGATCTGTGCTAAATACCATTATTGTAACAAGAGTGTTAAATTTTCAGTGGGTCTGTTACAAAATCTCATTTAAGTTCTGTAGTATAGAACACCACTGCCTTTTGTCTTTAAAATGTATTTGTAATTATTATTACTATAGCCATTTTCCTCAGGGTACTTTCTTAGGTCAGCTAAAAAGTTTAAGAAAAAAAAGATTGTGAGGACCGGGGATTTATTCCCTTTGGAAAAGAGCTGACTGAAATTGTTTTGCCTCTAGAATCAGCCTCCTGCCACCGAAGAGAAGTCCAAGAGGTTCAAGAGACGGCACGGCAAACGCAAGTCACAGGCGGAAATCTTGAAGGAGCGAGAGGACGAATGTTTCAGCTGTGGGGATGGAGGACAGCTGGTCTCCTGTAAGAGGCCAGGCTGTCCCAAGGTGTACCATGCAGACTGCCTCAACCTGACTAGACGTCCTGCAGGTCAGTAATAGGCTGTCACAACTGTTCATGGAGACGAAAGGTAACAGTCAGGACTGTTGGCACTGCTGTTGAGAGAGCTAAAATGGTGCCCTAGTTGGAAAGCTGGCAGCACCTCATGGAGTGCATATCTGGTGAGGACAAAAGATTAAGTTAGTAGATGTTCTTCTAATTTATCAGTTTTTGTTGGTACATTCCTTCAGATCTGCCCTTCTTTGACTTCTTTTGGTTCAGGCTCAGATACACTTGATCTTATCCAATGTGAGGGTGATCTGGCTGCAACATCTGTCACCCCATTGGTCGCCATGGTTGACTTCTTTTGTATTTTCTAGATATTTTGTTCTCACTACTTATTATGGAAAACATTGCTTCAAATGTAGCTCCTCTTTTGACAAACTGAATAGTGAGAAAGAAAAGAGATTAAAATAGGGCCATGTTTTACAGGATGTTGGGAGGGGCTGTGGCTCAGTGGTAGAGCCTCTGCTTGGTATGCAGAAGGTCCCAGGTTCAGTCCCCAGCATCTCCAGTTAAAGGGACTAGGCAAGTAGTAGGTGATGTGAAAGACCCCTGCCTGAGACCCTGGAGAGCCGCTGCCGGTCTGAGTAGACAATACTGACTTTGTTGGACCAAGGGTCCGATTCAGTATAAGGCAGCTTCATTTGTTCATGTGTGTGATTGCTATGTGTCAAGTTAATTCCCTTCCTAGCTTTGGTCTTCATCCCGCTTCATAGGACAAAAATAAATATATTTGAAAATTACAGGGTTGAAAATTAATTAGTGTAAGTGGGTGATTATCTTGAAACAAACTAAATTGAAACACAGTGTTCAGAACTGAATAAAACTGAAGTCAATACCAAATTACATTTCCTGCCTTGTGTATAAATATTATGTAATTTTATGTTGGGAGTTGGATGCCTGGTTAAACTGGACTCCGCTGACATTCCCTGCACGGGCTCCATAAGGCAGAGCATTTCTTGATTTTCTAGCACGTGACCTATCTTCCACTCAGTTGTGCCTGTTCTTCCCATGCTGCAGGGAAATGGGAGTGTCCTTGGCATCAGTGTGACGTATGTAACAAAGAAGCGGCTTCTTTCTGTGAGATGTGCCCCAGATCCTACTGCAAGCAGCATCGAGAAGGCATGCTATTCATCTCTAAGTTGGACGGGCGCCTGTCATGTACAGAACATGATCCTTGTGGCCCTAACCCTCTAGAGCCAGGAGAGATTCGTGAGTATGCGCCTTCCACAGAATCAGCAGCTGGCTGCAAAAACACTGAGTCACCAGGCCAGCAGCCTTCTGCTACCGACCCAAAATCTCAGCCATCAGAGAAGCTACCTCTGACTGTGGCCCTGAGGCTGCAGCCCTCTGATAAACCACCTTCCTCTTCATTGGCTCTGAGATTAAAGTCCTCAGAAAAGCCACCTGCCTCGGTTGCGCTGAAGCTACAGCCCTCAGATAAATCACCCTCCGCAGTGGCACTGAGGCTGCAACCATCCGACAAACGATCCTCCACCCTAGCCCTGAGTTTAAAACCTTCAGACAAAAGGTCCTCTACCCTGGCCCTGAGGTTAAAGCCCTCAGACAAACTATCCTCAGCCCTTGCCCTTAGGTTGCAGTCATCTGACAAGCCACTCTCTGCTGTGGCTCTTAGGCTACATCCCTCAGAAATATCACCCTCCACTGTGGCCCTGAGGCTACAGCCCTCTGACAAATTAGCCTCCACTATAACCCAGAAGTTGCAAACCTCAGAAAAACTATCCACTGTAGTTCATGAGTTGCAGCCCCCAGACAAGCTGCCCTCCACAGAGGCATCAGGACCTTGGGATAAGAAACCCGCCGTAGAGGCATCGGGATCGAAGACATCAGCCAAAATTCCCACTGCAGAGACACTTGAGGCTGAGGTGGCAGATAGGTCACCTGCAGACACACTTGGGACCCAGATGTTAGACAAGCCATCTGCTGCAGAGACACTGAAGCTCCAGGTGTTGGACAAGCATTCAGAGCCTGAATCTCTGAATCTTCAGCCGCTGGAAGGGGCCGCTTCTGTTGGCCCACTGCCTCAGCCATCAGGCAAGTCTGTCACTCCTGTGAGCCTGAAATCTCAGCCAGTGGTCAGGCCAGCCACTCCCATAGCCTTGAGGTCTAAACTATCAGAAAAGCCAGTCACTCATGTGGGATCATGGCCTCAGATGCCCAACAGGCTTTCTACCCTAGTGGATAGTAGGCCTGTGCCATCAGACAAGCCTTCTACCACCGTAGGCCTGAGACCTCAGCTGCCAGAAAGGCTTCCAGCCCCACTAAGTCCACGGCCTCTGGTGTCAGAGAAGGCACTGAGGCCTGTTGACCAGAATGCTCAACCAAAAGAAAGAGGCTCTATGACCGTGGAGCAGAATCCTCAACCAAAAGAACGGACATCTGTATCTGATGAGCAGTCCTGTAGGCCTACAGGGAAACTTTCCACATACACGGGACAAACATCCTGCCCCCTAGAGAACTTGCAAATACATGAACAGAGCTCTTGGCTTGGTACAAAAGGACTGTCATCTACAGAACAATCACTTTGGACAGCTGAGAAACTGCAGGCCCCAGAGCCCAGTCTTTGTCCAGGCCAAGAAGTGGCATCTGCAACCCCTACAGAGCAGACATTTTGGTCAACAGGAAGATTGTGTGCATTTGAACAACCTCCTTGGCCTGCAAAAGAAGCTCCACGTCCTTCTGGGCAAACGTCGTGGCTAACCAGAAATATTCAGACATTGGAGCAGATCTCTTGGCTGCCTGGGAAAGCACAAACACCTGTGGGGCGGGACATTTTGCCTTTGTCTGAACAAAATTCGGTGCTAGTACTGAGCCAGGACTGTCCTGGCCATGAACCTACTGAGTCTAAACCTAAGTGAAGCCAGTTTATGATACCAGACGGGTCACCGTTATTGGGTTGTTTTTTTTTTAATTGTATAGGGAAGGGTATTTTGTTTTTTGGGGTTTTTAAAAATTTTACTTCCCCAGACCCTTAACATCCAACACATCCCACCCACCCAGTTAAGAGCTATACCAGTACACGTATCTAAATCTGAATGATGCCCAGCCAAGGAGTAAGAATGTAGATGGTCTGTTCCTTCTTCGTTTTGCAGACAATAAAGCTGAAATCATGGATTCCACTGTGGATAGAATTTCTAATGCTATTGAAATTATCAAATTACTAGTCTTGCATGTCTGAGTGACAGGCCTGCATTGAAGGTGTTTTCCTAAATATTCCTGCATAATTCCCAAGGAGTAATTTCCTTCCATCTGTTCTTGCTAGATGCAAGTCAGCAATTCTTCACTGGCACCTCACATTTCCAAAACAATTAAGGGTAGCTCCAGTTGTAGGGACAGATGAAGGGAAGGGACTTTACACTTTGTCTCTCTAACTCTCTTTCCTCCCAGTTCTGTTTTAGGAGTGTTTGCTTGAGAATATGCTGCCAATGCAAAACTTGTCAAAGTGCAGGTGCTTTTTTTGGGGGTGGGGGGAGAATATCTTGATATTACTTGAAGTTACTTGAGAAGCCCAGTTGTGCCAGGCAGGATAGCGCACTGCACCATGACTGCCTGATCCTGCAAATGGGAGTGGGAATAAAAAGAAATTCAAAGATGTCATCCATCGGTATTCTTATTCTTGGAACTTAAACCTTTAGAGCAAGGCAGTCAAGAGCTACCACTTCTACAGAAAGCTGACCACTGAGGGCCACAGCAAAAGCATGCTGCAGAGTTCCTCTTCTGGATTTTGCAGAGTCTCATTGCTGTCCTCTAGGTTTTTCTTTCCCCAAGTCCATTCTCTTTGCATCGGCAATTGTTTGTCACAGTAGACAAATGGAATTAATCATCTTGCCCTTCTCCATTGCAAACATGTACTTAGGAATTATGTTTGCATTGTATGCTACAGTCGGGCAGCTTTGTTGTACTGCTGTTGCTAAAGTATAGCCTAATTCAGAAGATAAGACAGAGCTCATTGCCTATTTGGTGGGGGGGGGGAGAACGTGACCAATATGGGAAATTGTTTTTTGTTTTTTTTTTGTTTTTTACTTTCATCCTGACTAGTCTTTGGCTTAATGCATCTCTCATGTTACCAAAAATTCTGAAAGAAGACTTGAATTAACTGGGCTACACTGAAGAGTCTCTGCATGTCAGAAACAGAGATCCTCCTAACACTATAGTTCTCACACTGGAATGCAAGGGCTCCAGCATCTGACTGGGATCTCTGTTCTTTTCCTCTTTATTCTCCAGTCAAGGCAGCCTTTTATGCCTGGTGAATTGCCAGTCTGGTATTTTGTGTAAATCTGGTTGGGAACATTTGTGTTACCCAACCAGCCAGCTATGTTATCTGTAGATAGAAAAGCAGCTTGCTATGGTATTGATCAGGTGTTACTGT